>NC_069699.1:1515151-1818181 GCF_023699985.2 Odocoileus virginianus
AACCTGGCAGACTGCAGTCCATGGGGTTCCAAGAAGTTGCATACGATTCACTGACTATCTATCACTTTCGCTTTAGAAGAATGGTTAGCCCAGTAAACTGTAGGAAGGGCAGCAGTGCACCTGGCCTCAGGAGCTGCTGGCACCAGGGAACTGGGTCCCACAGAACTTACTTCCATGCTTCCTTTGTGTGCACATTGACAGTTATGTTTCTGACTGTAGACAGTAATCCTATTCAGTGCAAAAATCAATGCTGTTTGTGACCCAGGTTTAACACTTGTAAGACTTTAGCCATGTGAGAGGACTGATTTTTCCTCCTAGATTCAGTTTAAAAAATCCCAGGAAGGAATTTGAACAGTTCACAGTAGCCTGAGGGTCAAGGCGTGAAGAACATAGCTTTTTCTGAGGCATCCTTATAGACTTGGTGTTATGGAGGATGCAGGAAGGTGAGTTAGTTAGGAATGCTTTTGGCTGCAGGTGACATAGTAATATCAGTAGTGGAGGCTTAGCACTTATTTACTAGTACTGCAAAAATCTGGAGTTAGGGTTGAACCTTGATCTCAAAGACAGCACTAGTGACCTTCCGTCTTCTCATCCTGTCTTCCCTATATGGGCTTTTCATATCCTTGCTTGCTTTCTCTTCATCATAAGATCTCTGCCAACAAGGTCTAAGGTTCATGCATGTATTCAAGACAAGAAGAGAAGTGTTTGCATGGTTAGCAAAATTGCTTCTTTCTGCTATCTCTTTCACCTACTTGGTTAAATTTATTCCTAAATATTTTATTCTTTTTGATATTACTATAAATGGGATTGCTTTCTTAATTGCTTTTTCAGATAGCTTGCTTTCAGTGTATAGAAACACAACTGATTTCTATATGTTGATTTTGCATCCTGCAACTTGACTGAGTTTATTAGTTTTAACCAATATCTGGTGGTGTCTTCAGGTTTTCTATACATGAGATCATTTATTCTATATCCAAGAGACAATTGTACTTCTTCCTTTCTGAAATGGATACCTTTTAATTTATTTTTGTTGCCTAATTGTTCTGTCTAGGACTTTCTCTACCATATTGAATAGAAATAAAGACAGCAGGCACCCTAAGATCAAGTTATGATCTTAAAGGAAAAGCTTTGAGCTTTTCACCATTGAGTATGATATTAGATGTGGGCCTATCGTTACATTTCTTTTATTAAGTTGAGGTACAATCCCTTTTTATCTAATTCATTGAGAATTTTTACTACAAAATGATGCTCAATTTTGCCAAATACTTTCTCTGCACCGATTGTGATTATGCGATTTTTCTCCTTTGCTTTGTTAATGTATTGTGTCATTTATTGATTTGTATATGTTGAACCATCCTTGCATCCCAGGGATAAATCCCATTTTATTATGATACATGATCTTTTGATGTGCTGCTGAAAAGACATTATTAATTAGCTAAAGTAATAGTCATTCCCACCTTTCCATGCTACCCAGACAGGGGTCCATACAGAGTTATTCTGGATTCCCCTCATAACTTAAAGGGGAGGAGTCCTTGATGTCCTGCAAATGAAGGAACAGGATGTCCTCAAATTCCTTGTGGCAGGAACCCACTTATGTGGCATCTCCCTTGACTCCCAAATGGAACAGTACATCTACAAGAAACATGGTGGCATCTCCATCATGAATCTGAAGAGAACCTGGGAGAGACTTCTGTTAGCAGCTTCTGCCATTTTTGCCTTTGAAAATCCAGCTGATGACTGTGTCATA
Organism: Odocoileus virginianus; assembly: GCF_023699985.2. Lineage (NCBI taxonomy): Eukaryota > Metazoa > Chordata > Mammalia > Artiodactyla > Cervidae > Odocoileus > Odocoileus virginianus. The sequence goes on from NC_069699.1 coordinate 1,516,899, forward strand.
TCCTCCAGGATGCTGCTGCCACTGGAGTTACTCCTATTGCTGGCTGCTTCACTCCCAGAACCTTCACTAACCAGATTCAGACAGCCTACCAGGAGCCACGACTTCTGGTGGTTACTGATCCCAGGGCTGACCGCCAGCCTCTTACAGAAACCTCCATGTTAGCCTGCCTACCTACTACTGTGTAACTCTGAATTTCCTCTGCATTACCTGGACATCGCCATCCCATGCAACAGCAAGGGAGTGCCCTCAGTGGGTCTGATGTGGTGGATGCTCGCCCGGGAAGTTCTGCGTACGCGTGGCACCATCTCTCGTGAGCACCCTTCGGAGGTCATGCCTGATCTCTTCTTCTAAGAGATCCCAAAGAGACTGAAAAGGAAGAGCAGGCGGCAGCTGAGAAGGCAATGACCGATGAGGAATTTCAGGGTTAATGCACCACTCCAGCTCTGAAGTCTACTCAATTTGAGGTAGCAGATGATCTGAAGGCATGCGGGCGCTCTCTGAGCCTGAAGAAAGCAAGATGTTGACAGAAAAAAAAAAAAATGAAGGCACAAAGAAAGAAAAAGCTATCACATACTCATAGTTTGGAAGAATTAATATTGTTAAAATGTCCATACAACCCAGAGTGATTTGCAAATTCAACTCAACCTCTATCAAAATTCTAATTTGCATTTTTCACAGAAATAGGAAAATGGTCTTAAGATTTATACAGAACCACAAAAATACCCCAAATAGCTAAAGCAATCTTGATTAAGAACAAAGCTGGATGTATCACATGTCCTGATTTCAAACTGTATTAGAGGGCTATAGTAATCAAGATAGTGTGGTTCTGTCACAAAAACAGACACATAGATCAGTGAAACAGAATCAAGAGCCCAGATATATACCCATGCAGATACAGTCAACTGATTTTCAACAGAATTATCAGGAGTACACAATATGAAAAGTAATAATCTCTTCAATAAATAGCATTGGAAAACTGAATATCCACAGGTTAAAAAAAAATAAAATTGGACCTTCATCTCACACCATAAACAAAAGTCAACTCAAAATGGATTAAAAGACTTAAATGTAGGCTCTGAATCTATAAAACTCTTGGAAGAAAACATTGGGGAAAATCTCCTTGACATTGGTCTTGGCAGTGATTTGTTTGGATTTAACACTGAAAACACGGGCAACAGAAGCAAAAATAAACAACTGGGACTACATGAAATGAAAATGTTTCTACATAGCAAAAGAATCAATCAAGATGAAAAGGCAACCTATGGAATGGGAGAAAATATTTGAAACCATGTATCTGATAAAATGTTGATATTACCCTTACACCTAAATAGCAAAAACAAACAAACAAAAACCAAAACCCAATTAAAAAATAGGCAAAGGATCTAATTAAACTTTTCCCAAAGAAGAGATACAATTGGCTAACAGGTACAACAAAAGGTGCTCAACATCATTAATCATCAAGGAAATACAAATCACACCTTTTAGGATGGCATTTATCAAAAAGACTAGAAATAACAAGTCTTGGCAAGGATAGAAAAAAGAATCCCTTTTGCTGTGTTGATGAGAATGTGAATTGGTACAAGCGATGTGAATTGGTTACCAATGAGAAACAGTATGGAGGTTCTGCAAAAAAAAAAAAAATTTAAAAAAGAACTACCATACAATCCAGCAATTCTACTTTTGGGTCTATATCAAGAGGAAATAAAATCACTACCTCAAAGAAATGTCTGCTGTCACATGTCTATTGCAGCACTATTCACAATAGCCAAGATACGGAAACAATCTAAGTGTCAGTTGAATGAATACATAAAGACAGTATGGTATGATACACATACACACACACAATGGAATATAGTAGTCTTAGAAGAAAATTGTTCCATTAGTTCCAGGTTCATGGATGAACCTGGAGGACATTATACCCAGTGAAATAAACCAGACAGAGAAAGACAAATATTGCATGATCTTTTAAGTAAAGTTTTACCGAAAAAAGAATGGAAAGGCCAAACTCACAGTAACAGAGAGTAGAATGGTGATTCCTAGAGGCTGGGGCCCAGGGGAAATATGGTAGACTTTTTGTTGTAAAGAGAAAGAAAGTGGAATGGTGGTTGCCAGTGGCCAGGTGGAGGGGAGTGAGAGTTATTGCTGAATGGGAACAAAATTTCAGTTTTGCACAATGAAAGGAATCTGGAGATGAATGGTGGTGATGTTTGCACAATAACATGAATGTACTTAACACCATTGACATGTACACTTAAAAATGACTAGGAGGTCAATTGTAAGCAGAAAAAAGAAAAAAAAAGGAGAAGAGGTGGGTAAACTTGTCCATTGCCATGAGCCTGAGAAGAAGGGTGTTAGGCAGATGTTCCCATAGATGTATAATATAACCATAGATATAATTGCCCTAATATATAAAAAGTCCTGGACCTAGACCTGAACAGCTGTGAACTGGCCTCAGGGAGCGGCCGAGCCCGCTGCTCTTGTCTGCTTCCCCAGACAAGAGCCTTTCTGCCTTCAGCCTCCTTCCCTGTGAGTTCTCCAGTTCTTTTTTTCTTTCTTCTCCTGCAAAGATGCCAGAAATTGTAACCTTACGTCAAGGCCCATTTCAGTCTGCCAAGTTCATGGTGCCATCCTGTCCCCTTAAATTCGTACCACGTCTGATCACACAACCATAAGTTATGTCATGTACTCCTGGAGACAACTTACATTTTGCTGTTTTGCCCTGAAATTTAGCTTTTGACACCAAGGTGTCCGATGACTCTAATCACACTGTAGCTTTCTGAAACTGAACAATGCTTCCTCTATTACTTTGTAAAGATGTAGTAGAAAGCAGAGCACATAATTGGTACTCAATTAACTTATATTGGTTAATTCATCTTTATAAGACTGTGTAATTAAAACCCTTTTTTATCCATGAAGAATAATTTTAATCTCCGGCATGCCTCGACAGTGCTTTAGAAGAGAGAGCAGGGGAAGAATTCCTTTCATGTACAGCTGTCTTGCCAGCTCACTTGTTTTAGGACTTCTAAATGACATCTTCCTCCTCAAAAACTCTCCTGGTTCATTATTGCACAGGTGATAATAAAGACTATTTTCTCCATTCCACGCTCCTATAGGTTTGTATTATAGACCAAACAGTGCTCTGCTTTTCCTCTGTGCTATTTTGGTCCTGCCTGTTTTTGAAGAATTTTCAGTAATGCCCTGGGTTGTCGAATTTTCCTTTCTGTGGAGTCAAGTGACTATTATGCATGGGCAGAAAGGGAAAGAAAAGAATTTAATGTAAGCACTGCAGCTTTTCAAAAGAAGTCAAGTTCCGCTGCTCAGTGTGAAAGGTGAGATGCTGCAAACAGTGGGGCCAGCTATGGACTCTGTATTTGCTTAGTATTTGATGAATGAAAATGCTGTTTGTACGTGAAGATGATAGAATTTGAAATGGTCCTTTTCTAGCTTCATAATTTTCTTGAGAGTGTGGCTGCATTTTTTGGTATCAATTTTTTTTCTTTTCATCTTTGATGTCCGGCTGGTATTTTGAGACAAGAGTGTGACTATGGAATTGGATTTGAAGGGCAGCACTAAATCATTCTCACTTGGTACTTGACCTTCATCCTAAACAGAATAGATTTCATGGGAGAAATCAGGTTGGGAAGGTATAATTTAATTCTGCCATGGGTCAAGCAGAAAGGTTAAGTCCTTTTAAGTTCTTCATTGTATGATACTGCTTGGTGAGCTTTCTGAGAAGGCAGTTTTTAGTACTTGAATCCTTTTGTCCCTGCCCCATGGTTTTTATTTAATTACTTTAATATACAAACACATTGAAAGTAAGTTTTTCTTCCTAGTGTTTCTTTCTGTATCTTTTAGGAAATGGCCGATTTTTCAGTTTGTGAGTTAACTTGATAAATGGTATCAATTCTCTATTGGCAGCTACTTAGCATTTCAAAACGTAAGGCTGTGATGTCATCATTCAAAACCATTATTGGAAATTGGATTTATTTGTTTTACTCTCCCTCTGCATCTCAAAACAAGATGACAAGCAGGGACTATTCAGAATTTTCTTCTCTATCGCTCTTCCTAGGGGTTCACATAACCTCCTTTTCACTGTTCCACCCAGGAGATCCCAGCTTCTCCTCTCTGCCAGCATCTCCCTTCAGGAAGAGCCTCTGTTCTCTGGCACGCAGATTTGCCATGTCCACAACACACTGCTAGTGGTTTTTTTTCTTTTGAAGGAGAAATCTCTTCTCTGATGGGTGGACTTAGTAGCTGTTAAATGAGAATACTAACCTCCCCAAACTCTTGCCTTGAATAGTTTCTTTGTAGATGTAGTCCTCACTGCATACTCTTCTCATTTCTTTAATTGATAAGGATTATTTTAACCTCTTCTCTGGGCATCATAGCCACATCTTGTACCTTTGCCTTCTGTTGCATCCCATCTCTGGACATGTTCATGAGAGAGAGCTCTGAACTACACACGGCCTCCTAAGGAGATTTGGGTGTACTGATCTGATCCCTGAGCAGCATCTTTCATGTAAATGTCAGTGTGGTGCTGACCCATTACAGCTCCTGTGGCTGTCCAGATGCTGGCCTTGGACTTGGCGATCACTCCACAAGTTCCGATTCGATGTGTTACCACTCACTTTCCACCCACCCTACTCTGTCTGGTTTAAAATGGTTTTTAGTTAACATTTCTCCATCTTTTGTGTATTGGTTTGGAATGTTCTAATAACTACTCCCTTCAAATGTGACCTCATTTACTTGGTGGGTAATCTTTTAAAAATATTTATTTATTTGGCTAAAATAGTTCTTAGTTGCTGCCCGTGGGAGTTGCAGCATGCAAACTCTTAGCTGCTGGATGTGGGATCTAGCTTTTTGACCAGGGATTCAACCTTGCTCCCTGCATTGGGAGCCTGGAGTCTTAGCTCCTGGACTACCAGGGAAGTCTTGGTGGGTAGACTTCTTTTGGGGATGATAATGGTCATGGCACCTTCCTTTAAAACTGCAGGTTCTATATCAAGTTCCTTGATATCAAGTGAATCTTCCTCTATATCAAGTAAATAGAAAGATTTACATTTTGAAGGGCTTAAGAGTGAGATTTTATTAATTTTCTGGAAGGCCTAGGGTCACAAAAAGCCAGTAAGACCTGATCTGATTCTGGTATACAGTTTTCTTATAATGAAATAATGATGAAATAGGCATCTCTAAAGCATTTCTGGGCATGCAACTATAGATAAAGATTTAAAAAGGACCAGTGAAGGCAGATATGAAAGGCACAGTTCTCTAGTCAGGGTTTCACCATAGATCTCCTGACCCAGATACAACTCAGAGGCTCATACAAGCCAGCAGTCTCAACATTCCACAGACTAACTCAGTTTTTGAGGGCAGGTTCCTTATTCTCTGCTCTCTCCTGTGGCACCTGGCACAATGCTTTGTACCTGGGAGGCATTCTCAAAAACATGTCAAACAAAGTGATGAGTTCAGAGATAGGGTGAGCAGTAAATGAAGTGCAGTATGGATCTTACTGAGCACATGAGGCAACATGGTCCATGATACTGAGGTAGGAGATAGACAGGCTCCAGGCTGAGCAGTTGCAGCTGGTCGACCTCCTGCTGATGCTTCAAGACGGGATACTGACAGGAGCACTGGGACCCCACTGGGTGTGTTCTTGTGGCTGTCCCAGCCAGACACATGTACAGAGAAGGCCCTCAACCCAGGGCAAGGACAAAAGGAGGGAGAGAATGCCAATTGGAATCCATGTTGGTTGAGAGATGCACACCCATAGAGATGATTGGCTGGGCAGGGGGGGTGGGGGTGGGGTGGGGGGCGGAGACAGAAAATTGCCCCTATGTAAACAACCTAAGTTGTCCTTACAGTGCTAAAGTTACTCCAAGTTGGCCCATATGATTTTTCACAGGTTCTATGCTTCTAATAAATGATTTTATCTCTTTCACAATCTTGGTGTCTTTGCTGAATTCTTTCTTCAAAGAAGACAAGAACTGAGGTCCATCTTCCAGCTTTTCACCACCAGGATCAACATGGCTTGGACTGAAAGCCAGATCGAGTCCATTCTGACCCTCACTCCACTGGACTGCAGCTCTCCTCTGGCCCCATCCCCACTTGTCGGGCTTGGGCCCTCCCTGTGGTTTCTCTAGGGATGATAGTCTGGTTTGCAAAACTTAAACATCACGTGCTAACTTCAAGCTGGAGCAGGCTGCTGTCCCATGGTTGTATGCTACACAGTGTCTTAAATCCATCTTGAAGAAGCAGACATTTCCAAGTGGTCCAGCTGTCACACCTCCCATCTCCATGCTCTTACCTTGCATCACCATGACAACACACATCCCTTACGAAGCAGTTGGTGCCATTGTCAGCATCCCCCTTAACTACATACTGTGGATATAGATGATTCTACTACTTTTGTCTTTTAACCTTCCTACCGGCTCTATAAGTGGTTGATGTTTTACTTTTGAGATTTGCCTCAAAAATGAGATTTGCTTTTACCAATGAGGATTGTTCTTTCATAATTTTCTTATTTTAGTTGTGGTCTTTTCTTTTTCACTTAGAGAAATCAGTTTAACATTTCTTGTAGAGCTGTCTTAGTTCTGCTGAACTCTTAGCTTTTGCTTATTTATAAATTTCTTTCTCTATCCTTCAAATCTGAATGATACCCTTATTGGGTAGAGTATTCTTTTAGTTTATTTTTCCTCTCATCATTTTAAATATATTGTGACATTCACTTCTGGCCTGCAAAATTTCTTCCAAAGTAACCTGATGATCTTATAGGAGTTCCCTTGTATGTAACTAGTTGCTTTTCACTTCCTGCTTTTAATATTCTCTTCATTTTTCATTGTGGCTGTTTTAATTAAATAGTGTGTCTTCATGTGTATCTCTTTTGGTTGATCTTGTTTTGGACTCTCTATGCTTCCTCTATGCTTTCTATACCAGACCACCTCACCTGCCTCCTGAGAAACCTCTATGCAGGTCAAGAAGCAACAGTTAGAACCAGACATGGAACAACAGACTGGTTCCAAATAGGGAAAGGAGTATGTCAAGGCTGTATACTGTCACCCTGCTGCTTTAACTTATATGCAGAGTGCATCATGTGGAATGCTGGGCTGGATGAAGCACAAGCTGGAATCAAGATTGCTGGGAGAAATATCAATAACCTCAGATATGCAGATGACACCACTCTTATGGCAGGGAGTGAAGAGGAACTAAAGAGCCTCTTGATGAAAGTGAAAGAGGAGAGTCAAAAGGCTGACTTAAAACTCAATATTCGTAAAATGAAGATCATGGCATCTGGTCCCATCATTTCATGGCAAATAAATGAGGAAACAATGGAAACAGTGAGAGACTTATTTTGGGGGGCTCCAAAATCACTGCAGATGGTGACTGCGATCATGAAATTAGAAGAGGCTTGCTCCTTGGAAGAAAAGCTATGATAAACCTAGACAGTATATTAAAAAGCAGAGACATTGCTTTGCCAACAAAGGTCTGTCTAATCAAAGCTATGGTTTTTCCAGTAGTCACGTATGGATGTGAGAGTTGGACCATAAAGAAAGCTGAGCACTGAAGAATTGATGCTTTTGAATTGTAGTGTTGGAGAAGGCTCTTGAGAATCCCTTGGATTGCAAGGAGATCCAACCAGTCAATCCTAAAGGAGATCAGTCCTGAATATTCATTGGAAGGACTGATGCTGAAGTCGAAGCTCCAATCCTTTGGCCACCTGATGGGAAGAACTGACTCACTGGAAAAGACCCTGATGCTAGGAAAGATTGAAGGCAGGGGGAGAAGGGTATGACAGAGGATGAGATGGTTGGATGGCATCATCGTTTCTATGGATATGGGTTTGAGCAAGCTCCAGGAGTTGGTGATGGACAGGGAAACCTGAGGTGCTGCAGTTCTTGGGGTTACAGAGTCGGGTATGACTGAGTGACTGAACTGATACTGATGCTTCCTGGACATGGATATCTATTTCATTTTCTGAGTTAGGGAAGTTTTCAGCTACTATCACTTCAAATACATTCTCTGCCCTTTCCTTTCATTTTCTTCTGGGGCCCCTATAATACAAAATGTTAGTATGGTTGATGTTGTCCCAGAGAGCTCTTCAACTCTCCTAATTAAAATAAAGAAAAAAATATTCAATTCAGTTTGGTTAATTTCCATTAGTTTTCTTCTAGTTTGCAAATCCATTCTATTTTATCTAATCTACTGTTGTTTTCTTCTAGTGTGTTTTTTACTTCAGTTTTATTTCTTCAGATCTCTTTGGTTCTTCTTTATATTTTATAACCCTCTGTTAAACTTTTGACTGTGTTCATTCATTCTTCTTCCCAAGTTCTTAGACCATCTTTACAGTCTTTACCTTAAGTTCTTTATTGGGTAGATTGCTTATCTCCCTTTCACTTAGTTCTTCCTCTGGGGTTTTGTTTCTTTATTTAGGACATATTCCTTTGTCACCTCATTCTGCCTAATTCTTTGTGTTTAGGTTAGTCACGTTTCCCAATCTTGGAGAAGTAGCATCATGTAGGATACATTCTGTGGGTATCCAGCTGGAAGCTCCCCTCTTGTCATCAGAGTGACATGATAGAGGGTGCCGTCTACGTGAGTGACGCGACAGAGAGTGCCGTCTACGTGAGTGACGTGACAGAGGGTGCTGTCTGTCTGAGTGACGCGACAGAGGGTGCCATCTACGTAAGTGACTAGACAGAGGGTGCCGTCTACGTGAGTGACGCGACAGAGAGTGCAGTCTACGTGAGTGACGCGACAGAGGGTGTCGTCTACGTGAGTGACGACAGAGGGTGCCGTCTACGTGAGTGACGCGACAGAGAGTGCAGTCTACGTGACTGACGTGACAGAGGGCGCCGTCTGTCTGAGTGACGCGACAGAGGGTGCCATCTACGTGAGTGACGCGACAGAGGGTGCCGTCTACGTGAGTGACGCGACAGAGGGTGCCGTCTACGTGAGTGACGACAGAGGGCGCCGTCTGTGTGAGTGACGCGACAGAGGGTGCCGTCTACGTGAGTGACGCGACAGAGGGTGTCGTCTGCGTGGTAACAGAGGGCGCCGTCTATGTGAGTGACACGACAGAGGGCGCCGTCTGTGTGAGTGACGCGACAGAGGGTGTCGTCTACGTGAGTGACGTGACAGAGGGCGCCGTCTGTGTGAGTGACGCGACAGAGGGTGCCGTCTACGTGAGTGACGCGACAGAGGGTGTCGTCTACGTGAGTGATGACAGAGGGCGCCGTCTATGTGAGTGACACGACAGAGGGCACCGTCTGTGTGAGTGACACGACAGAGGGTGTCGTCTACGTGAGTGACGTGACAGAGGGTGCCGTCTACGTGAGTGACGCGACAGAGGGTGTCGTCTACGTGAGTGATGACAGAGGGTGCCGTCTATGTGACATGACAGAGTGTGTCGTCTACGTGAGTGATGACAGAGGGTGTCGTCTACGTGAGTGATGACAGAGGGTGCCGTCTACGTGAGTGACGTGACAGGGGGCGCCGTCTGTGTGAGTGACGTGACAGAGGGTGCCGTCTATGTGGGATGCACGGGTCCTTCTTTGATGGTGGGCAACTCCTGTGGACATGTGGTAGGTGGTGCTTGTCCTTGCCTGGTTGGCTGCGAGGTCCTGCCTCCTGTTTTTGCCGTGGAAACTCCTTTCTGCTGGTCTTCAGGTACGTCCCAACAACAGTTGCTCTGTAGGTAGTTGTGGTTTTGGTTTCTGAGGGAGGAGGTGAGCTCAGGGACTCCTGCTCCTCCATTTTGGCTACTTCTCCTGCATCCTTGATACTGCACTTTCTATTTTAGTCATTCTTCATGTTGGTTGAAATGGGAGAAGGCGGGTGCAGACCCCACCTGTGAGGGTGTAAGGAAAAGATCCCAGAGAGACTGAGACATGTGTGGCATTGAGTTGGTGTGAACACACATTTAAGAATTAATCCCATCATAACATCCCCTCACTGCCATATCTAAAACAGATAATCAACAGGGACCTCCTGTATAGCACAGGGAACCCTACTCAATATTCTACAATAATCTAAATGAGAAGAGAATCTGAGAAAAGAAAAGACACATGTATATGTATGACTGAATCACGTCTCTGTACACCTGAAACTAACACAACATTGTAAGTCAGCTGTAGTATAACATAAAGCAAAAATTTAATTTAAAAAATAAAGTAGCAATAGGGCTCTGCAAAAGAAAGAGTGAACTCCATTAAATGCTGAAAAGGTACAAGAAAGCTGCACGCCAAATGCATCTACTGACTTCAGTAGAAATTCCGAATGAGAAGGCCTAGGACTTCTGAAATAAGCATAGCCCAACACAAACAATAAAACCAGAGGAAAAGGCGGTCAGGGAAGCACAGGGTAGAGAGAGGGTGGTACCTCGTGCCTGCACAGTGTTGCCAGGGTCGAGGCAGAGGCTGCTTGTGTTCCCCACATGGCATCTGTGGAACCAGACCAATCACCTCACATCCTTGCATGTCGCCCACTTTTGTGGGAAATCCATTTCCGAGAGGGGGCTGTTTTGCGCTGTTAAAAAATCAGCCTCCAAGCAACTCATCTGGGAATTTTGAGGAGAAAGGCAAAGTTTTCAGGGAGACATTTTGAAATCCCTTGAGCTGAATATAATTAGTGTGAACTTTCCATGTATATTGACTGTACATTAAGAGCACCCTAAGTGGGAAAGACCTCAAAGACTCAAGTCCATTACAAGGACAAACATCAATTAAAAGTGATATATTTTCCCAGAGAAAAGAACCAGGAGACGCAAAGATGCCAGAGTTGGGACTTTTTTCCCTGTTAATTTGTGGGGGGGGGAATGTGCTTTTGGTTGATACCTATTGAAGACTGTTTAGCATAGCATATTTTTGACATTCATGAATGTTCAGAATAGTAATTGAAAATGTTTGGGGTGGTGCCTCAGGTCCTCCACCCACTCTTCTCATGGATTCTTCATTTTTATTTTAGTGACAGGGCTGGAACTTTTTTGTGAAATGGGGGAAGAATATGTAAAAGTCTGGATCCATGGTGTAGCCAGTGTACCTCTGCTTGCGTGTTTTTCTTTGGTATTCTTCTACTGGAAGGATGTATTTATAGACATGTGGGATTGCTTTAGTGAAAAACCTGTTTGTGATTCAAGTCAGTGTACCAAAAGGAAATGACTTCCCCCCACCTTTGCACATGTTTGTTTTCTTCCTGTTTGCCCTTGGTTTTTACAGTCACACATTTTGCATTGGTGGCATTTGGTAGCACGGCATTGCCCAAAGGACATGGCACTGAGAATTATCAGACCGTGACAACTTAATAATATCTTGGTAATGTGTCCAGCTTGTATGTACTCAGATTCATATGAAGCATAAATTCATTCGTAACTTAGAAAATAAAAAATAAGGAACAGCACCATTATACAGTAGACCACTGATTTCAGGCTTCATTGACACACAAGTAATGCTCTACTGTTAAATAAACATTAAAGAGCCTTCTATTGTACTCAGTTGTAGTTTAAAAACATTGGTCATGTAAAAACCCAGGCAGTTAATATATTTGTGTTAAATTACATTATTTAATAAAAAGAAGTGTGTGATAAAAGTCAGAATACATTATTGCCTAGTATGACATTTTGTTACCTCTTTAAAATGTCCCAGTAGTATTTTGAGATCCTGTACAATGTTTCATGGACATAGTTGCTAAACAGTATGACATTTAAAGCATGTTTGAATCCCTGAAGGCTGCGTCGTAGCCTTCTCTCTTACTTTGGTTTCTGTTTTACTATCAGAAACCTGAAGAATAGCAAGTACTAATAACAATAAGCTGCCCTTCTTGGCGATGTACCATTTGCCAGAGTGAGCTGGGCATTCTGTGTGTAATTTCTCTGCTTCTCTCGGCAATATCATTCCCATTGTACAGGTTAGAAGACTGAGGCAGAGAATTTCAGTGACGTAGTGTAGAACTCACAGTGATTGAGAAGGGGCTCATGGTGTAGAGCACCTCTAAGCAAACTGTGCTAGTGGCATGACTGACCTTTTGAGACCTGGGAGGCTCCTCTTGCAGTTGGATAGCTAATTTCCCAAAGATCTACAAAGGGCCATCAAAACCATAAATTGAGGAAGGGGTGTCAGTTTGTAAACAGTGATTGAGAAGGGGCTCAAATACAGGCCCATCTGTCTCTAAATTTAAGCCCTTTCTACTCAACCAGTTACATCAGAATCTGGAGTGGGGCCAAGCTATTAATATTGTTTAGAAGATCTTCTTAGAGGTTCTAACATTGGAACTCTGATTAGAAAACTCTGCACTTATACCATTTTGTCTTTCTTACTTGAGAGCAAGTAAAGAAACTGACTTTGATGCTTGGTTTATGTGAGAATGCAGAGATGCAGACTGGGAAGAGAAAAAGTCATCATTTCACATTACCTTCAGCTTTCCATTTAAAGTTGCTTTGTTCCTTGTAAGGAGAAGAAGGGTTATATTGCATATGCAATATATGTCTGTCTGTATTTGTGTGTACATGGGATGGTTGCCAGGCATAATCTCTGTGTCCTTAAGGATAGAAAGTTGTAGAATGGCAGATATATTAATGGAATATTTATATGGAAAAATATGTGTGAATGTTAAGCAAAGCAGTGATAAAAAGGGCCAAGGAAAAAGAAGTGGAGATTATGAATATAGGACATACCATGACGTGATTCACATGTGCTTGTGTGAAATCACTTAGAGTTTGTTATTTTATAGACTTAAAAAAAATAAGAGTAGTTCAAAAGAGAAGGGATATATGTATACCTATGGCTGATTCATGTTGAGGTTTTACAGAAAACAAAATTCTGTAAAGCAATTATCCTTCAATAAAACAATAAATTAAAGAAACTGGATGAAGATATCACAAGAAAAAAATACCCCATAGGCCAATATCTTTTGTGAATAGAAATGTAAATATCTTCAAAAAAATACTAGCAAATTGAATCTAGCAATAGGGAAGTAGCATCCCTTCTCCAGGGGATCTTGCGACCCAGGGATTGAACCCAGGTCTCTGCATTGCAGGTGGATTCTTTACCAGATGAGCCACAAGGGAAGTCCAAGAATACTGGAGTGGGTAGCCTATCCCTTCTCCAGCGGATCTTCCTGACCCAGGAATTGAACCGGGGTCTCCTGCATTGCAGGTGGATTCTTTACCAACTGAGTTATCAGGGAAGCTCCCCCCACCCCCCAGTGGTGCAAGACTGGTTAAATATGTGAAAGCCAATATGATTACATCAATAGGGGCAGAAAAAGCATTTGACAAAGTTCAAAAGTTATTCATGATATGAAAAAACAAAACCCTACATTTAACTAGGAATAGAAGGGGGATTTTCAACTTGAGCAATATGATGGAAAAACATAATCTCAATAATTACATTAAATGTAAATGAACCATGCCCTCTAAATAAAATATAGAGATTATCAGACTAGGGAGAAAAGAAGGATATATGTATCTTTAAGAGATATGTTTGAAATATAAAACCATAGATAAATTGAAATGAATTATGGAAGAACTACAAAAAAGAGTAAAAGTAATTTTACTTGACAGTTAAATGTTAATTTCTAGCTATCTGAGCAGAGCTGGTAAAAGGCTGTTTTGGAGGGAAATGGGTAAATGGTAGAGATTAAGAAAGAGTTATTTTCTTATCTTCCATCTTGATATTTGAAAAGTGAAAGTGAAGTCGCTCAGTCGTGTCTGATTCTTTGCGACCCCATGAACTGTAGTCTACCAGGCTCCTCCATCCATGGGATTTTCCAGGCAAGAATACTGGAGTGGGTTGCTATTTCCTTCTCCAGGAGATCTTCCCAACCCAGGGATTGAACCCAGGTCTCCCGCATTGTAGACAGACACTTTACCGTCTGAGCCACCAGGGAAGTCTTTGATATTTGAAGTTCAGATCAAATATTATTGTTCAAGAAACTGGCCTCTCTCAGCTGTGGCCAAGATCATTGATCTAGCTGATTTCCCATCTGAAATGTGTCTCTTCTCTCTGATACATGTGGGTTTCATAGTAATGAAAAGTCCTTTCCCATTTTTCTCTGATGCCCAGCAGGGGAACCCTCCAAATAATGTTACTTGTATCCTTGCTTAATATTCAATGTGGCTTAATTGCAGAGCCTGTCTACAGATCAACACCCCTTCTTCAACTTATGGTTTTGATGGTTCTTTGCAGATCTTTGGGAAATTAGCCATCCAACTGTAAGAGGAACCTTCCAAGTCTATACAGTCAGTCATGCCACTAGCACAGTTTGCTTCAGTGCAGTTCAGTTGCTCAGTCGTGTCTGACTCTTTGCAACCCCATGGGCTGCAGCACGCCAGGCCTCCCTGTCCATCACCAACTCCTGGAGTTTGTTCAGATTCATATCCATTGAGTCGGTGATGCTGTCTAACCTTCTCATCCTCTGTCGTCCCCTTCTCTTCCTGCCTTCAATCTTTCCCAGCATCAAGGTCTTTTCAAATGAGTCAGCTCTTGGCATCAGGTGGCCAAAGTATTAGAGTTTCAGGTTCAGCATCAGTCCTTCCAATGAATATTCAGGACTGATTTCCTTTAGGGTGGACTGGTTGGATCTCCTTGCAGTCCAAGGGGTTCTCAAGAGTCTTCTCCAACACCACAGTTCAAAAGCATCAATTCTTCGGTGCTCTGCTTTCTTTATAGTCCAACTCACATATCCATATATGACTATTGGAAAAACCATAGTCTTGACTAGATGGATCTTTGTTGGCAAATTAATGTCTCTGCTTTTTATTATGATGTCTAGGTTGGTCATAACTTTTCTTCCAAGGAGTAAGCATATTTTAATTTCATGGCTGCAGTCACCATCTGCAGGGATTTTAGAGCCCCCAAAAATAAAGTCTGACACTGTTTGCACTGTTTCCCCATCTATTTGCCATGAAGTGATGGGGCCGGATACCATGATCTTAGTTTTCTGAATGTTGAGCTTTAAGCCAACTTTTCACTCTCCTCTTTCACTTTCATCAAGAGGCTCTTCAGTTTTTCTTTGCTTTCTGCCATAAGGGTGGTGTCATCTGCATATCTGAGATTATTGATATTTCTCCCAGCAATCTTGATTGCAGCTTGTGCTTCATCCAGTCCAGCATTTCTCATGATGTACTCTGCATGTAAGTTAAATAAGCAGGGTGACAATATACAGCCTTGATGTACTCCTTTTCCTATTTGGAACCAGTCTGTTGTTCCATGTTTAGTTCTAACTGTTGCTTCCTGACCTGCATACAGATTTCTGAAGAGGCAGGTCAGGTGGTCTGGTATTCCCATCTCTTTCAGAATTTTCCACAGTTTATTGTGATCCACACAAAGAGTAAACATTGACATTTTAGGAATCAACGAACTAAAATGGACTGGAATGGATGAATTTAACTCAGATGACCATTATATCTACTACTGTGAGCAAGAATCCCTTAGAAGAAATGGAGTAGCCATCATAGTCAACAAAAGAGTCTGAAATGCAGTACTCGGATACAGTCTCAAAAATGACAAAATGATCTCTGTTCATTTCAAAGGCAAACCATCTAGTATCACGGTAATCCAAGTCTATGCCCCGACCAGTAATGCTGAAGAAACTGAAGTTGAATGGTTCTATGAAGACTTACAAGATTTTCTGGAACTAACACCCAAAAAAGATGTCCTTTTCATTACAGGGGACTGGAATGCAAAAGTAGGAAGTCAAGAAACACCTGGAGTAACAGAGAAATTTGACTTTGGAGTACAGAATGAAGCAGGGCAAAGGCTAATACAGTTCTGCCAAGAGAACGCAATGGTCATAGCAAACACCTGTGTTGCTGGCAACACAGGAGAAGACTCTACACATGGACATCACCAGATGGTCAATACTGAAATCAGATTGATTATATTCTTTGCAGCCAAAGATGGAGAAGCTCTATACAGTCAGCAAAGACAAGACCAGGAGCTGACTGTGGCTCAGATCATGAACTCCTTATTGCCAAATTCAGACTTAAATTGAAGAAATTAGGGAAAACCACTAGACCATTCAGGTATGACCTAAATCAAATCCTTTATGATTATACAGTAGAAATGAGAAATAGATTTAAGGGACTAGATCTGATAGACAGAGTGCCTGATGAACTATGGACGGAGGTTCGTGACATTGTACAGGAGACAGGGATCAAGACCATCCCCATGGAGAAGAAATGCAAAAAGGCAAAATGGTTGTTTGAGGAGGCCTTGCAAATAGCTGTGAAAAGAAGAGAAGCGAAAAGCAAAGGAGAAAGGGAAAGATATTCCCATTAGAATGCAGAGGTCCAAAGAACAGCAAGGCGAGATAAGAAAGCCTTCCTCAGTGATCAATGCAAAGAAATGGAGGAAAACAACAGAATGGGAAAGACTAGAGATTTCTTCAAGAAAATTAGAGATACAAAGGGAACATTTCATGCAAAGATGGGCACAATAAAGGACAAAAATGGTATGGGACCTAACAGAAGCAGAAGATATTAAAAAGAGGTGGCAAGAAGACACAGAAGAACTGTACAAAAAAGATCTTCATGACCCAGATAATCATGATGGTGTGATCACTCACCTAGAGCCAGACATCCTGGAATGTGAAGTCAAGTGGGCCTTAGGAAGCATCACTATGAACAAAGCTAGTGGAGATGATGGAATTCCAGTTGAGCTATTTCAAATCCTAAAAGATGATGCTGTGAAAGTGCTGCACTCAATATGCCAGCAAATTTGGAAAACTCAGCAGTGGCCACAGGGCTGGAAAAGGTCCATTTTCATTCCAATCCCAAAGAAAGCCAAAGAATGCTCAAAGTACCGCACAATTGCACTCATCTCACACGCTAGTAAAGTAATGCTCAAAATTCTCCAAGCCAGGCTTCAGTGATATGTGAACCGAGAACTTCCAGATGTTCAAGCTGGATTTAGAAAAGGCAGAGGAACCAGAGATCAAATTGCCAACATCCACTGGATCATCGAAAAAGCAAGAGAGTTCCAGAAAAGCATCTATTTCTGCTTTATTGACTACGCCAGAGCCTTCGACTCTGCGGATCACACTTTGCTTAGTGGTGCATGGCTCTGTTACAGTGTTAATCTATGTAGAGTTTAAGGTAGGCTGGTCCTGCAAGCTTCCAGGTAAGTCTAATAGAATTTAACATGATCAGTATTTCTGTTTTCATCATTTTCATTACCTTTTGCTTGTAAGAAGATTCTAAAACTGATAATTGTTTTATTGCATTTTTTTTTTCTCCAATGAGAAAGGATTAGAATAATAGTTAATTTGATCTTACAAAGAGTTTCTAAAACTAGGCACACACACAGATTTGAGTGGATGAACAGGATTCGTTCTCTGTCCCAGACCCCTGTAGACTTTGCAGAAGTATAAATATGTGATCATTAGCAGAGCTGGAGTTAAGAGACCTGGTAATCAGAGAGGCATTAGCCTGATGACTTACAAGCCAATTCAGAGTTGGGACTACTTGCTGAACCAGAATGTTCTTTGATTCTCTTAATTTCATGGTGAATGGAAGTTTCAGGGTAATGAACAATTTCACATAGTCCTTTATTCACAGCTCAGGATAATACAAAGTATTTGTGTAATCCTCCAAATTCTTTCAGCTTTCTTGTGTAGGTGGGTCTTTTCAATAATTCCAAGGAACCTTTTATAATTTTATTTTTGGTGTCAGAGGTATGGGCTCTTGGAAATAATTTTAACCATAATCCAGTTGTGAGTTTGACCCATTATGTCCTCGAATGA
Organism: Odocoileus virginianus; assembly: GCF_023699985.2. Classification (NCBI taxonomy): domain Eukaryota; kingdom Metazoa; phylum Chordata; class Mammalia; order Artiodactyla; family Cervidae; genus Odocoileus; species Odocoileus virginianus. Next base: position 1,534,632 of record NC_069699.1, read on the forward strand.
TTTTTTTTTTTTTTCTGGCAGGGATATTTCTTCTCTAAACTATTTAGGAAGAAAAAGGATAAAGCATGAGTGATTCTTATACAAAGAATTTCCAGCAGGGTATTTGCAAATATTATTTCTTCTTTCTTAAAGCAAGCATGCTGATATGTTGAATAAAAGGCACCTTGACCTTTGACCTTCCCTGCTTAGAATATTCGCTATAACATTACTTCCCTGTGGTCCCATAGGAAGGAAAAAGCAATAGAAGAATAATGCTACTGGTTGTTTCCACGTCTTGGCTGTTGTAAGTAGTGGTGCAATGAACACTGGGGTGCAGGGATCTTTTGCAATTATGATTTTCTCCAGATCCGTGCCCAGTGGTGGGATTGCTAGGTCATATGGTAGTTCTGTATATTTAGATTTTTTAAAGATTCTCTATGCTGTTCTGATAGTGGCTGTATCAATTTACATTCTCACCAACAGTGTAGGAGAGTTCCCCTTTCTCCCTACCCTCTCTAGCATTTATTGTTTGTAGACTTTAGGATGATGGCCATTCTGACCATGTGAGGTAATATCTTATTGTAGTTTTGATTTGCATCTCTTGATGATTAGTGATGTTGGGCATCTTTTCATGTGTTTGTTGGTTATCTGTATGTCTTCTTTGGAGAAATGTCTATTTAGGTCTTCTACCCATTTTTTGGTTGGATTATTTATATTTTTTGATATTGAACTACATGAACTATTTGTATGCACAAAGATTAATCCCTCGTTGGAGATTAATTCCTTGTTCGTTGCTTCATTAGTAAATATTTTCTCCCATTCTGAGGGTTGTCTTTTTGTTTTGTTTATTGTTTCCTTTGCTATGCAAAAGCTTTTAAGTTTAATTAGATCCTATTTGTTTATTTTTGTTTTTATTTTTATTACTCTAGTAGGTGGATCAGAAAAGATCTTGCTATGATTTATATCAAGGAGGGTTTTGCCTGTGTTTTCCTCTAAGAATTTTATAGTATCCAGCCTTATATTTCAGTCTTCAATCCATTTTGAGTTTATTTTTCTCTATGGTATTAGAGAGTATTCTAATTTCATTCTTTTACATGTGGCTGTCCAATTTTCCTAGCACCCAGTATAATATCACTTATATGTGGAATCTAGAAAAATGGTACGGATGAACTTATTGTCACATACGAAGTAGAGTCACAGACATAGGGATCAAATTTATATGTGGTTACTGAGATGGGAAGGGTGGTGATGGGACAAATTGGGAGATTGGGGTTGACATATATACATCACCATGTATAAAACGGATAACTAATGAGAGCCCACTGTTTAGCACAGGGAACTGTACTCAATGGTTTGTGGTGACCTAAATGGAAAGTAAATCTAAAAAACAGTGGCTATGTATATACATATAACTAATTCACTTTACTGTAAAACAGAAAGTGGCATTATAAAATAACTATACTCCAATAAAAATTTCCTAAAAACATAGCGCTAATGAAGTTTCAGGCCCCACGGGCACCAGAGGACAGGGCCCTTTGCACATGAGCCTGCAGGAGGTGAAGGAAAGGTAGTGTGATGTGAGGAAGATGGATCGATCAGAACAGGTAGTGGCAGAAGCCACAGTCAGAGTCTGAGAGACCTGCTGGGACCATGTTATGCTTCGAGACTATTTGACCTCCTTTTTCAGGGTCTGACATTCTCTCTCAAGCACAGACTCTCAGGAACGCTCCTGTGAAACAGAACTTAAATAAGAAGCCAGGTTCATCTTTGAGGTCCCTGTGTCTGCTTTCCATTGGCTTCCTGTCTGCTTTCCACTCGGCTCACTTGACTCCCTTTATATTCTGGGCACGTACAGACATGTGTATTTTTGTAGTGGGCCTGTTCTATCTATATTTGAGTTTTCAGGAGGGCATGCCGTTTGGAAAAGTTTTCCTTAGTAATAGCAAAGGGAAAAATGACTTTTGTGTTTCAAGTAGGAGACTTGTTTCAATGACATTTAAAAGATGGATGTTCACCATCGTGCATCTTTCCAGGTTGAGAATCTGGCGTATCTTGAGAAAATGAATGGATCGAAGAGGCTGGTTCATACATTGTTTTGCTTCTGGCCAGCGAGGGAGAAATGTCATGATGGCCAGTAGGCTGTCCTGTGCCTGTTTTTAGGTTCATGTAAAGTAGCCAGTATGCAGAACAGTAAACATGGCCTGTGGTCTTTCAGTTCCTGGAGGAAACTAGAAATAGAAGATAGAGAATGAACAAAACATAGCACAACTCAGCATTTTCTAGCCTGTCCCCCTCATTCTAAATCAGAAATCTCTTTTCTGATACCCTAAGACATAAGGATTCCTAGTGTCTTGTTTCTTGCTGGTGGTTGGGATTTTCTGGGAACTAGAAACCATGCTTCCACTCAGAGGCTCTCTGAAGTGGGAGCTTAGAGACTGGAAGACAGAACTGATTTGCAAGAGGCAGTTATCTCATGAGGACAGGACTCTGAATTATGATCATTCTTTTCTGATCAGATGAAAGTGTAGGGGACTTCAAGCTAGTCTGTCTTTTGCTTTTGGAAGCTATGGAAGAAATGAGTTGCTGACAAGTTGGAACCACAGTGACAAGAAGGTGATCATTTGGCTATTGTGCTTGAAAAGCAATTTAAAGTTTGGGAAAGTACTTTAGAAGGAGATAAAAGTGTTAGGACCATTTTAAACATTCATTTCATCTCCTTGCCTTTGGCATATTGTAAATACAAATCAGGGAGAGAATATGTAACAGAATGGAATCTTGGCAAATAACAGTGAAATCAGCTCAGACTGGCTCAGACAACAGAGGGGATGTATCAGTCATGTAACTCTCCAAGGCCAAAAGTAGAGCAGGCTTCAGGTGACACTTGATCTAGAAGCCATGGTGTCATGGGGACCTTGACTTTACTGCATGTGATTATCCTGGACTGCCCATCCACCCTGCTGCTTCCATGCCCTTTGGCCTGGCTTCTCTTAAATGGTTGCAGTGGCTTCAGGCACCCTATCCGCTCCTGGCCCTGTCCAGAGAGGGCACCTGTGCCCTTGTTTCTTCTTTCCCGGATCAGTCCAAGATTCATTCTGATCATTTTGTTTGACTAGCTTAGATCAGATCACAGTTTCCCCAGAGGCAAGAGTGAAATCAGCTTTGCTTGGTTTTGCTCCATTGCTTCAGTCCTGTCCAAGCCTGCGACCCCATGGACTGTACCCGCCCGGCTCCTCCACCCATGGGAATCTCCAGGAAAGAAAACTGGAGTGGGTTGCCATTCCTTCTCCAGGGGATCATCCTGACCCAGGGGTCGAACTCGTGTCCCCTGCATCTCCTGCATTGCAGGTGGATTCTTTCCCCACTGAGCCACCTGGGAAACCCAGAATCAACATCTCCCTGTGTAAATTGGGTGTCAGAGGGGCTGGATGGACACTCTGGATGTGTTGCAGATGCACTGCAATGAAGGGCCACATCAGCTTCACAGGCTGAGGAAAGAGGGCTCCCCGTTTGCTTCTTTCTATCAGTTCTTGTTTGGACTTATTTCTGATGATTGTCAGCACATCATTATCTATTTAATTCTTGAAGATACACAGGGAAGTCAAATCTTCCACGTTCGAGGACAGCATGGTATTTCATGGGGAAAATTGTTCATTGTTTTCATTCTTCAGTAACTCTTGTTGCAGTTTCATTCCACTTATTTGATAATCACTGCAAGGGAAGAATGGTTGGCCTCGCCGTCCTGTGTGATACCCCTCAGTCTGCTCCCATCATTTTACTAACACGTTTAGTACCTTTGCTGTCTGATGTCACTGAGAGGTAAATGCCCTTGTTCTGTTTCCCTCTCTGTGGTCTGCAGCTTACACGTTTGAAGCAAGTTTGACTGACTTACCTGAAGTTACACTCGGAGCAGCAGGAGAGAGGGGGTGTTCATGGTGTTAAGGCGGCCCCCAAACTGTGGAGATTGGCAAACTGCAGCTCATGGCCAAACCCAGCTCACAGCCTGCTTTTGTAAATAAAACTTTATTGGAACACAACCACATTCATTTATTTGTGTATTGTCTGTGACTACTTTCACTCCCCTGATTGCAGAACTGAGTTGTGATGGCAGATACTATTTGGCCAGAAAGAGCTAAAATATTTACTCTCTGGCTGTTCAAATAAAAAGTTTACTCACCCCTGGGTTGAATGAGCCACATTCTTCACTTTATAAATTATGAACAATTTTCTATCTAGGTGATACATTCACTCTTTCAGCCTCTTTTGGGGTCTTTAAAAGGGATCAAAGAATGTTGGAGGTAGAAACAGTTGGAAACAATTAATTTAGTTCCAGTCAGTCATTCCACAGATGAGAGACTGAGTCTCAGAGACATCATGTGACTCAAGCAGACTCCATAGCACTACAGAGGTGGACCAGAGTGCCCTTTATTTCTCACACCCAAGTTTGTGTGCTGGGAGAGAATGTAAAACATTGCTTGCCATCAAGAGGGGGACAAGGTCTGAAATATTTTGAGGAGAGTATTGGGAAGAGTCATGAAGTTCTGCCACTTACCAGTTTGGGCAAGTTATTTAATTTAGCTAAATCCAGTGAAAGTAACAATAGTACATGCCTCCTGGGGTGATACTATGAGTGAGACATCCAATACAAAGCACACAAGAATAGCTCAATAAAGGGAGCCACAGTCATCATCACCATTGGCATCATCATCACCAGGACATCATCATCACTACCATCACCATTATCACCACTACCAAAATCATCATTACATTGTCACCCCTGCCATCACCACCACCACCACCATCACCATTGCCATTATCATCATCAGAGTAATCAGCAGCAGGCTTAGTACTCATCCTTGTTTCTTTCTTAGGGGAAGATGGGTCACTCTTTTCTCTAAGGCTCACTGCTTCAGTTGGGAACTGGATCATTTCCTCTCATGCCCCCTCACAGACTTTGCTCTGTCAGTTGCCCCATCTTTCCTGTATCTTCTGTTGTTTTCTTTCCAAAGTATTCATCTTAAATATTGTAATAAAGACACTGCCATTACCTACTGCATCTTGACACAGTGTCACATTTCTTTCCGTACCTTCAGTGCCCCAGTGGTTCTTGTTTCACCGTCTTTACTCCTTCAACTTCTGTTCTCAGTTCAGCTCTTCCAAAACTGTCCTAGCTGGGATCACAGACAAGTCTCTGTATATTTTTACTGTGTCACAATCTTATGTAGCCTTAAAACTCTTGACACCATCCTTCCTGGGAGACTATTTCCTTCATTTTTGAACCATGATCCTATTTTTGCTTCTCATAAACCCTCCCAAGAAATCTCTTTTCCAGATTATTCCTTCTGTGTCTGCCTTGTGTCTACCTTCTTTGTTTCCCAGTTTCTGTACTTAGAAGCTGTCTTTGGTAATTGTATACCTTACCATGACCTCAATAGCTGTCTGTTGGCCTGATAACTCTCTGAGTGAAGCAGAATTTATAACCCCAACCCTCTCCCCCAGCTGCTGTCCTACTCAATTCTTCCTCCTCTTCATCCATGTGATGTTCTAATCCTTATACAGAGGATGCTTGTTACTGGCTCGGATGGTAGAGTCTGCCTGCAGTGCAGGAGGCCTGGGTTCCATCCCCGAGTCAGGAAGATTTGGCGATGAGAACGGCAACACACTCTACTCTTCTTGGCTGAAGAATCCCGTGGACAGAGGAGCCGGACGAGCTACTGGGGTCGCAGAGTCAAACACAGCTGAGCGACTAACACTTTCACTTCACTTGTTACAAACCAGGTTCTGTGCTGAGAGCTGTAAAAGCAGGATATCATTTTTTTAAAAAGATTGATTTCCTTCATTTTTACCTTTTCCTGTTTCAAGATTTCACCCAGGATACCACATTACATTTATTAGTCATGTCTCCTTAGGCTCCTCAGAGCTGTGATGGTTTTTTTAGCCCTTCCTTGGTTTGGACACCCTTGAGGAATGCTGGTCAAATATTCTGTAGAGAGCCCCTCAGGCGGGGTTTGTATGATGTTTTCCTCATTATGGGTTTTGGAGGGGAGGACCACAGAAGCAAATCCCATTTTCCTCACATCATATTGAAGGTGCATATTATTAGCATGACATATTGTTGATGTTAACTTTGATCACCTGGCTGAGGGGGTGTTTGTCAGGATTCTCCACTGTAAAGTCACCCTTTTCCCTCTTTCCATATTGTGCTCTTTGGAAGGAAGTCACTTCTTCATGAGTGGGGTGTTATGCTCCACCCTCTGGAACGTGGAGTATCTACATATGTTATTTGCAGTCTTTCACAAAGGAGATACAGCTTTTCTCTCCCATTTATTATTTAAACATTTAGTTACATCAGTATGGACTCATGGTTACTTATTTTATCTTTGCGACCCCATGGACTGTAGCCCACCAGACTACTCTGTCTGTCCATGGGATTCTCCAGGCAAAAATACCGGACTGGCTTGCCATTCTCTTCTCCAGGGGATCTTCCCAACCCAGGGACCAAATCCAGGTCTCCCGCATTGCAGGCAGGCTTTACCGTCTGAGCTACCAGGGAAGCCTCTGGTTATAATCCAATGCTACTTTATTTTGTGCTGGGATTGTTCCAGCTTCCGGTTGGCTCCTGTTCCCTTGTGACACTCCCATGACTGTCTGTTTTTAAAAACCTCTTTTTGGAGCACCTTGTTTGTTTCTAGTCATACAAAATGCTCCACGCTCATCTTATATATTTCCTACCACAATCTTAAAACCAGCCATTTCTCTAAGAAGCACTGGTTCCTTTAATTGGAGGATGGTGTTAGAAACCGGTGTTGGGGGCTGGATGTGGTCTTTGCTACTGGGGTCTCATTTCTTTTCTTTTTTATTGGAGTATAATTGCTTTACATTGTCGTCTAAGTTTCTGCTGTACAATGAAGTGAATCAGCTATGCTTATGCATATATCCCAGCTGACAGAGCAGGGATGTATGTTTGTGTACAAACCTGAGTATACATAAATATAACTATTTCTGTGTGCAACTATTTGTATCTACATTAAATTAAACATAAGTTCACACTGATGTCTCCAATTGTAATTCCTTCCTACGTGGATCATTTTTGCTTCTCTTGCTAACTAACCTCCTACTTCAACAGTTAGAAACCTGCTCCCATCCTCTGCCATTCATTTTCTTAATTTTTCAATATCAGTAAACATTTATAGTGCTATCAAAACTGTTAATCTGTACCCTATGGGAAAAGTCTTTGTCAACTAGAGTATAGTGCTTATGTTCAGTTTAGTCTTTAGTCTTACAGCTCGAGCTCTTTCCAAGGAGGCGTAGATCGGCACTGCCTTTTCCCACCTGCAGTGAAACTGTTTCGAACATTTGTAATACAGGTGGATTGCTTTATCACTTTTAGCAGGCCATCCTGGAATCTCCCAACCCCCTAGATAGTTTGTTAACAACTTCTATATGTTAAAGGAACATTATGTGCTGTAAAGTTGTATGGGTTTTGACAAAGGCATAGTGACATGTATCTACTATTACATTCCTGTACAGAGGAGATTTACCAGGGTAAAAATTCCTTTGTGCTTTTTCTCCTCAATATGCCCTTTCCATCACCCTGGTAACCACATATCTTTTTACTGTTGCCATACTTTTGATTTTTCAAGAATTTCATGTAACTTGAGTCTTAGTATGTAGCTTTCTCAGATTGGCTTTTGTTTTTTCATTAGTAATACACATTTATCTAGGCCTTGATATATATATATATATTCATATATAGAACTATATATATTTCCATCTATGCCTTGAGAGGTTTTTTTTATTATTTTATACTATGCCACTGTGTGGATACACCACAGTTTATTCATTCATTTATTAAAGGACATCTTGGTTGCTTCTAGTTCTCTCCAAATCTGAATAAAGATGCTGCAAACATTTTTGTGCAGGTGTTTGCACTTATGGATATAATTTTCAAATCAGGTAAATACCTAGGCACACAATTGGTGAATCATATAATAAGGCTATATTTGACTTTGTAACGAAATGAAGCAGGGCAAAGGCTAGCAGAGTTTTGCCAAGAGAACGCACTGGTCTTAGCAAACACCCTTTTCCAACAACACAAGAGACAACTCTACACATGGACATCACCTAATGTTTGATACTGAAATCAGGTTGATTACATTCTATGCAGCCAAAGATGAAGAAACTCTATACAGTTAACAAAAACAAGACCTGGAGCTGACTGTGACTCAAATCATCAGCTCCGTATTGCAAAATTTAGGCTTAAACTAAAGAAAGTGGGGAAGACCAGTAGATCATCCAGGTATGACCTAAATCCAATCCCTTGTCATTATGCAGTGGAGGTGACGAATAGATTCAAGGGGTTATATCTGGTGACAAAGTGTCTGAAGAAGTGTGGATGGAGGTTCATAACATTGTACAGGAGGCAGTGACCAAAACCACCACAAAGAAAAAGAAATGCGAGAAGGCAAAGTGGTTGTCTGAGGAGGCTTTACTAATAGCTGAGGGAAGAAGAGAAGTGAAAAGCACAGGAGAAAGGAAATGATATATATACCTGATTGAATGCAGAATTCCAGAGAATAGCAAGGAGAGATAAGAAGTCCTTCTTCAATGAACCAAGACTAAACATCTCTTTAAGAAACATCACTAGCAACAAAGCTAGTGGAGGTGATGGAATTCCAGCTGAGCTATCTCAAATCCTAAAAAACGATGCTGTTAAAATGCTGCACTCAATATGTCAGCAAATTTGGAAAACCCAGCAGTGGCCAGAAGACTGGAAAAGGTCAGTTTTCATCCTAATCCCAAAGACGGGCCATGCCAAAGAATGCTCAAATTACTGGGCAGTTGTGCCGACTTCCCATGCTAGTAAGGCTGTGCTTGAAATCTTTCAAGCTAGGCTTCAGCAGTACCTGAATTGAGGATTTCCAGATGAATAAGCTGGGTTTAGAAAAGGCAGGGGAACCAGAGATCAATTTGCCAACATTCATTGGATCATAGAGAAAGCAAGTGAATTCCGGTAAAACATCTACTTCTGCTTCATTGACTGTGTGAAAGTCTTTGACTGTGTGGGTCACAACAAACTGTGGAAAATTTTTCAATAGATGGGAGTACCAGACCACCTTACTTGCCTCATGAGTAACCTGTATGCAGGTCAAGAAGCAATAGTTAGAACCTTACATGGAACAAATGACTGGTTCAAAATTGCGAAAGGAGTACAAGGCTGTATATTGTCACACTGCTTATTTAACTTACATGCAGAGTACATCTTGTGAAATGCCAGCTTGGATGAGTTACAAGCTGCAATCAAGATTGCTGGGCGAAACATCAACAACCTCATATAGGCGGATGATACCACTCTAATGGCAGAAAATGAAGAGGAACTAAAGAGCCTATTGATGAGGGTCAAGGAGGAGAGTGAAAAGCTGGCTTAAAACTCAACATTCCAAAAACCAAGATCATGCCAACTGTTTCCATTACTTCCTGGCAAATAGAAGGGAAAAAAGTAGAAGCAGTGGCAGGTTTTCTCATCTTGGGCTCCAGAATCAGTGCGGATGGTAACTGCAGCCATGAAATTAGAAGACCCTTGCTTCTTGGAAGGAAAGCTAAGACAAACCAAGACAGGGTGTTAAAAAGGAAAGAAATCACTTTGCCAGCAAAGGTCCATGTAGTCAAAGCTGTGGTTTTTCCAGTAGTCATATATGGAAGTGAGAGTTGTACCAAGGAAAGTCTGAGTGTCAAAGAATAGATGCTTTCAAATTGTGGCTGCTGGAGAAGACTCTTGAGAGTCCCTTGGACAGCAAAGAGATCAAGCCAGTCAACCCTAAGGGAAATCAACCCTGACTACTCATTATAAGGACTAAGGCTGAAGCTGAAGCTCCAGTACTTTGGCCACCTGATTCAAAGAGCTGACTCATTGGTGAAGACCCTGATGCTAGGAAAGATTGAAGGCAAAAGGAGAAAGCAGGCAGCAGAGGGTGAGATGGCTGGATAGCATCATTGACTCAATGGAAATGAACTTCATTTGGCAAACTCCAGGAGAGAGTGAGCAACAGGGAGACCTGGCATGCTGCAGTCCACTGGGTTGCAGAGTCGGACATGACTGAACAACTGATCAACAGCAATAAATTTGTAAAGAACTGACAGATTATCAAACTGAGGTTGACAGAAAACAACAAACTTCTGTAAAGCAATTATCCTTAAATTGAAAAATAAATTAATTTTAAAAAGAAATGGAGAAATTGGAGAACATAAACTAAATGAAACGGGAGCACTGAATATGAAAAAAAAAGTACTGACAAACTGTCTTCCAAAGTGGCTGTACCATTTTGCACCCCATCAGCAATGAGAAGAGTTCCTGTTACTCAGCATCCTCACAAGCTATTACTATTAACAGTTTTATGGGTTTTGGTTATTCTAGTAGATATTCAATTGTATCTCAATTTTTTTAAGCTTGTGATTCCTTAATGATATATGATGTGGAGCAACACATTTCCCAAATGTATGTGATCTTTGGTGAGGTGTTTCTTTAAACCTTTTGCCCACTTTTTAAAGTGGGTTGTTTATTTTTAATTGTTGAATTTTAAGAGTTCTTCACATATTTTACATAAAAGACCTTTTCTCTGACATGTATTTTACAAATATAATCTTTCAGTATATAGCTTGTCTTTTCATTCTATTAGCAGCATCTTTTGCAGATTAATTTTTAGTTTTAATAAAGTTAAACTTAGCATTTTTTTCCTTCTTGGATCATGCTTTTAAGCTTTCTTCTAAAAGTTTTATAATTTTGCATTTTACATGTAGGTCTAGGATCCATTTTGACTTTATTTTTGGAAAGGTATAGGTATGTGTCTGTGTGCCTAGGCTTTTTTCTTTCTTATCATATGGACATCCAGTTATTGCAGTCACTTGTTGAAAAGACCACTCTTTCTCCATGTAATTGCCTTTGACCTTTTGCAAAAGCTCAGCTGACCGTACTTGTGTGGGTCTGTTTCTGGACCCTCTGTTCTCTTCCATGGAACTATGTGTCTATACTTTTGCTCCCACACTGTCTCCATTACTATAGCTTTATAATAAACCTTGAAACTGGGTAAAATGTGAGTTTTACAGGGATAATATCACTTTTAAAATTGTATTTTAAGTATATTTTTGGTGGCACATAGTATAAGTATAGAAAAATGCTCAAGTGATCCTGTATAGCCTTGTAAATTTTTGTAAAGTACATACATTCAGGTTTAGCAGCACCCAAACCAAATCAGAGTATCAGCAGCATCTTTCGAGCTTTCTTAGTGCTCCTTCCAGTGACTAACCCTCTGCCCAAGGATGGTCATTATTTTCACCTAACAACATGTGTTAGTTTAGCCTATTTCTGTAGGCAATTTAGGTGGAGTCATATAATATGTACTGTTTGGCATCTGGCGTCTTTTCTCAGTATTACGTTTGTGAGATTCATTCATCTCTTTGTATGTTGTTGTTATTACTTGTGCTTATTACTGTATAGTTTTTCATCATATGAACACCACAATTTATGTATCCATTTTTCTGTGGCTGGAAATCTGTATTATTGAATATTTTCAGTTTTTTGTTACATGTAGAAAAACTATTCAGCTCTCCAGTGCGTCATTCAGAGCCCGTGTGTACACGCTTCCGTTGGGTGAATTCCTGAGAGCGAGCTGCTGCAGCGTAAGACGTATGTGTGTTCAACACTAACAGATGTTGACAGTCAATTTTCAAAACCGGCCCTGTCGGTTTGTATTCCGTGCGCGATGAATTGGAGCTCTTGTTCATGCTGTACACATTACAATCCACAAAACAGCTCTCTGACATAGTTACTGTTTTATTTTTAGTTTAGATTTGAATAAATCTGAGTGTTAGACAAGATAAATGACCTGAAAAAGGTCATGTACCGCTGATTTACTCCCAAGGCAGTCTGGCGTTAGAACTCCTATACTTATTCAATTTTATTTTTTCTTTTTATTGTCTCTTTTATTGTGGTGGACATTGGTTTATAACATTATATAAGTTTCACGTGTACTACTTTATAGTTCTAATTCTGTATACGCTGTAGAGTGCTCACCACCAAAAATTTAGTTTCCAACCATAACCATAGAGTTGCCCCCTTAACCCATTTCACCCTCCCCCAAAAACACCTTCCCCTCATAACCACTACTCTGTTCTTGATATTTGCACATTTGTTTTTATTTGACTTGGTTAGCTCATTTCTTGTGCTTTATTGTTTGTTTGGTTTCTAGATTCCATGTGTGACTGAAATCATACAATGTTTGTCTTTCTCTGTCTGACATTTCATTTAGCAAGACACCGTCCCATTCCATCCATGGTGTTGCAAATGGCAAGATTTCGTGTTTATTATGGCTGTGTAGTAGTCCATTCTGTGTGTGGTATATCTATGCCACGTCTTTTCTCTCCATTCATTGGTGGGCACTCAGGTTGCTTCCACATCTTGTGTGTGTGTGTGTGTGTGTGTGTGTGTGCACGTGCGCGCGCTCATGCTGATTTGTGTCCAACTCTCTGTGACCCCATGGACTGTAGCCCACCAGGCTCCTCTGTCCATGGAATTCTCCAGGCAAGAATACTAGAGCAGGTTGCCGTTTCCTTCTCCAGGGGATCTTCCTGACCCGGGGATCGAACCTGCAAGTTCAGTGTTTCCTGCATTAGCAGGTGGATTCTTTACCGCTAGTGCCACCTGGGAAGCCCAACTGGCTCTGTGATAACACTGCTATGAACATAGGGGTGTGTCTGTCTTTCTGAATTAGTATTGTAGTAGTCTTCAGATGAATACCCAGCAGTGGACCAGCTGGAACATGTGGCATTTCTACCTTTAGTTTATTGAGAAATCTTCACGCCCTTTCTAAGGGGACTTCCATTACCACCGGCAGTGCACGGGGGTGCCCCTTTCTCCACATCCTCACTGACGAGTCTTTCTTCTCTTTATGGTACTACCCTTCCAGCAGGCATGGTGGCATTTTGTTTTGGCTTGACTTGCGTTTTTGTGGTGATAGTGATGTTGAGCACCTTTCCATGTGACTGTTCCCGTTGTGTGTCTTCATTGGAACACGTCCGTCCAGGTTCTGTGCCTGTTTTTTAAATCGGGTTGTCGTCGTCATTGTGTTGTATGAGTTCTTTATATGTTTTGAATATTATCCTTTTATCAAGTATATGATTTGAAAATATAGTCTCCCACTCAGTAGATCGTCTTTTTCTTTGGTTGACTTTCTTTGCTTTGTGGAAGTTTTTTAGTTTGATATAGTCCAACTCATTTATTTCTGCTCTTGTTTCCCTTGCCTGAGGAGGTCCAGAAAGATATTGCTAAGACTGATGTCAAAGAATGTACTGCCTATGTTTTCTTCTAGGAATTTTATGGTTTCAGAGATTATGTTCAAGCCTTTAATCCATTTTGAGTTGATTTTTGATGTATGGTGTGAGCTAGTGGTGTAGTTTCATTTTTTGCATGTGGGTGTCCAGTGTTCTGAACGCCGTTTAGTAAAGAGACTATCTTGTCTCCATCATATGTTCTTTGCTCTTTTGTTGTAAATTAATTGTCCATATATGGTGGGTTTATTTCTGGGTTCTAGTTGTGTTCCATTGATCTATGTGTCTTTCTACCAATTCCATGCTGTTTTGATTACTTTATAGTTTTGTAATGTATTTTGAAATCAGGGGAAGTGAAACCTTCAGCTTTGTTATTCTTTATCAAGATTGCTTTGGCTATTCAGGGTCTTTTTTGGTTCCATATAAATTTTAGAATTTTTTATTCTAATTCTGTGGAAAAGATCATTTGTACTTTGATAGGGATTGCATTGAATCTGTAGATTCCTTTAGGCAACGTGGACTTTTTAACAATGTTAATTCTTCCAATCCATGAGCACAGATTATCTTTCCACTTATTTGTTTTTTTCACTTGTTTCAACATCTTATGGTTTTCCTTGTACAGGTCTCTTACCCCCTTGGTTACGTTTATTCTTAGATTTTTTTGTGTGTGTGATTATAAATGGAATTGTTTTCTTAATTTCTCTTTCTGTTAGCTCATTGTTAGCCTTTAGAAATGCAACAGAATTTTGTATATTGATTTAGTATCTTGTAAATTTATTGTATTCGTTTACCATTTCTAGTAGTTTTTTGTAGGTCTTTAGTGTTTTATATTCATAAAATTTATAAAATTATGTCATTTACAATGACAGATTTACTTCTTCCTGTCCAATTTGGATGCCTTTTATTTCTTTTTACTGCCTAATTGCTAAACTCTTTATTTTATTGAAGTATAGTAGCTCAGTGGTAAAGAGACCGCCTGCCAGTGCAGGAGATGTGGGTTTGATCTGGGTCGGGAAGATCCCCTGGAGAAGGAAATGGCAACCCACTCCAGTATTCTTGCCTGGGAAAGCCCATGGACAGAGGAGCCTGGTGGGCTACAGTCCTTGGGGTTGCAAAGAGTCAGATAGGACTAAGTGGCTGAACTACAACAATAGTTGATTTATGATATTGTGTTAGTCTCAGTGTACAGTAAAGTGATTCAGTTATATAAATATATATACACACACATGTGCATTCTTTTTAATATTCTTTTCATTATGTTTTACCACAGAATATTGACTGTAGTTCCCTGTGCTATACAGTAAGACCTTTTTGTTTAATCTAGCCTATATATAATAATTTGCATCTGCTAACCCCTAACTCCCAATCCTTTCCTCCCTGCCCCTTTTTCCCTCTGGCAACCACAGATCTGTTCTCTATATCTGTGCAGAGCTTGAATATTCTTAACCACTGTCCTTTCTCCTCTTCAAGGTTAAGGAAGTCATCATATTCAGATGGTCTTCCACTTTGAAACTTCCAGAGTTTATTAGATAAAGCTTAATGTCTGCCCAATTTATGCCAGCTTCTACTGTGATCAATGGGTGGCACTAATGGTAGTTTAAAACTTTGGGCTTTTGAAAAAATAAACATGTATACAGCTTCATGGTCTTCCCTGGTTGCTCAGACGGTTAAGAATGTGCCCGCTATGTGGGAGACCTGGGTTCAGTCCCTGGTTTGGGAAGATCCCCTGGAGAAGGGTATGGCTACCCACTCCAGTATTCTTGCCTGGAGAATTCTATGGATAGAGGAGCCTGGTGGGCTACAGTCCGTGGGGTCACAAAGTCAGACACGGCTGAGCAGACATGACAGCTTTTTAGAACTAATCTCTTAATGTTGATCTGAGCTGGTCTGGGAGCTAGATCTATCTTTCTCTTCCACTTCACCTGGCTGGACACCCCCTAATGCTGTCCGTCCTACTCAAAAATGATTCCCAAATATGCACCCCCTTCTGTTCTTGCCTTGCTCTGTGTTCTTGTTACCGTCTCTTCCCATCTCTTTGGTAGCCTAATCCTGGTGGTGATTTATGTATCTGCCTTGCCCTGCTGTTTTGAACTCCTCAGAGCAGAGACTGGGTCATTCTTATTCTGTGTGCTGGGGTCTGACTTAGTGCCTGGCACTGAGAAGGTGCTTCTGGGTTTTTAGTTTGTTCGTTTGGAAGTACTGGATGATATTAAACAAGGAAGTAAGGATAGATGGTAATGCGTATTGTAGGGGGTTAGTTTTTGAGCCAGTTGACCTACAAAGGTAAGATTGAAATGTAGTAAAACATTTTATTGAGGTCTATTACCATGTCTATGTTAAAGATTATAGTAAAACCTATATTAAGATAGATGTGAATAAAGGATTAATAAGTATATATATATATTTTAAAACTTATGTTATATTTGAGTATAGCTGATTCATAATGTTATGATAGTTTCATGTGGATAGCAAAGGGACTCAGCCGTTCATATACATGTATCCATTCTCCCCCAAACTCCCCTATATTAGATAGGTGCTTGTGTTTGAGAAGTGAATGAAGCTTTCCTGGCAGAAACCAGGCAGTTCAAATTGACCGTGCCTTCTGGGGTCACATCAGCTCCAAGGACCTCTGATTTGCCCAGACTGCTCTGAATGGTGGGGCACTGTGCCCTTACCTGTGGGAGAACAGGCCTGTTATTACAGAGCTCTGGGCCAGAGTGTGGCTCGTTGGTGGCTTCCAGCACTCTTTTTCTGTAAGACAGGAGATGATCCAAGCTACAAGGTCACTTCCTGTTTCTAGCGTAGTTACCATAGAAGTTTTGGTAGCAGAGTGAAGGCATGACCAAACTGTCAGTTTACCCTGGTTCAAGCTGAATAGTTGATTGTTGATCATTAAAGATTGGGAATGAGGTAGGTCAGCATGCGATCAGGCAGAGACAGTGTGGACAATGTGGAATACTGTGAACAATGAGAAATAGACTGTTGTGGGCTAGGGGTTTTATTTTAATCACATCATTTTATATACTTACAAGAAGGAAAAACATTAAATATAGTAACATTTAAAAAATGCCATTTTCCCCTGACCTGGTCTTCCTCCCTCTGTATGGTTATGACTTTTCAGGGTTAGTGTTGATCCTCTCTGTCCCCCGGTACATCACTGGTTTTGCTTAGGAGCCAGACTGGTGGATTGCCTCTCAGGATTCCCACTTCCTATATCTGGGATTTGGAGTTGAGGTTACTAACTTAACTACTCAGAGCCTCAGATTTCTCATCTGTAAAGTGGATGTAATAAAAGTACCTTCCTCTGATGGTTGTAATGGGGTATAAATGAGTTCATACATGCAAAAGCCATATAACAGTGGCAGCCATATTAAGTGTGCTTGGTAAATATTGACTTTTTTTTTTAATCACACTAGATGTAGCCATTTTGTAGTGCTATTTAGAACATGGAAAGCATTTCTACAGTAGCTATGAAGAAATTAACTCCTCTTTATGTTTCATGCTGTGGTTGCTTTTATCACTAAGGTGAAAAATGGCCAAATATAAATGAACTTATATCTAAAATATTTTTTCACCAATCTTACTAGATATTTCCTGTGCTCTTTCTGTAATAGACTCCTATACTGTTGATGTGTCATACGATTTCTTTTTTGATTTCTTATGTTTGTTTTGTATCTTAAAGTTTACAAGTTATTTTAATGTAAAATCTCATTTGAATCAGAAATTCTTGCAAGATCCATAGGGCCTGTTTTATATTCATTCCTACATTATTTAAGAGATGAGAAAGCCATGTCTTAAGAGGATTTCCAAGATCTTAAGGCTACTAAATGCCAGAGCTGGGACCACCATCCTCCTTGTTAAGTTCCTTGAGTTTGTGGACATTTGGTAAACTGCAATTAGAGACATATGTGTCAATTAATAAAATGTGTGTAGATACAGTAACTTCTACCTAACCACAGAGATTAGGCATTAAAATTCACATCCTAGGACATCACACTTGAAATAAGGGTAGGCAATAGAAAGTCCAAATGAGTCTATGAAAGCTTATAAAGTTTTATGTTCAGTAAAATACCATCAAACAGCACCATACACTTGGGTAAGATTAGTGAGCGTTTACATATTTTTAGTGGGTAGTCAGGTCATGCCTCTGTTCTCAACAGCTGTGACAAGTAGCTTGTTCGTTTGTTTTTGCAGATATTGTTCATAACCCAAGATTTTTTTTTTCCTGTATGTGCTTCACCATCTAAATGTTCAGTGCCTTTTTGGTTTGTGACTCAGAATTATTGATTTCTGCCTTTCTGAGGCCCACATCTGTCAGCCCCCTTAGACACCTTTCTGATTTCTTCCTTTGTTCAGAGGCAGCCAGAATTCAGTAGACGTTTCCACTTTACTTCCCCCTCTCTTCCTATAAGACCCCCTTTTCTTTTTTGTTACTCCTTTTGCTTCCTATTATCCCTAAGTCCTGGGACATCTTTATTAATTTACCTTTGAAAGACTGACTTAGCATATTTTAGAACTAAAACCTTCTCTGTTTCAGAGTAAAAGTCTGAGTGCTATGATTTTGTGTAAGATTCCTTTCAGTTCGGTTAAACAAATAGGCATCCAGTTTCTATCTGTGCTCTCATAGGTCCTCAGGAAAGTTCCCACTGAGGGTCTGGACCTTCATGATTCATCTAGATTGATTCTGATTCCGTTCCCATCTCATAGGAAGCCTGTGGAAGGAATAAAGTGTAGCTTCTGCTTCCTGTTCTTAGTTGAGGTCCCCTCAAGTTTTTCATGTTTCCCCTCTTCACCCAAAGCTGCACATCTGCACTACCACAAGTCTCTTGAGAGAGCTGTGTTTTCATATGAAAAGTGCTTTCTAGTTCTTTAGATATATTCTGGTAAGAATGTTAGGGAGAAATCTGTCCTGTCCTATTTTCATTTGGTTGAAGTCAGGTTGTAGTTTCAAGTGTCCCAGGCCCATGAGTTCTGACTGATGGAAAGTGATGAAACATCAGAACCTCTTTCTCCCTCCCCTAAGATCTAGTGTAGCCTGGACTCAGCCCTGCTCTCCAGCTGCAGTGAGTGTGGACAGCTCCCAGATCTCATTCTCTACCCTAGCTGCTTGCTGCCCAGGGTCGTGATCCATCCCGGCATCCAGTGGCTTACCTTCCATAGCCCAAGTGCCTGGCCCCCTTGCCTCAATTCAGGACAGTCTCTAACAAGCCATTCAAGCCTCCACCTCCCCTGGGTGTCAGAAGTACATCAGGGGTCAGCCCCTCCCTTTGTCTCATCTTGTTCCTTCCAGTCCCTCCAGGCGGGATCCCGGGAGCACCCCCAGTAAGCCTCCTCCTGCACAGAAATCCCAGGGTCTGTTTCCCAGGGAACCCAACCTCAGACAAATAGTCTGCTCATCTGTGCAGTGGGCTGGCTGAAAATTGAGGCAAAATTCCTCAGCATGCATCCACATTACCAACAAGCCATACTGGCCCGGGGCTGTGCTGAATCTTAAAATCCCACATCTGGCAGTGAGTTGAGGCTGTGCTCATGACTGCAGGGTTGCTTAGCCCGGACCTGCATAAGGAGTCCTGGGAGGATGTGGTTCTTTCACTGATACCTCTTAGGGGAAAGTTCCTTTTTGTTATGCTCAAAGAAAATGAAGACTGTTTTGGCCCACAGAGACCCTAAATTGGCAGTCTTTAAACACTGTCCCCAGTGTTGGGAGGTGGGGATATAGCAGTGAGTGTGTAAAGTGCAACCAGGTCCTGAAGGCAGAGGAAGAGTCCAGACAGGCTGTGAGTGGGACGGCTGCACCATCCTGTGGGGACACAGAGAGGGGAGGATATAGAGATGGCTTTCCTGTAAACGCCGAGACCCGGGCTTAGACTGGTAAAGGAACCGTCATAAAAGGCAGTGTGGGGACTTGCAGGGAAGGCAGAGGTCTCATGGAGGGGCTTGGAGAAGAGAGGGGCCCCGGTGGGTTTCTGTAACTGTCTGTGGTTCTGACTGGAGCACAGGCTGTGAGGGGGGTGAGGCGAGAGCAAGTGCCAGCAAAAGCAGGTTGGAGAAGCTGACTTGTGTCCTCAGAGAAGTGTGACTGCATTTGCTTACTTTGTTTGGTTAAATATCTGTAAATTGAATGATGAGTATTTATCATGTAGATTGGGCTTCCCAAGTGGTGTTAGTGGTAAAGAACCCGCTTGCCAATGCAGGAGACATAAGAGATGCAGGTTTGATCCCTGGGTTGGGAAGATCCCTTGGAGGAGGACATGGCAACCCTCTCCAGTATTCTTGCCTGGAGAATCCCATGGACAGGGAAACCTGGTAGGCTACAGTCCATGGGTTGTAAAGAGTCGGACACGACTGAAGTGACTTAGCATGCATGCACGCTTCATGTAGATTAGCATAGTCGGGTGACTGAATAAGAGAGGAAGTCAGTGCCTCCAAAGTCATCAGAACCAGGGGTTAATCTCCTCCCATGTGCTCTGGTTGTGGGAGGCCTGACTTGAAGGACACAGTGGATTATGAGAACTCCAGGGTTGGGGAGTGGAGACCGTGGCAGCTGAAGCGGCCACTCCAGGCGTGTGTTCACTGCATCTTCGCGCGTCTCTCTCTCTGTTCTAGCTCTGTATGTCTGTTTCCTTACATGATCTCTCCCTGTATTTCTTTGTGTCTCTGGGCAAAGCTGGTACCGAAAGCCTGTGTATTAAAGAGGTTCCCTTGAAGCCACATTCCCTCAGCCCCCTCAGAGCCGTAGCATAGCCCATCTGGGTCACCCGAAACTCCTGGAGTGACAGAGGTGAGTGACTGTGAGCTCCCCATCTTCATGGGAAGTTGTTTCCTGTCATAGAGTATTTTAGGGACTGAACAGAAGCATCATTTTTTGTTGTTATTTTATTCATGTCTAAGGTTCCTTAATTCAGAAGTAATTATATTTTCCCCAAACTAAATATTTGATCTTAAACCCAGCTGAGGTGCTGACATCAATCCTGAACAGGAAGGTTTCCCCAAACTGAAATCTGTGTGGATGTCCCAACCCAAACCCCTCAATGAGTCACTGTTTTTCTGCAGAAACTCATTCCCTTCCAGATTGCTAAATTGTGGGGGAGGAAGTGAAGGCAGCTATTGATCTGTTAAGAACAAATGAGAGAAAATGACCAGAACAAATAAACTTTAAAGAACGAAATCAAAGAAATCATTTGTCCCCAGCAAAACTCCCACTCTCTCAGCTTTATTTGAGAAAATAATAAAAGGAAAGAACATTGACTGATGGTAAAGTTTGGGGTTTGTTTTTGGATGAAGATATTACTGGAGCTACTGCTTCTTTCTTGATGTTTGCCGTGTGTTTTTTCCATCTCCATTCTATCTGGAGCGAGACGTTGCTTCGCTGGGCAGTTTGGTGTGCCTGATTGATGTTGCTGAGGAGGGGGCCTCTCCTGGTCACTCTGCCTCTCCTGCCTTTGGGAGTGTCTCTAATCCCTCTGATGATTTTGTTCACAGCCTGTGAGCCCATCTGCACTGATAGGAGGATTCTGGCTGAGGACATGGAATAGAGTCTTAGCTGGAACATTTGAGAGCTATTTAAACAGACTGACTCTTACTTAGCTGGGAGATTCTACCATGCATTTCATAGTCATTAAATGGAATTTATGTTGCATTTTTGTATAAATGGACATCTCCCAGCATAATGAGTCTTTGGAAGGGGTGTTGGGGGAAAAGAGACCTGGGAGAGGTGGCAGGGCTCCAGTGTGGGGGCTGCTGTGGCTGGTGGACCTCACAGGAGCCCCAGGAATCCTCGGGAAAGTTACATTTGGCGGCCACAGGTGTCCTTGCCACAATGTAACATTCTGCATATAGGCCTGTGGGACCTCCTTTCACAAAGTTCTCTCTCTTGAGCAGTTCAATTTCCCTGCTAACCTAACCATCAAAGAAGGAACCACATGTGTGTGACTGGTGCTTCTTATTGAATGCAGGCTGTTGGTGTGCTTGGCTGACTTCAGCTGCACAGGAGTTCTGTTTATTCACCTCTGCCAATTTGGTAAGGAACAGTCTTAATACCTAAGAATTTTTCCTGGATTACTAGTCTTCACCTCTACCACCACTAGCCTATTATAAGTCACTGTAGTTTCTTGCCAGGACTCTATGGTAACCTCCTAAACTAGTGGTTGCAGGCTTTGATGGAGGACTTGTTAAAACACAGATTGCTG
This sequence comes from Odocoileus virginianus, assembly GCF_023699985.2. Taxonomy (NCBI): domain Eukaryota; kingdom Metazoa; phylum Chordata; class Mammalia; order Artiodactyla; family Cervidae; genus Odocoileus; species Odocoileus virginianus. The sequence goes on from NC_069699.1 coordinate 1,556,120, forward strand.
GGCCTCATCGCAGAGCTCCTAATTTGGTAAGCCTGAATCTTTTTCTAAGTTCCCAGGTGGGGCTGGTGACACTCGTCCTCAGACCTCACGTTGGGAACCTATATGCTAAACAGTCTCTTTACCTCTGTCTCAGCACCCAAGTTCATAGTCCAGGAGGAGGCTGGAGTGGTCTCTTAAAAACTGAGTTAGGTGGTGTCACTCCCCTCCTGATATCCCAGGTTCTCCCCAGACTGGGGGGCCTGCATGTTCGGGCCCATAGGGCTGCCGGATGTGGTGAGCTGGCCTTCCTAGCCCCATCCACGTGCCCCTCACCATCCTGCTGTCTCACCGGCCTCTGGTCAGCGCCTGACCACACCTCCTACTCTCTCTGGCCTCCAGCTCTTCACATGGTCTCTGCTGCTCCCTGGGAACCCTCCTCTCTCTCTTTTTTCTTCACCAGTTAGCACCTGCACATCCGTTCCTTCTCAGCAACATTGTCACTTCTTCAGAGAAGCCATGCCTAACTGCACAAGGGTTGTGTTCTTGCTTATTCTCTTGCAGAGACTTTTTTCCCTTTATAGTCTTTAGCAAAATACTTTGTGATGTTCATTTGTGTTTCTCCTTTTTGAATAACTGTTATCTTCTCTTTTTGTTTTATTTTAAATTTATTTTTTAACTGAAGGATAATTTCATTACAGAATGTTATCTTTTGGTGTGTAAAGTCCATGAAGTAAGGGGCTCTATCTGTTTTGCTATATGCTGAGTCCCTGATATACAGCAGTGCCTGGCACAGGATAGTCACTTGGTAAACATTTGTTCGATGGGTCAGTGGATGGATGGAAGCATGAAGGAGGTTTTAGAATGCTTGGGGGTTCCTGGGAAAGCTTAGGAGACCAGGAAAAGAGTACCTCCCATGTAGCATTTTTCTAAGGCCTTGTAAACTGATTTATCTGTCAGTGAACATATTCAAAGTTCGTTTTTTGAAATTTGTACTGAGGAGCCAAATTGCCTGGTGCACTCAGCACCCCCTACTCACTTATCTGCTTGGTCAGATAAGTTCAAAATACATGTCTATTAAAACTCCCTTCTCAAGCATTTTGATTTTGGAATTAATAAAACCATGTCTGTGACGTGGGGAACTGAGCCATACATCTTTGTATTATAGGTCTTTATCCATAGTAAAAGGCTTCCCAGGTGGCACTAGTGGTAAAGAACCCACCTGCCAATGCAGGAGACGTAAGAGACAAGGGTTCAATCCCTGGGTCAGGAGAATCCCCTGGAGGAGGGCATGGCAACGTGCTCCAGTATTCTTGCCTCTAGAATCTCATGGACAGAGGAGCCTGGCAGGCTATGGTCCACAGGGTTGCAGAGAGTCGGACATGACTGAAGCAACTCAGCACACATTCACAGTAAAGCCAAGTTTTGAGAATCATGTATTTGGCTCAAAATACTGGGATCCCTTTAGAGAGAATTTTGTGGGATTTTAGATGCCTTCCTTTTCATTTAGCATGGCATGTGGGGAAGATAGGAAGCATGGAACCTGAGGAACCTGTGGGTCTCCCGGGGCTGAACCTGGGTGAGCAAGTTAGGATTTGATATTAGAGTTTATGCCTCTAAATCCATTACTCAAAGGCATTCTTTGGCTTTCCCAAGAGATGATGACCAAGTTAAGGTTGGACGATCATTAGAGTGCTATTCAGTGGAACAGTGCGGTATTGTTTAGGGTGACACAGTGAACCTTGAGAGGTGAAGGATGGGCAGACTCTTTTAGAACCATGTGTATGCACATGTGCACACATAGGTGTGTGCACCTGTGTGCCCACACATGCACGTGTGTGAGAACCTTGAGTGTGTGTTTGTGTAGGTGCGGTGCACACACAGGTACATGAGTGTGAATGTCTGTACATCTGTGTGTATTTAGGTGGTTATCTTTCTGTTTTGGGGTGCAGCATCAGTCGTCATGCCAACATTTCATAACCAATTTCTGTAATTAGCAGTGTTTTTATGACTGATTTTTTAAAAACCTTTCCAGCAATAGTTTCAAGTGGTGGCTGGAGAAGGGGCAGAGAGAGACTAGTGGAGAAAACTCATCCAGCAGGGATGTGGGCAGGGATGCTATGAGACGGGAAGAGAGAATCGGGGGCAAGAACCAAAAAGTGAGCAAAGAACTAATTTAAACATTAAGCCTGGGGACTTCCCTGGAGGTCTAGTGGTTAAGACTTCACCTTCCAATGCAGGGGTTGTGGGTTCTGTCCCTGGTCGGGGAGCTAAGATTCCACATGCCTTGCAGTCAAAAAAACAAAGCAAAAACGGAAGCAATATTGTAACAAATTCAATAAAAACCTTAAAAATGGTTCACATTAAAAAAAAAACAAACACTAAACCTTTATGAAATGGGCCTATTTGAGGGTGGCTCCAATTCATTCTCCAGATGTTTTCTGACTTCTTGTCATTCATGCAGTACTCACACCTTTCTAGGCCTCCCCTGGCCCTCCACAGGACTGGACCCCCATCGCTACCAAATCTGCAAAACCCCACCATCCTCCCAGCAGGTGCCACGTTATCTCCCTTTTGACCCATAGGAACAAAGTGTGTTGAGAGATGCTTCTCACTTTTTGCACTCATGTATGTGCACGTACACACACACTTAAGTTATTTTCATGACTTGTTTCTTGAGTCCCCTGGGACATGTCCCCAGGAGGATGGAGACACAGGAGGACTGTGGAAGTGGAGCGCCACCCCCCTCCCCCTTTTTGAGAGAAGTTTTCACTTGAGAGTAAAATTTTAATTGGACATCTACACTTCCAGGTAAGCTTTTGTTCCCCATTTGTCATGAATTTATAGGGGGAAGGAAAAAAAATCAATATTCTGCAGTTCCTCTTTCATCCCAAGGAGGTTGAAAGATTTTAGCTGCAAAATGAAGAGATCAGAGGAAAAACAGCTTTATGGAAAAACACCCCCGTCTTTACGGTCTCGTTTGGAAGAACAGACCCCTCCTTCAGGATTTCTGATCTCCCCTCCAAAGGCGATCACTTTTAATGGGCAACCACGAAGATGAGAAGCAAGAAGAAGGTATAAAGAGAAAAGTTCAGACTGCAGTCTTCTGTTCTCTGCAGTTTGGGGGGAAAGAGATCCTAGCTGCCAATGTGGATAATTTGCAAACAATCCATCAGACTTTCTGCTGACCATAAATGCCTTTGCCCATCAGACAGACAGCATTGCTACCTGTTGTAATCCAAGCAGCTAGAGGAGGGGGCAAACAGGCTGGCTGTCCCTGGGCTGACTATAAGGGGACCCTCTGGGAGCACACCCGGCTTCTCTGTGTGTGACGATGTAGTCTTAGCACCTTTTCACCAGTTGTGGCTTGAGGAATGTGTTTAAAAATTTCCTGGTTTCCTGTAGTCGGAATGCTTGTGTATCAGCCTGAAGTGCTTTTATTTTGTTCAATAACTGCCACCAATTTGTTCTCGCAAAACTCACTTTCTTATTTCTAATGAAACAATCCCACTTAAAGTTTTTACAAGTCTCGGTGTTACCCCTTAAACACTTAAAATGTCAATGTCCTATTTAAGCTGTATTTATTCATCTCACCCATCCCTCCTCCTTCTCGACGTTCAGCCCTCCACAGAGCAGTTGAATACCCACCATACTGACTGCCAATGCTGCTCGGCCCCCAGGGAAGGCTTTCCTCTGTCTCCTGCCCCGTGTCACCAACAAAGGATGAGATGCCTGCATCCGATGCCGGAAGGGTGTGTGGGCTGGGCCCTGTGGATCAGGTGCTGCTCTGGAGTGGGGAGGATTGAGCAGCAGAAGCACTTAGGGAAGACAAGAGACTAATTGGATTGTAAAGCCCTCCTCTCAGCAAGAGTGCAACAGTTTATTGTATAGAAAAGTGGTATTTTCAGTAGCGCTGAGCAGCCATTGTCTTGCTTCTCTTGGTAGCTGGGGCTTTGCCTGGCGCAGTGGGCTCCTGGTGGTGGCTCATCACTGCTCGTCCAGAGGCCCAGCCCATCCGCAGGACACCAGGTGTGCCCAACAGCAAACTCACTTGTCTTCAATAGTTTGCTGACTTTCAGTTATATAAAAACCATGACTCTGCACACATTTGAAAACCTTATGAAGTATTCTTCAAGGTCAGAGAACAGAATATATCATACTTAACTATTTATTAGCTTTATATATAACTTTAAGATATTAAACCTAGGGCATATATTCCTCTCCCTGAAACTGTTAGGATTAGGCCTTTAATGTAACTATCAGGTTGTATGAGCTGCCTGTTAAAACCCAGCTTCCTTCCTCTTCCTTGACGTGTTTGTCTCATGGTGAAAGGACAGCTGTGTCTCTGAAACTTTGTCAGTTCTCGATGAAGGAGGAACTGGAAAACGATGGCTAAGATTTTTCCAGCTTTAAGCATCTGGTCTTTCCCCATGGAGTTCAAGGCGTATTCTGCATTAAAGAAAAAAAGGGATTTGATTCCTTCAGTGTTCTGTTTTCACTAAGATTGTGTGCTGGTGAGAATCAATAATAGATTTGGAGCTTGTTCCTGTGAATTTAACTCATTTTCTTTTCCCAGCTTGGATGCAAGCTTCATGGTTAGGCAAAAATAGGCATTTTACTTAATCATCTAAGGATCATTTCTGTCTTTAACAATAGCAGTATTGTATTAACCATTGTATTAACAACAATGGTGTTAACTGACTAGGGGGTATATTAACTTTATAATTTTCGATGTGTCCGTGTGTGTGTGTGTGTGTGTGTGTGCATGTACACATGTGCATGTGTGTGTTTTCCTACTGTGGCTTCTGACATTTTGATAGATTTAGTTGCAAAGTTAAACAGCAATATGAAGGGTTTTCACTTCTATGTAGTTTGAAATTCTATTAACAAACATAAGCCCAGATATTAATTTACATCTGGGTTATGCATTTCAGAACATTTAAAGTTTTGTTTTCTTTTCATGGAAATGAAAATATAACTATTAGTCTTCAGAGCATACTTACACTGTAATGGTTTATTTTTCATCCTAGCGAATAAGTGGCTGACTTCCTGGGGAAGGCATACTTTGGTGATTAGCATGTTTGACCTGTCAGTTTTCAGAAGCCTTTGGGGCATTGCATTTGTTGTTCCTGATGGTGGGTTTGGGCCTGTGTCCATCCACAGGGAGCCTCCCTGATAGCTCACCTGGTAAAGAATCTGCCCGCAATGCAGGAGGCCTGGTTTGAGTCCTGGGTCAGGAAGATCCCCTGCAGAAGGGATAGGCTACCTGCTCCAGTATTCTTGGGCTTCCCCTGTGGCTTAGCTGGTAAAGAATCCACCTGCAATGCGGGAGACCTGGGTTCGATCCCTGGGTTGGGAAGATCCCTTGGAGAAGGGAAAGGCTACCCACTCCAGCATTGTGGCCCGGAGAATTCCATGAACTGTATAGTCCATGGGATTGCAAAAAGTTAGACACAACTGAGTGACTCACTTTCACTTCCATCACAGGATGAGAGACAGTAGAGATGAGAACGTCAAGGCGTGGAGCTGGGGCACTAGATTGACGCCTCACTGGAATCCTCCTGAGCCTCCCATCCTCTGCCTGCAGCAATTGTGTGTGTGCTTCTCCCAGGCACCAGGGTTGTTGTGAAGGACATACTGCATAACAGATGCAAAGGGCTATAGAAGTCAACTGCGTGCATGTGTGCTAATTTGCATCACTCATATCCAACTCTGCAACCTTACGGACTGTAGCCCACCATGCTCCTCTGTCCATGGGATTCTTTAGACACAAATACTGGAGTGGGTTGCCATTCCCTCCTCCAGGGGATCTTCCAGAATCAGGAATCAAAGCCACATCTCTTATGACTCCTGCATTGGCAAGCGGTTCTTTACTGCTCACACCACCCGGGAAGTCCTTGAAAGCCACTCAGTGGAGCAAAGAAAAAGTAGCAAAAGTAAATGATACTGCTATAGCTCAGGGTAAGCAATTTATGGCCTAAGGGCAAACCAGCTCTCTACTTGCTTTTGTAAATAAAGTTTTATCAGATGACAACTGCATTCAATTATTTATGGGTGATCCACCGCTACTTTCATGCAATGGCAGAGCTGATTGTTTGCCACAAAGAGCACATGGCCTATAAAGCTTAAAATAGAGAACTCTTTCCAGAAAAGTTTGCCAGTCCTCATTACAGACCATGCACTGCTTGGTCAGAATTCTCGTATACAAGGAGGATATACACATCCAGTGTGATTTTTCAGGAAGAACTGTAGTTTATTTGCAGTTGCTGAGGGATGAATTTTTTCATGAAGAATGACAGTTAATAAAGAAGTAATGGCAGAATTAGAAAATCCCCATTTTGACAGTTCCTGTGAAACTACCAACCCAGACAAAGATCATCAATGGATATTAAAATCTTTATGGAAAGTGATCATGGGGAAAATATACTCACACATCATGGAAACATGATGCCACAAATTACTTGCTAATTGTAAAAAACAAAAACAAAAACATACAGTGTTCATAAGGGAGAGATGCTGTGATCACTGCTTATCCATGTAGTCAGATTTATCAGTAAAAGTGAGACAGGTGGGTGCGGTGTGCCTTGTAACATGGTACCAGGCTTTGGAAAACCACTGTCTGTGGAGCCTTCTTGTTGGAGATGCACATGGTGAAATTAATTATAACATAGTTGTGACTTCCAGTTTATAGGAAATACTGAGAATACAGGGATCAGAGTGACACAAAAAGTAAGCAACCAGATGGATCTAGAAACCAGCAGCATGGCAAGATTCTTCTGGATTATTAGAGATAGGACAGCCATAGTTAACGTGGGAACCTTGACTGGGTTTGGTGTGAACAAGGAAACCTATAACAGATGTTAGGAGCAGGTTGGGGAAATTTGAACCTAGGCTGGACATTGGATATTATGAGAGAATTGTTGCTAGTTGTCAATGTGATCATGACGTGTGATCATGTGATGTATGCTGATGTGTTTTGAATTACTTTCAAATGCTTGGGGTAAGCACACACACAAGCACATACACCAAACACGGCAATAGGTTAGTAATTCAAATCTAGGTGACAGGGCTGTGGGAGTTCATTGTGGTATTCTTTTAATTTTTCTGCTTCAGTCGTGTCCGACTCTGCAACCCTATGGACTGGAGCCTGCCAAGCTCCTCTGTCCGTGGGATTCTCCAGGCAAGAACACTGGGAGTGGGTTTCCATGCCTTCCTCCAGGGGATCTTCCCAACCCAGGGATCGAACCCCCGTCTCCTGCATTGCAGGCAGGTTCTTTATTGCTGAGTCACCAGGGAAGCCCTCGTTTCTGTGTTTGAGCGTTTTCAAAACAGAAGCATGGAGAGCACGCCCAACAAGCCATTCTTGTTCGCTCCTGGATGGAGCACAGAGACCAGGGGATTGGTGTCTGGAGGAGGAGCAGCCTGGCTGTGGACGTGGGTTGATGATGCTGTGCTGTGTGTGCTCTGGTGCCTCTGCGCAGCCCCTCAGGAGAAGGAATTAGAGATGAAATACTCTCTTGTCATGATTTTTTCCTGCAAATAAATGTTCATTCCTCCTGGTGATTCATCCAGCCAAGGCCCGTCAAGCCATCTCCTTCCTTTATTAAATTTCATCTGACTCATTGTCGCCCATCATTCCAGCCTGTCTAGATCTTTAGAACTTTGGTTCACTCATTCAGTCTGAGTTATCTTTTCCAGTTTTGTGACGTCTGAATGGCCGTGAGCTTGCTTTCTGTGTTTGATCTGAGTAGGTGATACAGGCACGCCATGGGAAGCCCCTCCGGGCCTCCAGGCTGCAGTGGGGCTGCTCCTCAGCCCCCTTTGGGTTCCAGGATTCAGCTCATGACACGCACACCCTTCCAAGCCTTCCTCAGAACCCCTCAAGGGTGTCATTCCCTCTGGGCTTCAGCTTTTCCTCCAGCTGCTGCTGCTGCGACCGCCTCACACCCTCCTGGCTCCACCCAGGTGGCCCCGACCGTGCCTCACCTCTGGCCTGTCCCGAGACCTCCTTGTTGACACAGAGGCATGGGATGCCCTGAGGACCACATGTTCAGCCTGGAAGCCTGGCATCCCCTGCCCTGCGGGACACACCTTTGTGCAGAGGGAGCCTGAAGCCTGAAGGTGCATTTCACTCTGTGCCCGGGCGCGGTCTGCGTGGTGCTGACTGGAAGCACTTGGTGGCTGCCGTGCTGGCCCTGCCTCCTTCCCGCCACGTTCCCTGGGGCCCTCACCCCCATGTCTCTGAACCAGGTAAATTCCCGGAAACTCAGGCAAAAACAGGCTCAACCGTCATCTCCCTTTAGGGTGTCCCCAAGAATGTGGTGAAGGGAGCACCTGTCTCCCAGGCCCCCAGGAGGCTGCATTCTGAGTCATCCCCACAGCAGCCCTTCACGGTGCACACATGCGTATCAAGGACACACGGCGCGTGAGCCACCAACAGTGTTAACATTTGAATGAATTTTGCCATTGATTATATGAGGTCAAGATTAAAAAAAGACAGTATTGTGGTGGTGATTTTTTTTCCATCTTAAAGAGCAACGAAAGTATTTCTTCTAAGTCATGATTCTTCTAGTTCATGACTGTATGTGTACAAGTGCTATTTAAAATTTCTTCTTGCTTCTGCCATTGGCTTTTTCACTTTTTAAAAAGTCTATCTTTTTTTTTTTTGCTGTCATTTCAAATATTTCTACAAGTCATAGAGTGTGATTGATGGACTTGTATGTTGTCGGTCATAAATTATTTTAAGGCATCATTGTTTTTAACATTTAATTTAATTTTTAATTAACTGTTTCACTCTGACAATTTAGTTTTAACCTCTCTGTGCCTCAGTTTATGCATCTGCATAATTAGCACAGTAACAGTAGTGCTTATCTCATAAGATCATTGTTAAGATTGAGTGAATTAAAATATATAAAGAAATTAGGAAAGTACTTGAGAATTAGTGGGCTCAATAAATATGAACTGATATGATTATGAATTATTATTAAATTTTTTACTACCACTGCTGCCACTAGACTGCTTTTCCAGAGGTGGTTTTCCCTTTAGCGAGCTCCATGCAGCACGCCTGTAAATATGACGGGAGCAGGTACAGTGTCCGGAGCAGCTAAATGAGTGTAGAAGTACAACCCCAAACACAAGCTGCTTACTTCAGTCTTCATCCAAAGCATATATGCGCACACTGCCCCCGGTACTAACAGATTTTTGATCTGTTTTCTGGTTCGGAGGTAACTGGAAGTATGTTACTGGAAAGATGGGGAGTGGAGGTGTTGCTGTTGTTCCTGGGCTTGAACAGCTGGGATGATGGTGGCGCCCCCTTCTGTGCTGAGGAAGACCGAGTGAGGGATGGACAGACTCGGGGCGGAGGACAGTGCCCTGGCAGAGCTTGGTCCAGAGACTGTCAGGCAGCCACAGAGGGTGGTTGGGAAGGCCCTGCTCATGCACTTCCATTGAAGGAAAGGGAAAGACAGTGTCTCACATGTCTCCAGTCCCTCTAAACAGGAGAGTGTAGGGGCCAGATAGGGGTCTGTGCTTTCTGAGATGAATATTGCTGGAAGTTGGTATTACAGTGTAAATTTGAAAAACATCAAGTATACCTAATTAGGCAGGGGGGCTTCCCTGGTGGCTGAGATGGTAAAGTTTCTGCCTATAATGCAGGTGACCTGGATCCAGTCCCCAGGTTGGGAAGATCCCCTGGAGGAGGAAATGGCAACCCACTCCAGTTTTCTTGCCTGGAGGATCCTGTGGATAGAGGAGCCTGGCGGGCTGTGGTCCCTGGGGTCACAAAAAGTCGAACACAACTGAGCGACTAATACTTTCCCTTTCTAATTAGGCAGAAGTTAATTTTAATATTTATCAAGGCCTATTAAAGTTCTCCCTAATTGAGATAGGCTTCTTTCATTAAGAAGATGGGGGGAAATCTAATTGTTTTTTTCTCTGAACACTCTGGTTCACTCTGAGCTCCCTCATAGTTATTAAACTGATCTTTTAAAACTTTCCAAGAGCACCTTTGCAAGTCGTTCCCCACGCATGCCTTCCTGTTTTTCTGTTTGAAGCCCAGAGGCAGATGAACTGGATCATCTCTGAAGGTGTATAATTTTATATACTTTTTCTAGAAATATGAATCTCAGAGTCCCATTTAATTAAAGCAGCCACTCTTAAGAGGTGCTCAGAAGAGCTACAACATCTAAGGGGTGGCAAAGCCCTGAGCTGTGTTCTGTACACTTGCCCTCGTGGGTGAGAGCTGGAACGCCAAGGTCATGTGGGCCCAGAGCCTGTGTTTCCCATCACAGCCCAGGCAGAGGGAAGTCCTCAACCTTGTGAGCCAGTGAAGCTGCTCCAGCACCTTCTCTGTGAAATTTTTGATCTTGAAGAAAGTTTCGTCCTGTGCTTTTTTCCTTTTTTTAAATTTAAGTTTTACATCATATTAGCTTCTGCTGAAGTGTCCTGGGAGGACTACCTGCAGATGTGTTTTGCTGGTCAGAGCATTTGTTTCCTTTCGCTCTGCCTGGGATGGTTTCACAGCGGTGATGCTAAAGCCCCTTGGTGCGAGGGCCTGCCAGGTTTGTAAAGGTGTCATCATTTACTCTTTTAATATTCTCCAACAGTGGTGCTTGTGCTGCTCGCTTGAAACAAAGGCAGTGAACTCAAGCCCCAGCGAGCTCTCTGTGGGCACCTGCAGCAGGCAGTGTTTGCTAACTGCAGTCTCGGTTTCTCCTTGACTGTCTGAGTCACATGTTCACCTTTTGCGAAATAATCAACAGTTCCTATCAGATGAGACATGTCACCTTTTGGGCTGATCAGAGGAAACTCCTTGAACTCATCAGGCCAGAGATCAAGGGAAGAGAGCACTTTGCATGATTGAAATAAATCGCGAGTCCTGGGTTCAAGTCCCGGAAGGCAGGAGAACGGGAGATGATCTGCAGTCTGGCAGCCCTGCTGGGACGGGACAAACATACTTCCTCCACCACACTGTTGAGCTGGGAATGTGAGGCCTGTTTGAAAAAAAAAGAAAGCAAAGACTGAGGGCAAGCTCTTTCTTTCTGAACCTGGGTAAGTAGGAGGCACCGTCGTGGGAGTTGACATCCACCACAGCAAGAAGTGAAAGGTTTGAGGCAAGAAGCCTGAGTGCCAGGACATCTGCCTAAGGCTGTTGGTCAAGCTGTGCAGGTTTCTGGTCAGACAAACCAACTACACCTTCAATCAAGTTGTTCTAAAGAGATTGTTCAGGAGTGGCATCAACTGGCCACCTCTGCCCTTTCCTGGATGATACTGAAGATGAAGATCTTCCTGCGGGAGAAGACAAAACAGCTGCAGTTGTGGGGACTGTAACCGATGATGTGCATGTGTCCAGAAAATGAAAGTGATAGTTACTCGGTTGTGTCTGACTCTGCGACCCCATAGACTATAGCCCACTAGGCTTCTCTGTCCATGGAATTTTCCAGGTAGGCGTACTGGAGTGGGTTGCCATTTCCTTCTCCAGGAAATCTTCCCAATCAGGTATTGAACCCGAGTCTCTTGCACTGAGAGCAGTTTCTTTACCGTCTGAGCCACCATGGAGGCCAAATGTGTGTCCAGGAAGTGCCCAACTTGAAGGTGTGTGCCCTGTGAGTGAGCCGCTGCACCCAGAGTTGCATTCTCAGGGCTGTCTTCGACCAGCTGTCTCTGGACTTCCCCAAGGGCTGTGACTGTCCTCTCTGGTCCTCGCAAGGGCTGAGAGGCGTACAGGAATTTCGTACATGAACCCCGAAGAGCCACGCCAAATACTGTGTAAGTTCCGAGGGCCAGAAGTTCGACTACGCCAGATGCCTACAAGCTGACTGGGGCTACAAAACTAACCCCAGGCTCTGCCTTGCTATGAGAAATATTTTGGATGCTAAAAAAATGACTGAGGGCAAACTTGATTTTGGGGAAACCCACAGGTTACTTGAGCTTCCCAGGTGGCACTTGTGGTGAAGAACCCTCCTGCCAATGCAAGAGATGGAGATGTAAGAGACATGAGTTCAATCCCTGAGTTGGGAAGATTCCCTGGAAACGGGAATGGCAACCCTCTCCTGTATTCTTGCCTGGAGAATCCCATGGAAGAGGAGCCTGGCGGGCTCCATGGGGTCACCCAGAGTTGGATACGACTAAAGGGACTTAGCACACAGGCCCAGGTTACTATTTTCCTGGAGATGGAGACGGTCTCCAGGGAAGATGGAGCTGATAGACCTCATGCAGGCAGCTGGCTTACCTTGTCTGAATCCTGAATTGTCTTCACTCATTTTCTCTCTCCACCCATCCCCAGGGCTGCCTCAAATTTTTTAATTTTTATTTTTGATTTTTTGATGTGGACCATTTTTAAAGTCTTTATTGAATTTGTTACAATATTGTTTCTGTTTTATGTTTTGTTTTTTTTTGACCAGGAGGCATGTGGGATCTTATTTCCCTGCAAGGATCGAACCCCCATCCCCTACATTGGAAGGGAAAGTCTTAACCACTGGACCACGAGGGAAGTCCCCCAAATTTCTTTCTTTTTTTCTTTTTTTTAATAAATAAATGCTAACTCTTCTACTTTTAGTGTCTGCACACGTGCATGCATTTTAGATGGAGGGGAACAGTGTGATTGGGTTTTTACACTGTCTGTACCCTTACAAGTGTAGATCTTTCTACATTTCCAGTTCCTCACTTGCAAAATGGAGATGATACTTTCCACCCCAGTGTCAGAATTAAATATGAGTAGGAGGCATGGCACCCTGAAGGATACTGGCGCTTTGGAGGTAAAGCAGACCTGTTTGCATCCTGGCGTTCTCCTAGCTGTGTGACTCAGGCAAAGCATTTTACTTCTTTGGGCCTCCGTGGCCCCGTGTGTATAATGGAGGGAATGTTTGTTTTGAAATGGCTGTAAATGACGGGTGGAGGATCTTGAGCACAGTACATGGTGCCCAAAACATGCTCGGTGCACAGTAGCTTCTGTCATTGAGGACTTTTGTATCAACGCACATCCTGACTCTCAAACTTAGGATATTTTGAAATTCAGTATATGTCGGCCTGGCCTTGAGCTTGTCTAGACAAGGGGAAGCTGTCAGCACTGCATCATACCCTGGCCTCTTAGTGAAATTCCCGGGCGTTGGCCCTGACAGCAGCGTTGCGGAGGGCCTGGGAGCCAGAGCTGCGAGCCTGGCCTCGCAGCACGACCCGGCAGGCAGCAGGCCCTCTGCTGCGGAGTGGGGGTCTTGCTCGACCTTGGTGTTCTGTGGCTGCCAGTTCTCAGGGCAAGATGTTAACTCGGTGGAGTCCCCGTATCAGGATTTCCAAAGCCGATGTCAGTTGAGTGTGTCTTGGGTGTCATTTTGGTCCTTTTTCACACGTGAGAAGGTGGTTATGGATGGTCTGTAGTTGTTGAGGTCCTGGGGTTGTCCTGTCATGGAGGCAAGAGATACGGGTGCATTGGGGACCCCTGGACTGGACTTGGTTTTCCAGCAAGCATCTATCCAAGTGGGCCCTGAGAGCAGGATGTTGATCATTATTGCATAAAATAGACAGTAGACAGAAATTTCAGGAAATGAGAGGAGCGCATCTTGAGCACAGAGACAGACATGAGTATTCGCTCCAGGGGTCCTACCTACTGCCTGGGCTAGGGCGAGCATAGCCTTAGAACATTTCAGTAAGTTCCTCGCAGATGCCCAGTACCATGCCTGGCACTTGGTGCACGCTACCTTCAATCCCCCCCAAACCCTGCAGAGTCCTTGGTCGAACTTCAGTGTTGTAGGTGGAAAAACTGAGGCTCAGGACCTTGGCTGCACGATGGCCACGGAGCTAGGGGAAGATCTTTGTTTAAACCCAGGTTTCTCTGAGGCCAAGTCCAAGCTTTCTGCACTCTTGAAGTGCTATGTATTACGTTACCAGGGAGAAAGGAAAGGCACTGCTTCGAAAGGTACTTTGGAAACCGCATCTCTGCAGGGCTGATATGGGGATGGTGCGCTGGTGGTTTTGCCTGGGGAGAAGTAACCTTGTATGATCCTCTTGCTTGAGAACCACAAGGAGAGGAAAGAGGATGGAGAGATGCTAATATTCACTAAGTGGTAAGGCATAGGGACCACTCACCCTGACCATCCTGGCCTTAAGCCTAAAGCAGGCTCTTGGAGGCATCAGATATGGCTGCTCTTAGCAATTATTATTATTGTTATTATTATTTTTACTGTTTTTAGAATTTTCTTTGATTTATTTTTGCCTGTGCCGGGTCTTTATTGCTGCGCATGGAGCTCTCTAGTTGCAGTGAGTCAGGGCTGCTCTCGAGGTGGGGTGACAGGCTTCTCTTTGTGGCTCTCTGACTGCAGAGCGCGGGCTCACTAGTTGTGGCACGTGGACTTAGTTGCTCTGCAGTATGTGGAATCTTCCTGGACCAGGGATCAAACCCGTGTCCCCTGCATTGGCAGCAGATTCTCAGCCACTGAACCACCAGGGAAGTCTACTACTGTTAGCATTTAGATGCTGACTCGTGGGGAGGTTTCAGAAGGTTCCCAAAGATAGACCAAGGACTGTCAGGTTGGGGGCCATGCAGAGACATTCAGGATTACAACCATTTTCCAACTAGGTTAGAAGTTTTGTTTTGCTTTTAAGTATTCAGACATTAAAGAATCTGCCTGTAGTACTGGAGACCCAGGTTTGATTCCTGGATCAGGAAGATCCCCTAGAGAAGGGCATGGCAATTCATTTCAGTTATCTTGCCAGGAGAACCCCATGAACAGTGGAGTCTGGTGGGCTACTATTCATAGGGTCCCAAAGAGTCGGACATAACAGAATGACTAACACTTTCACTCTCACATTCTGGTGTCTTCTGGGTTGGGGCAATTGTTGATTATCCAAACATCAGCCTTGTTGGGAGGGGTAAAGCAGGTCTGAGACCACTGAGGCCTCCTGATTTTCTGGATGGTGAGCTGCACACCTACCCCTAGGACTGACAGCCTTGTTTGGTTTTAGTGGAAGGAGCAGGAATACAAGTGGTTCTGGGGGGAGAATCTTTTGTCTGTCTCAGCCTTTTTCTCGTCTTAAAGCCAATATTGGTAGAGGGAGTCCATTTTTTCTTCAGCGTTGTTTACTCTCCGGGATTTATATGGGGTTATCTATCATGCCCTGCCTTGGAGTACTGTTTTATAAAGGATAAGCGACTTTAGTTTTTTCAGCTTCTCCTAAATTTTAAATATGTAACTAATTCTGTGTTCATTTGGTTTCTCTCTGCAGAGTCAAAGACTTCTCACCTCCCCTCATCATCTTCCCCATGAGTGATTGTTCTTACAGATTCATTGTTTTCTGGAAAATGTTCTGCAAAACACATTGATTTTTGTTTGAACTCAACAAGGCCCCAGTGTTCTGGCTGATATTAACCTAAATGCTGGGGTGATTTAAGATGCAGGAGGTGCTGGACCTGTTTGATTTGGTTGCCAGATGCTGGTTTTGTCCTGATTCCTTTGGGTATCTGGTCATCCATTCTGCTGTTTTCTCTCCTCCACACTCCAGCTGAGGATCTGGGGGCTTTTCTAGACATGTGGTGGAAAGTGTGTGTGAGTGGTGGGCCCTGGGAGTGTGGGAAGACAGCGGTTAAGGTTAGGGTCTATTTTCTCTTCAAGTTTAGTATCATTTACAGTAGAATGGTAAGCACTCTTTTTTTTTTTTTTAAGTTAGCCTCTAGGCCTTTTAGCAGAAGGTATACTTCGTGACTACTTTCCCTAATTTTCAGAGTAAATCAGTGGCCAAACCAAGTCATGGTCACTCACCTCAAAGACAGTGATTTTTGTCTATAATTTTCTCATTGAAGATTCCCCTAACCCTCAACTTCCATATTTTGTGGCTTCCCATCCCTTTCCTATGGGCTTCCCAGGTGGCTCAGGGGTAAAGAATCCACCTGCCAGTGCAGGAGTTGTGAGTTTGACTCCTGGATCCGGAAGATCCCTTGGAGAAGGAAATGGCAACCCACTCCATTATTCTTGCTGGGAAAGCTCGTGGACAGGCTATAGTCTGTCTCTGGAGGGCTATAGTCCATGGTTTCACAGAGTTGAACGTGACTTAGCGACTGAGCATGCGTACACATATCCCTTTTCTAATCTAATAGGAAGCTCATTATTTGGAAATTTCCTCTGAAACACTGGTTCTGAAGGGTGACCCCAGGTTGACCCCCACTCTTCCCATCAGCAGGGACCTTGGGGCCAGCCTGTCTCCCCTTGCAGTCCGTCTTCACCTGGGCCGCTGGGCGAATGGACTGCCCAGCGGGCAGGCAGCTGGCTCCTGCGCAGTTTCAGTAAGTGCCTGAACTTGCTATGGCTCGGGAACCAGAGCCAGAGATGCCTCTAACCACTCGGTGACTTCATCTTCAAAACCAGACCTGAGAAACTTGTCTCACTCGTCATGGGTGACTCAGAGAAGCAGAGCATGGCGTTTCATACTCAGAAGGTACTGGCGCTTCTTTGCCAGCAGTACTTGATAACGGATTTGTCCCATGGGTGTGCACGTGGGCAGATCTTACCGGATGCCAGTGCTCAAGCAGGTGAAGCTATTGCTCCCAGAGAGAATGCTGTCCCAAATAAAGACGAGAATGTGTTTATTGCCATCCTCACGGGGAAGTGGGCTTGGTCCAGATGCTGATGGAGCAGGAGCCAGGCTGTTTGGGCCGTTGCAGCACTGGTGGTAGGGCAGCGAGTCACTGGCCTCCTCGGAGTCAGGTCTCACGGCGAACCCGGCAGAGGTCTTTCTCCAGCTCTCAGGGTCGTAGGAGGGGCTGGGAGAAGCTGACATGTCTGTTGTCTTTCTGGACAAAAGGATGGGTTAAGGTGGGGCCTGTGAGTCTAGGGGAAGGGCTTGCGCTGAAGGGTCATAGAGTGAGGGTGAGAAGACCAGTCCCAGCGCAGAGGAGGAGCAGGAGTTCTTGGGGGAGAGTCCTGGGCTTGAGGACCCCACTCCGAGGAGGGCAGGAAGAGGAGGAGACAGTATTTTGCAGTCCCAGAGTAGTGAATATCTGAGAAAGGAGGAGAATGCACTGATGCAGGATCGAGGGAAAGTCAGTGACAATGCGTCTTCTCATGGGATTGTCCCTCCTTTTTTTCCACTGAGGTGTCAGAGGCCAGACAGAGGGCCACCCGCTCAGAGTCTCTGCAACAAAGAAAACAGGTCCCAGAGCAACTCGAAGCGCGGCCTAGGGCAAATTCAGTTGCAGCTCCCAACTGGTATTCCTTTTGGTGATGAAGGTACCAGGCTTGGGAGGGGAACAACCCCAGACTTGTCTTGGAAGAAAGCATGTGAAGGAATAAGTGAGAGCTGCTTCTGAATATTTATGGAGAATGTTGTTTATCAGTGGATATTCCAGGCTATTCTGTCCCTCAGTCAGGCGAAGCATCTTCTAGCAGCTTCCTCCCTCCCTAGGCGGAGCGGGGCTCCTCTGTCCTGTCTGCTGTCCCATAGTTGGAGGGACACCCATCACTCCCCAGCTCCTGCTCCTCTAGGTTTGGCTGTTGATCAGGCTTTGGTGATGCCCATATCTCCTGGGTGGTATTCAGTCGCTGAGTCGTGTCTGACTCTTTGCGACCCCATGGACTATGGCAAGTATGCTCCTCTGTCCTCCACCATCTCCTGGAGTTTTCTCAGATTCATGTCCGTGGAGTCGGTGATGCTGTCTAACCATCTCATCCTCTGTCACCCTCTTCTCCTTTTGCCCCATCTCCTGGCCACTACTAAATGACTGACTTAACCCAGTCTGGTGTAAATCATGTATATGATCATATAAAATAGAAATTCTGTAGCAAAGGAGAAATTCTTTGAAAATATTAAATACCACCTTAATATGAAATGTAACAATATTTTTATCATCTACTCAAAATTACCTCGGCAAAACTACTTATTTCATCTTCATGCCACAGTTCTTCCATAGTTCCAGTTTCTTCGCCCCAGTGGATGGCCCCATCTTGTACCTCTGAGATTGCAAGCTATAAGCTCAAGAGCAATTTTGATTATTTATTCAAAGGGGCTGTCTGTAACTCCAGCTCCTTTACCCTGGCTTCTGCTGGTCGACCCAAGGACACTGGAGTCAGATGGCCAGGTTCAAATTCTGCTTTCTCTCTTACTAGCTGTGCAGCTTTGGACAGTTTTTTCTGTCTTTCCATGTCTCTCTCTCGTCTTTTGTAAAATTAAAATAATAATAATAGTATCTATCTCCTAAAGATTTTGCAAAGATTTAAGAGGCAGAAAATATCTGGTTTAAAAGGGTTCAAAATACATTAGCTATTGTTATTATAAATATTAGATTCATAGAATTCCACTAGAACTAACTTTTTCTGGGGTTGGAGAAACATGATGGACTGGACACTGAGAGAGACCTGGGTTTTAATACTGACTTTTAAAAAATTCCTCCCCACTTTTCCTTGGTTACCATAGATTATTTTCTATGTCTAGTTCCATTTTTTAAATAAGTTCATTTTAGAATCCACATGTAAATGATACCTTATATTTCTCTTTCTCTGCCTGACTCACTTCACTCAGTATGATCATTTCTAGGTCCATTCATGTTGTTGCCAGTGGCATGATTTCATTCTTTTTATGGCTGAGTAATGTTCCATGGGGTCACAAAGAGTCAGACACAACTGAGCGACTGAACTGAACTGAATGTTCCATTAATACTGAGTCTTCAGTTAGATGTGTGACCAGGGACAAGTCAGTCGGCTTTTCTGGGTTTCTTTTGTACTCATCTGCAAAACAGTGACATGAGACTTGCACTCAGCAATCTAATAGATGTCTGTGCCTGGTGTATGTAAATGGGTGGTGTATGTGACACAGATGGTGTACATGTATATGAGTATTTCATGTAAAACAGTGGCACTGGAGGTTTCTGAAGGAGGCTGGAGTTTGCTTTCTCATAAATGTTAGCTACTACTATTATTTGCTTTTTTGTGTGTACAAGCATCAGCTTGGGATCACACATGGGTAAGAAAAATAACTGATACTCAAGGGGCAGCCTTTCCTGTCTCAGAATTAGTCTTGCTTTGAGGCTGTATTCATTCAGACTGTGGCTTCTCGGAACTTTTTAACCTTCGCCTTCCCAGTATCATCTGGTCCCCTGAATGCTTGGGCTCTTTGTTGTCATCCTGCCAATTAGTCCTGGATCTCAGCAGTGTGACACTTTCCTGGGTCCACCTCCCGGCTGC
Organism: Odocoileus virginianus; assembly: GCF_023699985.2. Lineage (NCBI taxonomy): Eukaryota > Metazoa > Chordata > Mammalia > Artiodactyla > Cervidae > Odocoileus > Odocoileus virginianus. The sequence goes on from NC_069699.1 coordinate 1,575,262, forward strand.
AGCATGTACCTGAAGCCTGCGACTTAACTTGCCTGAGGCTCAGCCATGCTTCAAATGGTCACTGCAGTAATCATCTCATTGAGTGGTTGTGGGACCTAAAAGATGTACCTAACGGCATCCACTGTTCAGATGGTGCTGTGTCTTCAATTGGTTTCCCTGGAAACAGACTCTGAGGTGGACATTTTCATGCAAAAGATTTTAGGGGTAGTGGTCTCCTGAGGAACATTTGTAAGGAAGTGAGGGTAGTGGGATTACACAGAAGAAGGAATTAAATCGCAAGGCAATTGAGACTGAAGACTCAGTCAAACCCCAGGGGAGCCTGGAGTCGGAATGATCCTTGGGAAGCATGCAGAAGGCCCAGTCTTTGTTTCTGTATCACCCAGTCCTTGGGTGGGGCTCCTCAGGGGAGCAGTGCAGTCCGCTGGGGAGAGATACAGCTGGGTGCTGCCAGTAGGGGCACTCCTGGGAGCTGAGGATTGGGTGTTTGGTGTGAGGGAGCTGGGGGCAGCCGTGGTGCCCACCACTTGCTCGGTGATGGGGGCTGGTCAGCCCTGCCCTCTGCTCCTACTTCCTTTCTTCTCTGACAGCACTGGATTTCACTCTGATTAGCAGTCTCTTTTTCCTCTGGGGACACATAATCCCTGTGATGTGCCTTCTGAGTTGATGTCTAAGGACTCTGTATAGTTACCATTTGTCATTGGTCAACCCTTTCTTGGGTTGGGGGAGAGAGAACAAGGCCATTGATTATTCATCTGTCATTGTCCAATGAACAAAGACTTAAAAGTAGAGACGATATCTTTCCTTTTTAAATTTAAAGACTGCTTCTGATCATTTGTCAGTATGAAGTCCACTTAGAGTGCTGAGATGAAAAGAATTTAAGTCTGTGCCTGGCCTGGAAGAGGCTGTGGTCAGTCGGGGCGCTTGCCACGTGAGATTAGACCCTTGGCGGGGGGTGGGGGGGCCTCAGGCACCCTGTTTGCCATCCCATGTGTAGAGCCTGTGGTGGATGTTAGCATGCTTCTGACTCTCAGTCTTCCTGGGTGAATTTCTCTGCGCATGCTTACATCAGATTATACCCTTTAAATGTAATTAAGCCATATTACTAGGCTTCCCTGGTGAGTCAGATGGTAAAGAATCTGCCTGAAATACGGGAAACCCAGGTCTGATCCCTGGGTTGGGAAGATCCCCTGGAGAAGAGAATGGCAACCCACCTCAGTATTCTTGCCTGGAGAATCCCATGGACAGAGGAGCCTGGTGGGCTACATCCATGGAGTTGTAAAGAGTTGGACATGACTGAGCGAATTTCACTTTGGTGGGCTCAGGACTGCATAGGTGTGTCCTGTAAACATTTGGGGCCCTAAGAGGGAGGCAGGCCTGGAGCTCTTGTGGGCTACAGTCCATGGGGTCACAGAGAGTCAGACGTGACTGAGCCATTAACATTTTCACTTCCACTTTCTTTCAAGCCATATTACTAGAATTACTTCTGAGGTCACCTTGATAACTCCACCTTCAACTTCATCTCCAAGAAACCTTCCATCAAATAACTGAAGACTTTGTTAGGAGAGTTGGGTCACTTTTATGAACATATTTGTTTATTGGCTTCCCATTAAATCTGAACTCAAATTTTATGAATGCATTACACTAAGGATTATTTGTCTATGGATTGTTTGGCATTTTACTTGAGGAGCACTATTTTTCTGCCATCCTTGTCTGCCTTAGATTGTGTAAGCTCTCGGAAGACAAATGCATGTCTTTTTAGATTGCATTGTACAGTGTTATGCACAAATGAGCAATTAATTCTTAAAATACTGACAGTGGGAGAAAGCACTAGGGAACTGATAATATCTTACATGATTAAAATAATGTCTTTAATGTATTGGTTATCCCCATTATTTTTTTGCTAATAAAAGCTGTCAGAAAAAAATGAGATAATGTTCAAAGAATATTGAGTTTCTTTGAACTAAATCATTGGGTAAATCAAAATTATCATTAAAAAAATCAGTCAGGTATTTCTGTGTACATTCATGAGCTGTTATTGTTGGATGCCTCTACCAGGCTGTTTAAATTGTCCTTACAAGTTTAAGAGACTGAAGAATAACCGTGGTGGCAATGAGAGAGTGAAGGGCCTGTATTTAATCTGAGTCAGGGGCTGGCAAACTTTTTCTGTAAAGGGCCATACGGTAAAAATGTCTTCAATACTGTGAGCCATGTAGTCTCTGTCACAGCTGTCACAACTACTCAACTCAGCTGTTGTAGCAAGGAAGAAGCCATAGATAATATGAAAGTAAATAATCATGGTGGTGTTTCAATAAAACTTTATTTATAAAAACAAAAGTGGGTCAGATTTGGCCTATGGCCTGTGTCTTGCTAACATGGATCCAACAGATAAAACTAAATTACAGTGATGTACTACTCATGAACTGAATCAGGAATATGTTACTAAATTGAACCCATGGCAAGAGAGACACAATTTCAAAATCAAGAATGTGAAAACAGTTTTTTTTTTTTTTTTGATTGAAATATAGTCAAAGCTATGGTTTTTCCTGTAGTCATGTACAGATGTGTGAGCTGAGTGCCAAAAAACTGATGCCTTCAAAATATGCTGGAGAAGACTCTTGAGAATCCCTTGGACTGCATGGAGATCAAACCAGTCAGTTCTAAAGAAAATCAGTCCTGATTTTTCATTGGAAGGACTGATACTGAAGCTGAAGCTCCAATACTTTGGCCACTTAATGAGAAGAACCAACTCATTTGAAAAGACCCTAATGCTGGGAAAGATTGAAGGCAGGAGGAGGAGGGGACAACAGGGGATGAGATGGTTGGATGGCGTCATCGACTCAATGGACATGAGTTTGAGCGAACTCTGAGAGATGGTGAAACAGGGAAGCCTGATGCGCTGCAGTCCATGGGGTCACAGAGAGTCGGACACAACTGACTGAACAACAGTAGTTGATTTCTAATGTTGTGTTAATTTCTCCTGTAGGGCTAAGTGATTCAGTAATATATATGCTGTGCTGTGCTTAGTCGCTCAGTCGTGTCTGACTCTTTCTGACCCCGTGGACTGTAGCCCGCCAGGCTCCTCTGTCCATGGGGATTCTCCAGGCAAGAATACTGGAGTGGGTTGCCCTGCCCTCCCCCAGGGGATCTTCCCAACCCAGGGATTGAACCCAGGTCTCCCGCATAGCAGGCAGATTCTTTACCATCTGAGCCACCAGGGAAGCCCCCATCTCTCTCTCTCTCTCTCTCTCTCTCTATATATATATATATATATATATATATATGTATATATATATATATATATGTATAAATTGACACAAATGAACCTACCTATGAAACAGAAACAGAATATGAACACAGAGATCAGATTTGTGGCTGCCAAATTGGGGCTGAGGGAAGGGGTAGATTAGGAGTTTGGGATTACCTGATGCAAACTATTGTATATAGGATGGATAAACAACAAGGTCCTACTATATATAACACCAGGAACTATATTCAATATCCTGTAAATAAACCATAATGGAAAAGAATATAAAAAAGAATATGTGTATATAAACTTTTTTTTAACAATCTGAATCTGATTTAATTACATTTCCTATGTTAGTTTAGACAATATATTAAAATCCGTTAAGTTTAACAAGTGTTAATGCCAAGTTCACTGTTTTTTTTCTTTTTTTTCCCATTTTTTATTAGTTGGAGGCTAATTACTTTACAATATTGTAGTGGTTTTTGCCATACATTGACATGAATCAGCCATGGATTTACATGTGTTCCCCATCCTGTTCCCCTCTCCCACCTCCCTCCCCATCCCATCCCTCTGGGTCTTCCCAGTGCACCAGCCCTGAGCACTTGTCTCATGCATCCAACCTGGGCTGGTGGTCTGTTTCACCCTTGATAGTATACTTGTTTCAATGCTGTTCTCTCAGAACATTCCACCCTCGCCTTCTCCCACAGAGTCTAAAATTCTGTTCTGTACATCTGTGTCTCTTTTTCTGTTTTGCATATAGGGTTATTGTTACCATCTTTTTAAATTCCATAAATATGTATTAGTATACTGTATTGGTGTTTATCTTTCTGGCTTACTTCACTCTATATAATGGGCTCCAGTTTCATCCATCTCATTAGAACTGATTCAAATGAATTCTTTTTAATGGCTGAGTAATATTCCATGGTGTATATGTACCACAGCTTCCTCATCCATTCGTCTGCTGATGGGCATCTGGGTTGCTTCCATGTCCTGGCTATTGTAAACAGTGCTGCGGTGAACATTGGGGTGCACGTGTCTCTTTCAGTTCTGGTTTCCTCAGTGTGTATGCCCAGAAGTGGGATTGCTGGGTCATATGGCAGTTCTATTTCCAGTTTTTTAAGGAATCTCCACACTGTTCTACATAGCGGCTGTACTAGTTTGCATTCCCACCAACAGTGTAAGAGGGTTCCTTTTCCCCACACCCTCTCCAGCATTTATTGCTTGTAGACTTTTGGATAGCAGCCATCCTGACTGGCATGTAATGGTACCTCATTGAGGTTTTGATTTGCATTTCTCTGATGATGAGTGATGTTGAGCATCTTTTCATATGTTTGTTAGCCATCTGTATGTCTTCTTTGGAGAAATGTCTGTTTAGTTCTTTGGCCCATTTTTTGATTGTCTCATTTATTTTTTCTGATACTGAGCTGCATGAGCTGCTTGTATATTTTTGAGATTAATTCTTTGTCAGTTGCTTCATTTGCTATTATTTTCTCCCGTTCTGAGGGCTGTCTTCATCTTTCTTATAGTTTCCTTTGTTGTGCAAAAGCTTTTAAGTTTAATTAGGTCCCATTTGTTTATTTTTGCTTTTATTTCCATTACTCTGGGAGGTGGCTCATAGAGGATCCTGCTGTGATTTATGTCAGAGAGTGTTTTGCCTGTGTTTTCCTCTAGGAGTTTTAAGTTTCTGGTCTTAATTTAGATCTTTAATCCATTTTAAGTTTATTTTTGTATATGGTGTTAGAAAGCATTCTAGTTTCATTATCTAACAAGTAGTTAACCAGTTTTCTCAGCACCACTTGTTAAAGAGATTGTCTTTTCTCCATTGTATATTCTTGCCTCCTTTGTCAAAGATACAGTGTCCATAGATGGGTGGATGTATCTCTGGACTTTCTGTTTTGTTCCATTGATCTATATTTCTGTCTTTGAAGGCACTTTGGTTTTTAAGATCCTGGCCACTAAGTGCTCTCAGGATGGACTCTTCACTTACTAACTCACAGATTGAAGAATCCATTGAATGTCTCAGCACCTGTCTTCATATCTCTTTCCTATATGAACTAGACTGTGGCTTTTTCCCTACTGATTTGCCTGGAGTGTTGTAATGGAATATTAATTTGCTTATTTTACTTTTTCTCTCAAGCTGAGCATGGAAATTGGTTGATGTTTTTTTCTGGACAAGTGTGTGTGTGTGTGTGTGTGTGTGTGTGTGTGTGTGTGTGTATGAGAAGAGAGAATATTCAAACACTGTTGGATAATTGAATGATTTTTAAGGTTTGCTTCACATCTGACCTGCTGCAATCTTAAAAATCCTAATGTCTCAGCAACATCCTAGATTAACCAAATCTGAATCTCTTGGAGGTGGAATCCAGGCATTCATATTTTTTTAAACTACCCAGGTCAGTTGTTTTCTATTGTTGATATAACAGATTACCACAAATTTATTGGCTTAAAATTTAAAAAAATTAATATTTTACTTTTGTTGGTTAAAAGTCTGCCACAAGTGTCACTGGGCTGAAATCAAGAAGTCAGTGAGCAGGGTTGTGTTCCTTTCTGGAGTCTCTGGTGAAAAAGGGGCCTCCTGCCTCTTCTAGCCCATGGAGCAGCCCACACTCCCTGGGTTGTGGCCTCCTCCTTTCTTTTCTAAGCTAGCATCCGTAAGCCCCGACCTCCTTACACTGTATTGCTGTGACCTCCTTCTGTGGCTCATCTCTCTCTGGCTCTCCAACTCTTCTTCCTTCTTAAGGACCCCTGTGATTACATTGGGTGCATCCAGATATTTCAAGATTAACTCCCTATTTTAAGGTCAGCTGATTAGCAAACTTAATTCCATCTCTTCCTTGATTCTTCTGTGTAATGTAACCTTATTTATAGGTTTTGGGAATTGTGATGTGAATGGCTTTGACCCAGTTCTTAAAGGGACCAGAATGTGAACACTTGCTGAACAGAACAAATCAAGCCCTCATGGTTCATTGAGTCACTCATTCATTCCTTCTTTAATGAGTTCCTACTGTGTGTTAGGCATTAATGCTTGGGGTGCAATGGGAAACAGGATATCGAAGATCTAATGAGAGGAAGAACATATTTAAATCAAGAAAATGGAAGTGTCTTGGGTCCTCATAGGAAGGATCCTTTCCCAAATGTTAAGACCAGGCAAAGATTCCTGGATGAAGCAATGTTGGAATTAAGTAGGTATAGTGTGCTCCCTGGTTCAAAATTGGGAATGGAGTGTGACAAAGTTGTATATTGTCATCTTGTTTATTTAATTTATATGCAGAGTACTTCATGTAAAATGCTGGACTGGATGAATCACAGGCTGGAAGCAAGATTGCTGGGAAAAATACCAACAATCTCAGATATGTGGATGATACCACTCTACTTATAGAAAGTGAAGAGGAACTAGAGAGCCTGTTGATAAAAATGAAAGAGGAGAGCGAAAAAGCTGGCTTAAAACTCAACATTCAAAAGACTAAGATTATGGCATCTGGTCCTATCACCTCATGGCAAAAAGAAGGGGAAAATATAGAAGCAGTGACAGATTTTCTTTTCTTGGGCTCCAAAATCACTCTGGATGGCGACTGCAGCCATGAAATTAAAAGACACTTGTTTCTTGGAAGAAAAGCTATGACCAACCTAGATAGCATGTTAAAAAGCAAAGACATCACTTTGCTGACAAAAGTCTGTATAGTCAAAACTAAGGTTTTTCCATAGTCATGTATGGATGTGAGAGTTGGACCATAAAGAAGACTAGTGCTGAAGAACTGATACTTTTGAACTGTGGTGTTGGAGAAGACTCTTGAGAGTCCCTTGGACAGCAAGAAGATCAAACCAGTCAATCCTAAAGGAAATCAACACAGAATGTTCATTAGAAGGACTGATGCTGAAGCTGAAACTCCAGTCCTTTGGCCACCAGATGCAAAGAGCTGGCTCAATGGAAAAGGCCCTGATGCTGGGAAAGATTGAGGGCAGGTGGAGAAAGGGCAGCAGAAGATGACATAGATAGCATCACTGACTCAATGGGCATGAGTTTGAGGAGAGTCTGGGAGATAGTGAAAGACAGAGAAGCCTGGCAAGCTATAGTCCATGGGGTCACAAAGCGTCAGACATGACTTAGTGACTAAACAACAACAATAACCACTTTCCCCATTGTTTAGAAGGTATGCTCTCTACTGTTCATATTAATGAGGTTTTACTGCTCTCAGAAAAGATGTTGATTCATGAAGGATTCCAGAAGACTGTAGACTCTTTTATGTCATATTCATCAATGTATCGATTATTGTCTCAGTACTGAGGTAATGAGAGATGATGATATTGCTGTTTAATCACCTACTGGGAACCAAGTACAGAGCAAATGTAAGCACCTCAAATGGATTTTAGTTTGCTTATTACCAGGAAACCTGCATCATTTCTCTGTTTCAGTCTGAATTGAAGCTGTGCTGTTATTGATGGTCTGTGGAGCAATTCCAGTGTGATAGACGCCAGCAAACACACATGGAGTAAACGGTCTTGCTAGGGTCTTCAAATAGCGATCAATGTCTATTTTGTTTGCTCAGCCCTCCCTCTGGCCTGTGGCTGGGCCTCCATCACGAGCGAGCTGGGATGATTAATGATCTCTTGGAGGTATTAATGCCTCACATTTTGGTGCTCTAATTATAGAAGCAGATTGGAGCCAAGCTCTAGAGTGAGTTTGAGATTGAAGGATATTTACAAAGCAGGCAATTGGTCCAACACTTCCACTTCTTTCCATTTCACCATAAATCAGTCGTGAATGATTTTTCTACTATAATTTTTCATAGGTTTTGAACTCGGCTAATGAGCATCCCTGTCTTCGTGAAGCTGTGCTTTTCCTGGCTCTTGTTGGAAAGAAGATGAAGATTTATGAAGGGGCTTGGTGGGAAATAGATTGCATTTCTTCTTCCCCTCTGCTTGCTTTCCCCTCCTCTCCTGTCCTCCAGCCCTGATACGTCTCAGCTTTCACGGATGGCATAGAGTACGGGGGAAACAGGAAAGCGCTGATGTGTCTTGACCTAGTTTGCAGTAACTGTGTGATGACAAATAAGCAGCTGAGACTAGATGAAGCAGTGCTGGATTCCACGCTGAGGAGAGTGTATGGAGGAGCAGAGAGTGCATTTGCTTGGGTGGCCCTGATTCTTATTTGCTGAATATGTTGACTTCAGATTTTTAGGAAAAAAACCCAAGGCAGTCCAAGGTATTGCTCCCACCAAAGGAGCTACTTTGAGGACTGGAAGCAAAGGTCTTAGGAACCTGGGTAGAGGGAGGAGCTTCCTTTGGAGTCCCTTCCCAGGGTGGCCGCCACCCCTCTATAGGCCATGCCCTACACCTGTGCCTGTTGGAAACCTGGCTTGCAAGTCTTGGAAAATCACAGTTTTTTTGCATTTATATAATTTTTGTTTTTTAAGAATTTCACTATCTGGGAAACAGAGTGGCAGCAAAGAGCTTGTTAAATAGATACTTTACAGAAACTCAAATGGAACAGATGCTCACCTTTGCCTTTATACCATAGAAAGTAGAAAGATCCACCAGGGCTTTTGAGATGCTCAGTTGTTTTTCTGTCGCTGCAAGGTTGTTTGAAGCGCTAGGTATCAGAGCAATATATTACATTTATAATCTATTTAAACTAGGAGGCTCATTTATGAACAGATTTGTATTCCAGTTCTACAAATGTTCCAAAAGAGTGTTCCTCTTCCTTCAGTCCTTCCTGCTTGTCTCCTTGTCTGCCTTTCTTCCTAAAATATCAAACTGCTCAGCTGGTCCTGGGAGGCAGAAAAGGAAGGTGATTTTGAGAATAGATGACTCAGTTCTTGTCCTCAAAGACCTTACACTCTTAAGTTTACATCGTTCAGACAGCAAAGTTTAAGGGAAAAAAAGGTTTATTGAGGGTGTTAGGTAGCTGACAAGGTCTTCGGAAAGCCCTGGGAACCCCATTTGGATGCCCCATAGCCAAGTATGAGAGCTGGAAGGGGTGGGAACCCATCCATAGCCTTGCTCATGACATCAGCCAAGACCTCTGCCATCATTGCCACAGGAGGGAACCCCAACGCCAGGCTGGGAATGCCCATCTCCTCAAGAGCGTCAGTGGTCTTGTGTTGCTTTCTTCATCCCAAAGGTCTGCAGAGTGCATCTTCTTGGCAAAGTCTACGCCACAGTGGCCATCTAGCCTGCAAAGTCAACTGGGAAATGTAGTTTTTGGTTTCTGCTAGGTAGGAAGTTAGACTAGAAAAGCTGGTATGTATATGGAGAAAATGAAACCATGGTGCAGTAAGTCCCCTACACATGAACGAGCTCTTTTCTGAGAGCACATGCCTAAGTCCAGTTTGTTTGTAAGTCCAACAAAGTTATTTTTGGTATCAAACCAGCACAATTGGCTATAGAGTACTGTACTGTGATAGGTTTATAACAGTTTTTGCAAAATAATACATAAAAAACAAACACAAAAAGTAAACATTCTCATCTTACAGTACAGAGAGTGCTGAAATGTACAGTGGTACCAGCTACCTCACTGTTGCTTTTATGCTTGCTTCCAAACATCCTGGGCTAGAAATAAAGATCCTGTCCTACTGTACTCCATCCAGTGCTGTTCAGTAAGGTGCACAGAAGCACAACCGCGTGTAGATGATGCACGCATGTGACAGTGTATGCCAGACACGTGAACGGACTTACATGTTTGGACAGGCGAACACATGTTCTCATCTTTGAAAGTTCGCAACTTGAAGGTTCAAATGTAGAAGACTTACTGTCTCCAATAAGTGAAGGCGTCTGTCTAGGAAGGAGGAGGGGCATTTAGGGAAATTGGCTTAGGGTTGTACTTACAGAGGCTTGAAGTGCTTCATGGTTATGTCAGTATAGGAGAGGGATATGATGCAAAAACACCTTCAGAATCTCAGTGCTTCTCTCTCTTTGTCACACACACACACCCCACATACAAAGTCTGCTCCATGAATGGGACTGGGTATTAATTTGTGAGGCCTGGTGCAAAATGAAAACATCGGACCCACTTCCTAACAATTATTCAGAATTTCAGAACATTAATAGCAGGACATTAAGCCCAGCATACAGCGTGCGGTTTTCTGTGATAGCCTCGGTGTGCTGCTGAAGCTGGCCCTGGGGGCAGAGGGCCCAGGGGTCTCTCCAAGAAGCCTTCTTCTCCTCGGTAACTCAGTGATTCAAGCAGCCTTAATCTGCGGCTCTGTCATCTCCACAGACTTGCTCCATATTTGCCAAGACTGGGCAACAAGGCTAGGGGGCCACGCTGGGGCTGTCACGGCCTCGGCCAGAGGTGACATGTCCCCTTCTGCTCCTGTTTTGTTGGTAAGAACTGGTCACCTTGATCGGCTACAGGGAGTCTGGAGGGAGGTCTCCTCTGTGCCCAGGAAGTCGGGGGGCGGACACAGCACAGTGAACCAACAGTATCTGTCCTGTAGCTCAGAGAGAAGGGAGAGGCAAAGCCAGTAAGTTTGCTCTTTGAGAACACCATCTGTATTTTAATTTTAATCAATCTAAAGTGTGGCTTAAAAATTCAGGAAGTATGTCTGCTTTTTGCCAATCCATTCATTTTGAACAAAGCAATCTCAAAAGAAAAACTATTTTGCTAAATCTCAGTGCTACTAGAATATTTACTAGTAACTAATGAAAATTTGAGGGAGTTTGAGTCAAATGCTTAAGAGCAAGAAAAAATATTTCTGTTTAAATCCACATGTCTTGTCTGAAAACACGAATTGTTTTTTTAAAGAAATGTGTATGAGAACTGAGGAAAAATATTCTCTTGAACTTGTTATCTTTTATCAATGAACCGACTCAAATATCTGTGCTCAGACAACAAAACAACATCACTAAAATTATCCTGACTATTTGTACCTGCTTCTGTGAACTGTTCTGAGTTATCTTCACCTGTGCATAGGTAGACTCATGCATGAGGTCTGTGACTGAACTTGGGAAACAGGTGCTCAAAAGAAGCTGACCCTTTGTGACACTAACATTGTATATCTATTACTCTGGTACTTCTTTTGTATAATTTTGGCACTTTATTTCATCATACTTTCAAAATAAGGCTTAAGTACTGATAATACCTATGTTGACATGTCTATAGCATCATTCAAACTTAAGATGTTTAACTTAGTAAATGTAGCATGCTTTTATAATGGGCTGTATTTTTTGTTCTATTATGTATTTGGTTTTTGCTTTTTGTGTTTTTTTAATGTCTTTATTGAATTTATTGGGCTTTCCTGGTGGCTCAGATGGTAAAGAATCCTCCTGCAATGTGGGAGACCTGGGTTTGATCCCTGGGTTGGGAAGATCCCCTGGAGGAGGTTGTGGCAACTCACTCCAGTAAACTTGCCTGGAGAATCCCCATGGACAGAAGACTCCGGTGGGCTACAGTCAATGGGATCGCAAAGTCTTGAATTTGTTATTTTCCTTCTATTGCTCCTATTTTTATGCTTTGGTTTTTTGTCCATGAGGCATGTGGGGTCTTAGCTCCCCAACCAGGAATCAAAACTGTACCCCCTGCACTGGAAGGTGAGGTCTTAGCTACTAGACCATCAGGAAAGTCCCTGTTTTTTGTTTTTTGAATTAATTTTTATTGGAGAATAGTTGCTTTAAAATGTTGTGTTAGATTCTCCTGTGCAGCAGTGAATCAGTTATGCGTACACATACATCCCCTCTTTTTTGGACTTCCTTCCCGGTCAGGTCCCCGCAGAGCACTGGGTGGAGCTCCCTGAGCTGTGCAGCAGCTTCTCTTTATTATCTGTTTTATATGTAGCATCAGTAATGTGTGTATGTCAACCCCAGTCTCCCAGCTCCTCACGTACCCCTTTCCTCCACCTGGTGTTCTCTAGTCTGTGCCTATTTCTGTTCTGAAAATCAGATCATCTGTACCATGGCAGTTCTAATCATGAACTAAAACTCAAAAGAGCCAAGTTCATGATGAAGTACAGACAGTAAAAGAAGCTCCAGTAAGAGGTGAATGAATGCGATTCACAGCAGACAGGTGAGAATTCCTACTGACAGCTCTGTCTCTCTCTTTCCAGTGAACCCCCACTGTTGATGTGCACAATTAATTTACACTCTTTGCATTATACACCTTTACATCTAGTCCTTCCCCACCACTTTCTTTTGCCATTTCTTCTACTCTGGGACTGAATGCGAATACAGTGTTTCCTTTTTTCTTTTATTATTCTTATACTTTATTTAGAATGCTTTATGCTATGTAGAAAATAAAGTGTGTTCAACTGGAAAGAAAATTAGACTTGAGAACAGATTATCAAGGTCCCAGTCCAAACACTGTAAACAACTTTCTAAGTGTCTCTTTTGGCCTTTCCTCATCTGTAAAATGAGAATGATGATTACAAGGATTGCACTGAGTAGGATGATGAGTGATTGACTGTTTCTCTGTCTATTTTATACCCTGGAATCTGAACCAGAAGTAGGCAAACTGTGACCAAGAGATCCAGTCTGGCCTTTCCCCAGTTTCTGTGATAATGTTTTGCTGGCACACAGATTTGGGCTCCCCAGGTGACGTTAAGTGGTAAAGAATCTACCTGCCAGTGCAGAAGATGCAAGAGATGCAGGTTGGATCCTTGGGTGGGGAAAGATCTCCTGGAGTAGGAAACGGTGCCTTACTCCTGTGTTCTTGCCTGGAGACTCCCACGGACAGAGGAGGCTGGTGGGCTGCAGTCCGTGGGGTCACAAGGAATCAGACGGGTCTGAGCACACACACAGGGTGCACAGATGTGCCATTGACTTGTGTCTTGCTTTTGTGCTGCAGTGGCTGGATTGAGTGGTCATGGTGAAAACTGTAGCCTGCGAAGTCTAGAGTGTCTGTGATCTACATGGTCACCAAATATCTATTTTAATTTGGGGAAATTTAGTTATATTGCCTGAGAGAGCTATAAGGCTGCCTTTAGAAAATTCTGTACTGTTTACTATACCTAGAAAGTTCCCAAGGAGAGCCTAATCCAGCTTTCAGCCTCTAAGAGAGACATGTAGAGTTGATCATTTCATATTCTTTGAAATACTACCTACAAGGCCACTGTTGGCGGAGGTTGTTATGCAAACACAGATTCATCTCTCCATAGTAGTTCACACAAGGCATTTGCGCACACATACATTGCATTAAGACCCGAGTATAATGTATATACCTTAGTTGCTTTATGAAATTGCTCAGTCATCTGGTTGTCTTCCACTGGGTTTACCAGGAAATGTGAAATGGAGAACTGAGCAATTTTCTCATCAATTTGATCAATGCAGACTGGCAAACTGGATGCCTTTTGTTTTTTTTTTTTTAAATACTCCCCCTGTTGCTGGAATTTATTTATTGCTTTTACTAAATTACTCTGAATTACTCCAATTTTCCAATCTATCTTACCACTGAAGGCTCAGTCTGTTGGAATTTTGCATGTGGTTGTTATGCAGTTGAGGTCTGTTCCTAAAGTGTAAGTGTGTTCAGTGTAGGATTCATGTTTTCTTATCCATCTAGTTGCTTGGTTCTTTTGACCTACAGCCTGAATTTTTCAAATGTCACCTTTAAATCAGTCAAGAACCACTATTGAAACACACAACACACAAAGGAGGGGAGACATTGGAATGAAAGACCCAAAACTGAAGAACTTGGAGAAATCATACTCTTTCTCCATTGACAAAGGGGAGGCTTTAGGAGAAAGAACCTCTGAGGAGGCAAGCAGGTAACAGAAGACCATGAATGTAAACTTTGGGAGAAGCTGTGTAGGATGTGAAATGATGCGTAAGCGGTCAGTGCTTCAGAAGGGACCTTTAGTGGGAGAAAGAAAAGAAAGAAAGTGAAGCCGCTCAGTCGTGTCTGACTCTTTGCGACCCCATGGGCTATAGCCTACCAGGCTCCTCTGTCCATGGGATTTTCCAGGCAAGAATACTGGAGTGGGTTGCCATTTCCTTCTCCAGGGGATCTTCCCAACCCGGGGATTGAACCCGGGTCTCCCACATTGCAGGCAGACACTTTACCCTCTGAGCCACCAGGGAAGTCCTTAATGGGAGAGGGGTGATCACTGAGTTCATGTAGATCCATGAGTGAGAGAATGTTTTAAGGAAGGTTAGTGACCGAAGCTGCAATGCTTTGGTCACCTGATGAGAACAGCAAACTTACTGGAAAAGACCTTGATGCAGGGAAAGATTGAGGGCAAAAGGAAAAGAGGACGGTAGAGGATAAGATGGTTAGATAGTGTCACCAACTCAATGGACATGAATTTGAGGAAATGCCAAGAGATAGTGGAGGACAGAGGAGCATGGTGGGCTGCAGTCCATGGGGTTGCGAAGAGTCAGACACAACTTAGTCACTGACCAACAGCAACAGCAATGGCCAGTAAAGTTATATTCAAGAATAACCAGTCTGGGAAAAGAAAACTGGATGCAAATTACAACATGGTCCCGGTGGAAGAGGAGATCTTGAACTGGTTCCATCTGATCCTGCTTTGGTTAGATGTGCACATTTTCTCATCATGCTCCCACTGTTTCCTCCTGTGTTCAAGAATCCTTCAAGCTGTAGGGGTTAATGAATGTCCTAATCATTAAACAAGGGGTTATATATTTGGAGTGGGAAGAGGGGATCAGGAACAAAGTTACAGGACCAAATAGATATCATCATCAAGGGACATCAGCAGGCCTCATGTGTCCTCGGTGGCATCAAGAAAGAGATGTCCAGATGCTGGCCTCTCAAAGCCCCAGATTCTGGTCACAGATGCTGCATGCTTCAGGGAGGATGTTGGTTTCTAAGCCTCATGCCTTCCTTCTTACACATCTCCTCTCCTTCCTCTTATGCTCATGTATGCCCATGTTTATTCATTCTGACTTTGTAGCTTTTGAATTTACAGTGAAGTAGTTTTGCAGTCTGTTTTCAGGTTTCCCCCAAAGTGACTCATTCATATTCCAGAAAGAGCCTTAGAAGTTCTGAGGAAGGAATTTCATGCAAAGAATAATGCCTTAAAATACTGTAACCTGCCCAAAGCAGTCATTAGACTTGATGATGTAGAGTTTATTGATGGCTTCTGACACTGAACTGGAGGAAGCCATGTCTCAGGACCAAGATTCATACAGTGTTCAGAGGGCTTTCTTATGGGTTTGTTGGTTAGCTGTTTCTAGATATGAAGTTTTAAGTGACTACAGAAAGGCAGTGGGCCATCCCAGAGTGATGGCAGAAGACCACACACTGGTCCACGTCTCAGTCGCTCAGCTCAGCAGACATCTGTCACAATTAAAGCGGAAAACCTGGGACTAACAGAGGAAGAAGCAGGTCAGGTCCAAAGGACTGAGATGGAGAGACGTTTTTGGCCAGCGGGTAGGAAAAGTTCCTGCAGAGAAGTGTTGCAAGTGAGTGACATCTTTTGAAAGCCTTCCTGCAAGTGACCTTTCTCAGTTGCAAGGGACTTTCCATAATTCGATAAGTGGATGCCTGAGGAAGTAGTAGTTAACTTGTGTCTTGAAGGAAATATAGGTTAGCTTGGTAACTCAGAGGGAATATAAGGTCATTCTAATTAAGAGGATTTACTGAATGATGACAGAAGTGGTCTAAGTCCAGTGTATCCTGAAGACTCTTAGCAAACTGGCATATTCAAATCAAAGCTTTCCAGGAGCTGGTATGTGTTCTGCGGGTCTCAGTGCAACTTTTGATTTTGTGTCTTGTGCTTTTCTTCAGTGTAAGTGCATAAGCTGTTTGCCAAGTTAGGTTATAACCTTGAAGGCTTAGCCTCCATCTTTTATCTCAAAGGACAGACCACATTAGTGAAATTGCAGCAACTTTAGTACAGTTTTAACAAAGTGCTGTAATTCTTTGTCTTCCTTCCCTTACCTCGCCGTAGGGTTTCTTGACCTAGATCTGTACAGATTTTTATGTACACACAAATCACTTGAGGATTGTTCAAAATGCAATCTTCTACCACTTATATGTGGAATCTAAAAAATGGTATAATGAACTTATTTACAAAACAGAAACAGACTCACAGACATAGAAAATAAACTTAGCAAAGAGGAAAAGGGGGAGGAATAAATTAGGAATTTGGGATTAACAGATGCACACTTCTATATATAAAGTAGATAACAAGCAAGGACCTACTGTATAGTACAGGAAGCTATATTCAATATCTTGTAATAACCTATAATGGAAAAGAATATAAAAAGAATATAGATATATACTACATGAAAACTGAAAGAAAGAAAGTGTTAGTCATTCAGTTGTGTCTCTTTGCAACCCCATAGACTGTAACCTGCCAGGCTTCTCTGTCCATGGAATTTCCCAGGCAAAAATACTGGAGTGGGTAGCCATTCCCTTCTCCAGGGGGTCTTCCCAACCCTGGGATTGAACCTGAGTATCCTGCATTGCAGGCAGATTATTTACTGTCTGTGCCAGCAGGGAAGCCTAAATACATATATATGTATAACCAAATCACTTTGCTGTACCACCTGAAACTAACATGATGTTGTAAATCAGCCATAGCTGAGTAAAAAGCAAAGTGCAGTTTCTGGTTCAGTAGGTCTAGTGGGGGGAAGGCCTAAGAGTCATGCTGATGATGCTTGTCTGAGGACCATAGTTTGAGTAGAAATTGCTCAATGAAGGGGAAGGTGAGTGGTAGCATAAAAGCGTTGAGCTTTATAACCAGGGAGGTCTAGGTGATTTGAATTCTGCCTCTGAGACTTATGATGACTTGAAATTTGTGTGATTTAGACAGGTTATTTAGGCTCTGTGAGCATTGTTTCTTTACATGAAAAGTGAGAATAATAACTGCCTTAACATGTGTGATTCTAAAATATGTACTTCCTCTCACTTCTGTCTTATTTACCCTTTTATCGATGCCAAGCACAGAGCCTGATGTATCATAGATAATCCATAAACATGTAATGAATGAATGAGTGAATTAATTAATTACCAAAAAATAGACCAGGTTGTATATTTTAGGATGTAAATAGAATATGCAGCAGAGTGTCTGGCCCTAAGAGACATTTTCTTATTTTCTTTTTTTTTTTTAATTTTTAAAAATTTACTTATTTTAATTGGAGGCTAATTACTTTACAATTTTGTAGTGGTTTTGCCATGCGTTGACATGAATCAGCCATGGGTGTACATGTGTTCCCCATGCTGACCCTCCCTCCCACCTCCCTCCCCATCCCATCCCTCAAGGTCATCCCAGTGCACCAGCCCTGAGCACCCTGTCTCATGCATCGAACCTGGACTGGCGCTCTGTTTCACATATGATAATATACATGTTTCAATGCTATTCTCTCAAATCATCCCACCCTCGCCTTCTCCCACAGAGTCCAAAAGACTGTTCTTTACATCTGTGTCTCTTTTGCTGTCTCGCATATAGGGTCATTGTTACCATCTTTCTAAATTCCATATATGTGTGTTAGAATACTCTATTGGTGTTTTTCTTTCTGACTTACTTCACTCTGTATAATAGGCTCTGGTTTCATCCACCTCATTAGAACAGATTCAAATGTATTATTTGTAATGGCTGGGTAATACTCCATTGTATATATGTACCACAGCTTTTTTACCCATTCATCTGCCGATGGACATCTAGGTTGCTTCCATGTCCTGGCTATTATAAACAGTGCTGTGATGAACATTGGGGTGCACGTGTCTCCTAAGAGACATTTTCATAAATGATGGTCACTTCCCTATCTGTTCTCTCTCCCTCTGAAACCAAAAGCTGAATCTTGGTGCATCTCTCAAACTGTTGAGGCAACAAAATATAAAACAGGTACTCTCTTTGTGATCCTTCAGTGAAATAACAGTCACACTTGGATGATGGAAGGATGATAGATGTTTGAGGGAGCAGTTTCACAATGTTATTGTTACACATACATGGACCAAGGTACAGTTGGCAATCCCTTCTCACAAACTGATCATCAGAATCTGTGTATGTGTCTTACCTGCTGCTGGACCCCGGGAGGAAAGCAATTGTGAAAAACTGAAAAGCTTTTTAGAATTCTGTGGACTCATAAAAGACTGAAGCCAGGAATACAGCTGATCTTGGAAATTCGATTTTGACAGATCTGGCTCACCAATTCATAGAACCCTGTGTCTCAAAAATGTCGAAATTTGAGTTTAGCAAGTTTGATCTTTTCGACTTATACAACAGTTGTTAAATAGTAACATTAATTCACATATTACTATGAGTTCTTCAGGCAGTCTGTCTACCAGATCTAATCCCTTGAATCTAAGACATTTGCTCCTTGGAAGGAAAGCTATGACAAACCTAGACAACATATTAAAAAGCAGAGATATACTTTGCTAACACAAGTCTGTATAGTCAAAGCTATGGCTTTTCCAGTAGTCATGTATGGATGTGAAAGTTGGACCATGAAGAAGACTGAGTGCCGAAGAATAGATGCTTTTGAATTGTGGTGTTGGAGAAGACTCTTCAGAGTTTGGACAGCAAGGAGATCCAACCAGTCCATTCTAAAGTAAATCAGTCCTGAATATTCATTGGAAGGACTGCTGTGGAAACTGAAGCTCTAATACTTTGGCTACCTGATGCGAAGAGCTGATTCACTGGAAAAGACTCTGATGCTGGGAAAGATTGAGGACCAAGAGAAGAAGGGGGGTGACAGGATGAGATGGTTAGATAGCATCACCGACTCAACAGACTTGAATTTGAGCAAACTGGTAGAGGGAGATAGTGAAGCACAGTGCAATCCATGGAGTCGCAAAGAGTTGGACATGACTTAGCGACTGAACCACAACAATATGAATAGTTTAATCAGGGTGCTTTCCTCACTTTCAGTCAGTCAATAGCATTTGGTGAGTACCAGCCATGTATAGGGGCTGAAGGAGATGTAGATCAATCTCATCATATCTTAGGCAGGAAACCTTGGGCAGTTTCTGAGTTAATGATGAGTGAGCCCATGAGCTGGCTGGGTCATCAGGTAGATGGGACAACCATTGGTTCTAAGAGCAGTCAACCACACTAGTGGCAACTGGGGTGGTTGGGGGGCAAATTAGTGCTGTGGGATTAAGAGATACATACTGTTATATATGAAGTGGATAAGCTACAGGGATATATTACAAACAGCTCAGGGAATTACAGCCATCAGGTCAGTTCAGTTCAGTTGTTCAGTCATGTCCGACTCTGTGACCCCATGGACTGCAGCACGCCAGGCCTCCCTGTCCATCAGCTCCACCAACTCCCAGAGTTTACTGAAACTCATGTCCGCTGAGTCAGTGATGCCATCCAACCAGCTCACCTTTGTCGTCCCCTTCTCCTCCCACCTTCAATCTTCCCCAAAATCAGGGTTTTTTTTCAAATGAGTCAGTTCTTCGCATCAGGTGGCCAAAGTCTTGGAGGTTCAGGTTCAGCATCAGTCCTTCCAATGAATATTCAGGACTGATTTCTTTTAGGATGGACTGATTGGATCTCCTTGTAGTCCAAGGGGCTCTTAAGAGTCTTCTCCAACACCACAGTTCAAAAACATCAATTCTTCAGCGCTTAGCTTTCTTTACAGTCCAAATCTCACATCCATACATGACTTTGTTGGCAAAGTAATGTCTCCGCTTTTTAATATGCTGTCTAGGTTAGTCATAACTTTTCTTCCAAGGAGTAAGTGTCTTTTAATTTTATAGGTGCAGTCACAATTTGCAGTGATTTTGGAGCCCCAAAAAATAAAGTCTGTTACTGCTTCCACTGTTTCCCCATCTATTTGCCATGAAGTGTTGGGACCAGATGCCATGATCTTAGTTTTTTGAATGTCAAGCTTTAAGCCAACTTTTTCACTCTCCTCTTTCACTTTCATCAAGAGGCTTTTTAGTTCCTCTTCACTTTGTGCCATAAGGGTGGTGTCATCTGCATATCTGAGATTATTGATATTTCTCCTAGCAATCTTGATTCCAGCTTGTGCTTCATCCAGCCCAGCGTTTCTCATGATGTACTCTGCATATAAGTTAAATAAGCAGGGTGACAATATACAGCCTTGATGTACTCCTTTTCCTATTTGAAACCAGTCTGTTGTTCCATGTCCAGTTCAAACTGTTGCTTCCTGACCTGCGTACAGATTTCTCAAGAGGCAGGTCGCGTGGTCTGGTATGCCCATCTGTTTAAGAATTTTCCACAGCTTGTGGTGATCCACACACTCAAAGGCTTTGGCATAGTCAACTAAGCAGAAACTGGAACTCTCTTGCTTTTTCAATAATCCAGTGGATGTTGGCAATTTGATCTCTGGTTCCTCTGCCTTTTCTAAAACCAGCTTGTACATCTGGAAGTTCACAGTTCACAGCTGAAGCCTGGCTTGGAGAATTTTGAGCATTACTTTGCTAGTTTGTGAGATGAGTGCAGTTGTGCAGTAGTTTCAGCATTCTTTGACATTGCCTTTCTTTGGGATTGGAATGAAAACTGACCTTTTCCAGTCCTGTGGCCACTGCTGAGTTTTCCAAATTTGCTGGCATACTGAGTTCAGCACTTTCACAGCATCATCTTTTAGGATTTTGTAATAACTTATGCAGTATAATCTGTAAAAATACCGAATCTCTTTGTGTTCTGGGAAAACCCAATTATGACTCCACGTTGGATCTGTTTCTTTTTCTTTCACCTTTGCTTCCAGTTGCTTTTGTTCACTGAAAGGATACTGTTAATACATAATGGCCTGCCGTGGGGAACCCTGCCCCTCTGCCTGAATGTTAAACCAAAACCTCTTTGTTCAGGACCCTGTCCACCTGTGGATAGCTACGGGAAGGAAGAAATTAACATGTCCCCTCCCCAAGGTTGGGCTTCCCTCGCAGCTCAGTTTTATGCAAAGAAACTACCTGCATTGCAGGAGAACCCTGGTTTGATTCCTGGGTCGGGAAGATAACGCTGAAAAAGGGATAGGCTACCTACTCCAGTATTCTTGGGCTTCCCTTGTGGCTCAGCTGGTAAAGAATCTGCCTGCAATGGACAAGACCTGGGTTTGATCCCTGGGTTGGGAAGATCCCCTGGAGGAGGGAAAGGCTACCCACTCCAGTATTCTGGCCTAGAGAATTCTATATAGTCCATGGGGTCGCAATGAGTCGGACATGACTGAGCGACTTTCACTTTCCCCAGAGTTGGCCATTTTAAGAGATATTTGCAAGATTAATGACCTTTTTTACTTTACTTCCTCACCTCCCTGCTCTTGTTCTCTAAAAGAAACTGGCATCCAGACTCTGATAAGATGTTTATTTTAAGACATTAGCCTACCCTCTTCTCTGTCAACCAGGTTTCCGAATAGAGTCGTATTCCTTGCCTCCACACCTCATCTCTTGGATTTATTGACCTTTTATGTAGCAAGCAAATTGAGCTTGGACTTGGTAACATATGAACTGAAACTGGTATAATATTGTAAATCAACTATACGTCAGTAAAAAAATAAAGATAAAAAATAGTCAGCCATAGTAAGATTAGAAGTCCTTAGAAATGTGAATGGAGCTTCCCAGGTGTAGTTCAGCTGGTAAAGAATCTACCTGCAATGTAGGAGACTTGCGTTCGATCCCTGGGTTGGGAAGATCCCCTGGAGAAAGGAAGGGCCATCCTCTCCAGTATTCTGGCCTGAAGAATTCCATGGACTGTATACTCCATGGGGTCACACGGAGTGGGGCACGACTGAATTAGCCACTTTCAGTTTCACTTTTTTCAGAAATGTTAATAGCATGAGTTGAAGTACCACCACTTTGTGTTTTTGTAGATGTAAGGGAAATACTGAAAAGTGGTAGAAGGGGAGAGGGGAATAAGTCAAAAACACTGTCAAAAGAAATTTTCTTGTCTGGAGCGACAGTCTTTCTAGAGATCTTGTCCCAGGAAATCAGTCTTTTCTCATTAGAAAAAGTGAAAGTGAGAAATAATTGCTCTTTCTATTTAATAAATTAGAGCAGAAAGACTTCTCAGGGTTATATAAGAAATAAACCATGAATGATACACTATTTTTCTGGAAGGCTAAGGGTGGAGCTGAAGGGGCCAAGTAGAGGGAAACTCATTTTCAAATGGGAAAATGTGGTCTTGAGAGTAGGTGCAAGAAACAGGCAAGAAGGCAGAAAACCAGGAGGAAATGAAACATGGCCTGAGGCAAATGGAACTCGTCTAGAAGCAGAGGAAGAGGAGGGAGTTGAAGGGAGAGGGAGTGGGAGGACAGAGGGGGAGAGAATCAGGAGAGCACACTGCCTCTCCGAGGAACCATGCGTCTGTCCTCTGTTGAGCAGAGCGGATGTACACTAGGGGTCTCCCCATCGTCCTCCGTACATTTTAGGCATGTGGGAGGGGCCTTCTTACGGTGTAGGTTTGGTTCAAAGGTGGCTGAAGACTGATGATCCAGGAATGATCTCTAGATCTAACAACTCAGGATTTTCTGACTTTTATCATCTCTCTAATAGGGAAGGATTGATGATGAAAAGCAAAGCAACACTTCTAGTTTATGCTTCCAATTAACTGAGAAACATACTGTACTTGCTTAGTAATCTGTATGTAATGTGATTTGATGATGTGCAATTAGCACTTGTATCTTCAAAATCTTGTTAATCTCATGCACACATTGTTTAGAAGAGGAGTCCCTGAATTCATGTTGACTCACTGAACCACCAGCTTCCTAGAGTGGCATGGAGATGAAATAGGAAATGGACTAAGGTCCTGGAAGGAACTGCTACGTGTGATGTCCCCAATAAGTCACATGTGTGTAAATGACCATAATTAAGACAGGTTATGAGCTCGGTGTTGGCATTTGATTTTATTGGATTGGGTAATGTAGACTCACCCTCTTGTAGTTCCAGCAAAGTAAAGATGGTTTAATAGACTGGTACCCATAAGGAGGTACCAAAATGGTTCAAAGGGTCTTGGTAAAAATGAAATGAATCCTCTCAGTGGCATATTATGGAGTAGGGAGGACCCTGGGGGAAGGAGGGAAGGAAGGGCAGGGTGATGGTGAAGAGCCAGGTAATTCCTTCTGAGCCAACTATAGGGTGGGTTATTGATGATGCTGGGTTAGGAAAGGAGGCACAGAGAGAGGATCGACAGGCAGACAAAATTACAGTGCTGACCAGAAACTCTTTTCTGTAGCTCAGAATGCTGACCCCACAGTTCCCTGGAAGTTGGAGGAGTCTTCTAGGTAAAATGAAGGAAACAGTGTAAACCTTCTCTCAACTTAATAATTAAGAGTGCCTTTTAAGAAGAACTTTCAGCGAAGTCTGGAATGACTAAAATAATCTATTAATAATTCCTATAATTTTATCTGTGCCAATGTTATTTTAATAGAAACCCCATTTAAAAAAATTTGGCATTGTATTTATTTGTTTAATTGGAGTATAACTGCTTTACAATGTTGTGTTATTAATAGTCTCTGCTGATGAGTGAATGAGCTATATGTATACATACGTCCCTCCCTCTAGATCCCCCCCCATCTCAGCCCTCCAGGTCATCACAGAGACAGAGCCCCGAGCTGAGCTGCTGTGCTATAGCAACTCCCCCCACCTGTTTCACACGCGGCAGTGCAAACATCGGCATGTCAGGGCCCCTCTCTCCTTTCCCCACTGTGCCCTAAGTCCCTTCTTATGTCCGTCTCTGTTGCTGTCTTGCAGATAGGTTTCTCAGTCTTAACAGTAGCAGACAGTTCAAGTTTTACTGATGGCTAGCTGTAGCTAACTGTACTGTAGGCCCTTTTGCTTGAAGGAACTGACAGTATTAGAGAAGGAGCACAGAAGCCACTAGAGGATATGAAGCGTCTTCTGATAAGCGGCTGCCACCACGAGCTGCACCCATGGTCAAGGCTCCGCTCGCTGCCCCAGTCCTCCCGCCCCTTGAATTCGCAGGAGCTGCATCTCATCCTCCTGTTAATTTCAGGACAGGTTGGTGCTGATAGTATTCTGACAGAGGTCAGTAACTATCTCAAATAATGTTGTGTTATATCCAGCACATTAAAAAAAAAAGCCAGAAGCAGTTACTGAATTGTTTTCATCTGGCAAATAATGGTGATTGGTTTTTGACCTGTCGTTATGCCCATAAATAGTTAATCCCATTATTGTGAAGAAAATGAAGCTATTAGCCTTATTTATAGAAGGATATTTTAAAAGACTGAACAACTGGGGCCAGAGAACACTCTCTCAGGCTTTTAAACACAATTAGATTTTCAACTAAGAAGCTGAGAATGAAAATTGCTCTTCTAAATGTAACTTGAACATGTTATTTTATATATCATTATCTGTACGGGAACAATTATAAGAACCATATATTTTGAAGCCAGATGATTTTCCTGAATTGTGTGCCTTTTTTAACCCATTCAACTAGACATTCTGAGACCCCTGAGTCATTATCCTGGTGTCATTTGTCAGAATTATATCAAAAGCTTAGTGTGCATGCTGTCATGTTATCACCTGGGGTAATACCTTCAAGCCCTAAATGAAATAAACACATATAGTTGTAATTTATATGTTCACCTCTTTAGTTTGTCTTTTCCCCACTATTCTTTGCCATTCTCAGTAAACAAAGTGGTACTTGTGTGACTTCCAGGACTTTGAACAGTCTAAGAGAATGTTAGAATAATTTTTGACATTTCAGGGCTTGACACATTTGACTAATGATGTCCTTGATAACACAGGATGTGTTTTGCTGCTTGAAAGCTCTAATGTACTTAAAATTGATGGAAAGAAACTAATCTCCTTGGGGTGACAAGTCAGTTTATAGTGAGTTAGTTGCACACTCAAACTCTGTTTTCAAGACAAGCCAGGATTTTATTTCCCTGCCCAGAATAGTGAATGTATGATTGGATCCCCTAGGTAACTGAAGGCTTTCCTTCTGGTGTACGGGGTATTTTGTTTCTGGGTGCATTTCTCAGAGTAACTATCTGCCGCTCAGCATCGTCTGTCAGCGGGGATGAGGTCACCTGTCACAACCATGAATGGCCTGGCGTGTGCATCAGAGATTTGTTGAAAGGCTCTGCAGTGCTGATTCTTGACTCCTTCCCTGTCCCCTGATGCTGAGTTACTGTAAGGCCACCATACATATTTTTGGCCTTAACATTCAAGTCCTTTGTCGCATTAACTGAGCCATAGCGTCTGTCTCCTCGTTTTTCCTGCCGCACTTCAATCTCTAGAAAATTTATAGCTATCTTTGCTGTGATTTTTTTCCCCCACTGATTCTGACCTCCTGAAATGCCTTCTGTCCTCCCAAATCCAGTACACCCACAAGTTCTACGCTTTCTCTGAAGCCCCCCCTGACCAACTTAGGCACCACCTTGGCTGAACTAAAACTGTGTTCTCAGCACCCGGACTGTCTTATCCTGTTGTTTCTCTGTTCTGTAGTAATCCAAGTTCTTCTAGGCTTCTCAAAGGCAAGTTCCTACCACAACTGTGTGCATCACTTCCTTATCCAGTATATGTTTATATATGGTTGAAGCAGTTGGGCAAATTGAAAATTATTAATCTGAGTCCATCTCTTTACCTTTATGTTAGCCTGATACCCTAAACCAGATGATTATAAGCTTGTTGAGGACAGGGACCTTGGTAAGGTAAAGATGTAACTTAATCTTCAGCACCCAGATGCTGTAGGCACTCCACACTGTGTGTTGAACTTAACTGAATTATTTCTAATACCTGGATATACATGCCTGTTTTAAAGATATTGAGAAAGAATCATATTTCATATGCCTATGAAAAGGCTATGAAAAGATATTTTATAGCCTTCCTTGATGACTTGGCTTCTGAACATTATGTGTGTGTAACTGAAGCTGTCCTAGCTGAGATGGCTTCTGTTTTGGCATTGGCAAAACCTTAGGCTATTGATGGTGGCTTGACTTAATCACCCATTCTAATGAGAGTTGCATTATTCATGTACATAGCCTCCCAGCTTAATTTAAATACTTTAAGATAAAATGACAAATATCCCAAGATACTTTAAATCCTATGAAAGGGGCAGATCCAACTGACAGCTGCAAGCGTGGCTCCTGTGATGAAACCTTCACATGGGGGTGTGCGGCTGCATTTCCATATTTGTGAGTCTGAATCTCAGCTTTATCTAGAGAATGCTAAACTCACTGGCCAAAAGAGAATAAAGGTGAAGTCATTTGACAGATCAGCCTGACAGTATTTCTCTATATTGACCGGTGGATACACAGCCTCCGTCACCCCTCTCTGGTGACCGTCCCGACGTTTACTGCTCAAAGCCTGTTTGGAACATGATCAGGTTGGTGGCTTATGAAGAATGTTGTGACATGGTGTTAAAACTCATAAAATGTGATTTTTCATTTGCTTTGCCATGGTCAGGGACATTCCATCCATCTCTGAGAATAAATCCACCAAGAACAGACACATCCTCAAATATCCAGGTGGCAAGATGTTCATTTCCATTGTCCTTTAAATGTAAGTATAGATGTAAATACTGAGGAGAATGTGCTGTTATTAAAATTCTGTGAAAAGGAGAGCAGGGTTGGGGAACACGTAGCCTCTTCCTCCCCATCCCCCCACAGCCATATCCTCACTGGTCTCCATCACCTAAAGAGACACTTCTTAAGCCTCAGACCTGAGAAATTTGTTGGACATAGTATGTAACCTGGCTTGTACACTCAAGTAAACACACTCTGTGTGTTCCCCAAAAGGCCAATATTTATATATCAAGCTCACCAAGTTAAATTTAGTTTCCCGCATTAAGCCTGCATGATGAATGGCTTTATCTTGCCTATTACTGCCTGTTGAATCATAAATCCCCAGGCAGGAGAAAGAGAAAAAATGACTTCTATGAAGAAAATCACTGTGGGACAGACTATTACCATTTAAGATGGTTACACAGAACCACATTTGCTAACAATAATATGCAAAAGACCTGGGAAAACCCATTTACTCTTATTTTCCTTCCATTTCAATTTCTGTTGCTAACAACAACCAAAAAGGAATGTTGATACAGGAAGAGATATTCTAATGACTAACCCAATATTTCCATTCCCTTATTTTATTACCTCCATTATGCAGTATTCCTGGAACCAATTTCACTTATATTCTTATTTGTTAGATGAGTACAGGGGTGGCTGAATAAACATGAGTGACAATGCCGCTGTGTTCCGGTAGGAAGGCCCTTCTGCTGGCAGGAAGCCCTGCCTGCAGCTCAGGGTTCAGGACACCCCCAGTTCCTCAGAGGCTCCCTGCCGTGGTAGGCGGGGCTCTTGTCTCTCTGAACCACACTTCCATACAGGTCTGTATTTTGCTTAGGTAACTCTTTTAATCTGCTTTCTACTAAAGGTATTCAAGTAGTGTTAGTGATCGCTAGAAAGGGCCTTGTTCAATTTGAAAACTACCTAGGTACGGAAACAACCTACATGTCCTTTGGCAGATGAATGGATAAAGACCTATACCACCCATAAAAAAGAGTGAGATCATGCCGTTTGCAGCAACATGAAAGGACCTAGAGATGGCCATACTAAGTCAGAAAAAGAAAGACAATTACCATATGATATGAGCTATATGTGAAATTTAAAATGTGACACAAATGGACTTATCTATGAAATAGAAACAGACTCACAGACATAGAGAACAGACTTCTGGTCACCAAGAGGGAGTGGTGTTGGGGGGGGATTGGGAATTTGAGTTCGCAGATGCAGGCTATTATATATAGAATGGGCAAACAGCAAGGTCCTGCCGTATGGCAGAGGGAGCTATATTGAATCTCCTGTGATAAACAATAATGGAAAGGAATATACAAAAGAATATGTATCTGTATCGCTGCGTGACTTTGCTGTTACAGCAGAAATTAACAGAACATTGTAAATCAACTACACTTTAATACATTTTTTAAAAAAATGCCAAGATGGTGTTTTTTATGCTTCTTTACATTCCACGAAGTGGAGCATCGTGCATTTAGAAGGTGGGTTAGCACCAGGTGACCATATAATTTATAGACCAAACCAGACAGATTGAGAGCAAAGGAGTAGTATTAGAAATTATGCTGGGACGGCAGGTATAAGCCATCCTGGGCAAACCAGATGTGTGGGCTTCTTAGGAAGCATGAATAACTGTGGTTTAAAGAAGATTGGAATGTGAGGGACTTCCCTGGTGGTTCAGTGGATAAGAATCCACCTGCCAGTGCAGGGGACACGGGTTTGACCCCTGGTCCAGGAAGATTCCACACGCTGCGGAACAGCTGAGTCTGTGTGCCATAACTGTCGAGCCTGTGCCCTACAGCTTGGGAGCTGCAACCACTGAGCCTCCCTGCCACAGCTGCTGAAGCCCGTGCACCCCGGAGCCCAGGCTCCACCCCAGGAGAAGCCTGCACGCCTCAAAGAAGAGGAGCGCCCACTTGCTGTGGAGAGAGAAAGTCTGTGCCTAAC
The DNA here is from genome assembly GCF_023699985.2 of Odocoileus virginianus. Lineage (NCBI taxonomy): Eukaryota > Metazoa > Chordata > Mammalia > Artiodactyla > Cervidae > Odocoileus > Odocoileus virginianus. The sequence goes on from NC_069699.1 coordinate 1,603,790, forward strand.
AACAAAGGCTCAGTGCAGCCAAAAATAAGTAAACAAATAAAAATTACATATACATATATAAAGATTGAAATGAGAGTGAGATTGTGCAGAGGGCACTGTGTTTGGTTCTGTTTTCTGATACCTAAGACCAGACCTAGTAGGATATTTCGAATACATGCTTCGTAGTATTTCTATTAGGGTTACACATTGAAGGACAAATGAACAAACGTGGATAGCAAATTTCGGGGTTGTTCAGACTCCAGTCTGGCAGCTGAGAATACAAGTAAGACATGTGGTTCCTACTGTATTGGTTTACACTGTGTGCCGGCTGCACTTGGGAAATAATTGTTTATAGCTTAACACGATGGCTGTGTGCATGTCTGTCTTTGTAACTAGATGAAGAACAACCTCCCAGCAGAAGGTGTTTGTTATTTATGTCTTTAAAATGTTTATTTACTTGTGGATGCGCTGGGTCTCTGTTACCGTGCAAGCTCTTCTCTAGTTGCGGTGTGTGAGCTTCTCACGGCTGTAGCTGCTTCTGGTGCGGAGCACAGGCTATGGGGGGCACAGGCTTCAGTAGCTGCGGCTTGCCACCTCTCGAGCATGGGCTTAGTGGTGGTGGCACATGAGCCTAGCTACCCATGGCATGTGGGACCTTCCCAGACCAGGGGTTGGACCTGTGTCCCCTGCATTGGCAAGTGGATACTTAATCACTGGACCACCGGTGACATCCCTGTTATTTATGTTTGTGTCTCCTGCAACATATGTTGTACAACAGTCAAATGCTGCACTGGGAAATTGTGTGGAATTTTGGAAGAGTTTTACTAGTTCAGTCTATGCTCAGTAGAGCTTCTTCTATAAAATTCTTGACTGGTGGAACTCTCCACTCAGGAGAAACTTACAAAAGAAGCCATCCAGTTTTTTAATTGCTCTATGTAAGGGAAAACATCCCTTTAACTTGAATTAAAACTACACCTTGTTATAGCTATGATTTGATCTAACATATTTCTTGAATGCTCACCAATACAGGGCATGGCGAATCCACCCACTAATCTTCACTTGTCCTTCTGAATCTACCCAGAATAAACCTCATCCCCTTCTTTTCAAGTAGCTGAAGTCTGCTGTCATGGGCTACTGAGTTTGCTCTTATAAAGCCTTGGCTTTACCAGGGCTTCAAATTCTTTCTCTTAAGACTTACTTTCTAGGCTTAATTGCCAATCTGTTCATCTTTGAAATTATCTCACTTTGAAAGTCTTTCTTAAAAAAGAATACCCTCACACCAGTCAGAATGGCCATCATTAAAAAGTCTGCAAGCAATAACTTTGGGAGAGGGTGTGGAGAAAAGGGAACACTCCTACGCTGTTGGTGGGAATGTAAATTGGTGTAGCCACTATGGAGAATAGTATGGAGGTTTCTTTAAAAAATCTACAAATAAAGCTACCGTATGATCCTGCAATTCCACTCTTGGACATTTATCCAGAGAAAACCATAATTTGAAAATATTCATGCATCCCAGTGTTTATTGCAGCACTGTTTACAATAGCCTGGACATGGAAGCAACCTTAATGCCCATCAACAGAAGAATGGGTAAAGAAGATGTGGTACATATATACAATGGAATAGTACTCAGACGTGAAAAGAATGAAATAATGCCATTTGCAGCAACACGAATGGACCTAGAGATTATCATACTAAATAAGTCAGAGGAAGACAAATATCATATGGTATCACTTATATGTGGAATCTAAAATATTACACAGGTGAATTTATTTAGAAAAGAGAAACAGGCTCATAGAAATAGAAAGCAAAGAGTTACCAAAGGAGGATGTAGCAGGGAGAGATAAATTAGGAGTTTGGGATTAATATATACGTGATTATATATAAAATAGATATAGGACCTGCTGTATAGCGCAGGGAACTCCACTTAATGTTTCATAATATTTTATAAAGGATAGAATCTGAAAAGAATATATATATGTGTGTGTGTGTGTGTGTGTATATGAAACTGAATCAATTTGTTGTACACCTGAAACACATTGTAAATCAACTATACTTCAATTTAAAAAAAATTTAAAGGGTCATGCCATTCAGAGCGAAATCTACCAGGTGAGGTCTGAGCAATGCTCTTGATAGCAGTTTATTGCCAAGGCCACCATCCAGCTGTCAGGCTGCAAACTGTGCAGTGATGCTGCCAAGAGTGGTGGAGGGAGGCCAGGCTCCAGCCTGCATTCCGCCCGCTCAGTCACGTGCTCTGGCTGTGGGCTGCGTCTTCGCAGAGGCAGGACCTCCATTGTCTCATCAGCAGAAAGGCATGGTATGGCCTGCCAATACCAACTCTGACCCTTTCTCACCTTGCTCACCTTCTAGACTCTGTACATCTTTAAAACACTGCCCAAAATTGCCTACTGTGTTTGGGCAAGCATACCATTCAAGCATCATTTTGACCTTGTGGCTACTGAAAGTCCCTGGGTCTCATTCATGGGAGCTTCTGTTCAGCCAGATTCCTGCTTTTGTATCTGACACTGATATATGTCATTGAAAAGGGTAAAAACTTTTTGCAGCTTATACAGACTTTCTTACACATTGACTTGAAGTCATTAATCAACACTCTTTGGGAATATTGTTTTCAACCAATAGTTAATCCATCTCACTCCTAGTCATTTCTCCACCTTTTTTAAAAGGATATCTTGAAAATGGTAAAATCTTTTGCTGAGCTTGTCATTTTATGTCCCTGAATCAGCCAGATTTGGTAACCTTATCTAGGTAAACAGATATTAATTCTTGGCAATCATTGTTCTTTTGAAACAGCCACAATTTATTTAATATACACATTAGAGCTTTTTAAATTTATTTTTTTTGTGAAGTATAGTTGATTTCTCCCTTCCTGGTAGCTCAGATGGTAAAGAATCTGCCTGCAATGAAGGAGACCTGGGTTCAATCCCAGAGTCGGGATGGTCCCCTGGAGAAGGGAATGGCAACCCACTCCAGTATTCTTGCCTGGAGAATCCCATGGACAGACCATGGGGTCGCAAAGAGTGAGACATGACTGAGCGACTAACACTTTTTCACTTTCACTTCACATAGTTTATTTACATTGTTGTGTTAATTTCTGTTTACAGTAAAGTGACTCAGTTATACAGACATATATATATACATATATATATACACAAACACATATATATACATATATATACTATATATATATATACACACACACACACACACACACATTCTTTTTTATATTCTTTTCCATTATGGTTTATTAAAGGATATTGAATAGAGTTCCCTGTGCTACACAGTAGTACCTTGTTGTTTATCCATTTTATATGTAATAGTTTGAGGTTGGTAGATGCATATTAGAATTTAATTGAGGCTTTATATCAAACTCACCAATTTCTGGAGTCTGTTTTATCCCCCCATTGCTCATCCCACTCCCTTTGTAAATCAGGATATTTCTTTCTGGGCATCTGGCATCTCTCCTTTTCCTCTTGATCTTCAGGGTGAAATCTATGAAGCTGACTTCCCTATCATTCATTTCCCCACCTGTCCCTGTTAACTCCTCTTCTGGGGCATTACAGCAACCAGAGTAAGAAGACTGGAGGACTCTGAGGGTTGTCTGTGACCCACATTCCCAGAGATTCCCAGGAGAACTTATTTGGAGTCTCAGAGTCACTGGGCAAGAGGAAAGGGACAAGCAACAAAGAAGGTGCTTTACGTCACCATCAGTAGGGGGGTTGGTCAAGATGCTGGCTTCTGGGGTTCATGGGGAACCCACTTCTTCCCACCTGTGGCTTCTGCTCTTTGAAGGGTCCCCAAATGCTGACTCCCCTTAAACACAGTGTTTTACTCCATGGGGAAGCTGAGCACCTCCCAGTCTCCGTAAGTACAAGACGAATGTCATTGGTGCTGTGAGACTTGAGATCAGAAAGGACCTGTCACATCTGAGGAGAAGAACCAGCTCATTCAGAGTTGGCCTATTAGTGTAAGAAATACCACTTTCTACTCACCCTCACTGCATAAGAACATCCAACATCTTCATCTGCACGAGTTATGTAACTCATTATTGACCAGGGGATTTTTTTAGGAACTAACACCTGTGGCTGGTGATTTTTATTTTGGCTGGCCAAAAATTAATTCTGGTATTTCACTAACACTTTGCAGATCATTACTTTCAATCGTTACACCTGACACACCTGTAAAGTCTAATTTCCGTGAAGTGTTGTCCTCAATCCACTCTTCTATAGAAGCAAAGAACATTCTCCAGCACCGTGAGTTTCACTCTCACTTTCTGTATCAGAATCAGTCACTGAAGTTTGTTGTCTTTTTGTTGGTCTAACATTCACACCATCTGAATCAGAACTATATTCTGAAGAACTCATATTCTGAGACACTAGTATATATGTTGCTTGAACAATCTGAGAAAGTCTGCATAAAACTCAACAAAAAATTCTTCACTCAAAATTTTGCAATGAATCATTTTTGAAAATTTTATGTTTATAATATGCACAGGGGTTGGAAGAAAGACCTATCAGAGCAAAATGTGAATAATAACAACAATCATAAGTTGTGTAATGAATCCTCAGTCAATTTTAAGCCCTACAAACTTTGCACAGCAATGTTAATTGTATCACACTCTAAAAATGTATTGATAGATCTCTGGTCAATAATGTTTGGGTAAAAAAATACTTACTAATGTGTTATTAGTGACTAGAAAAGCACACTTTTATCAGAGAAGAAGACTAAGCAGGCTGTACAGTAGGATATGTGAGACTTTGTGCCAGTAACTAAAGACCCTCAAACTAAGTGGCTTGGTGGTGGTTGAGTTGCTAAGTTGTGTCTGACTCTTGCAGCCCCATGGACTGTAACCTGCCAGGCTCCTCTGTCCATGGGATTCTCCGGGCAAGAATACTGGAGTGGGTTGCCATTTCCTTCTCCAGAGGATCTTCCTGACCCAGGAGTCAAACCTGGATCTCCTGCATTGCAGGCAGGTTCTTTACTGACTGAGGTGTGAAGGAAGCACTTACGTGGCTTAAAATAAGCTTCATTTCCTCCCACCTTCTGTGTTTACTGAAGCCTAGTTGAAGGGTTCTTCTCCACCGCATCCTGTGAGACTCAGGGTTATAGAAAGTCTGCTGTCTGGAATAGCAGTGCTTGCTGAAACAAAGTGTGACTGTCCCTTAAAGCCCTGCTCTGATACAGTTTGCATCTGTCAGTTCCATTACTTCCACATCAATAGGAAAACCTTTCCAATCGATCACTTGGCCATCCCTGTACACTTCAGTCCTCTCTCCTCCCCGACACACCATTCTGGGGGTTCTACTTCCTTCCCATGTGAAGGTCCATGTGACTCGCTTTTGCCATTAAATGAGGAACATGTGATGTGTAACTTCAGAGCAGGGCTTTAAGGGACAGTCATATTTCACGTGATGCCTGATTAGAATCTCCAAATTCTAGAATTAAGAAAAAAATGCTTTCTAAAAAAAATAATTTTTTTGAAAGAATAGTCTCTCATGATGATCAAATATAGTTTTTAGAAGATTATATAACAATTATTTCACAACACAGAGCAAAAATACAAAGAAATGAATATACTGAGTGAAAATATGAGATGTAGAAGGCAGTTCCAAGACATTTAATTTGCAAATAAAAATTTTCTAGGAGGAGGAAGGAATAGATGAAGGAGAAATAATGAATTTTTTAAAAGAAGTTTCCTTCAGATAAAGAAAATGTTTGAAAAATATAATCCATGTCCAGGCTAACTTCATGAAAAAAAAACAAAAGTATGTATATACACATCCATGCATATTTCCACAGATGTATATATTCACACTCACATATATCTACATGTTTATACACACATTAATATATACACTCGTGTGAACACATCCATGAATACATATGGGTCTGTGTATTTTATGTATTGATATTTAGTACTATGTACAAATAAAGTCTACACATACATTGGGCTGTGTGTAGGTAGAAGAATATATGGAATATAAGTACAATCTCTATCTCCTGGTGAAATTCTGGAAGCACAAGGAGACAAAGACATTTTTCTAAGATTTAAGAGAGAGAGACTGTATTTTCCAGTTGGGGAAGAGAACCAGACCAGCACTAGCCTGCGACCACTGCAGCTAGAAGGCCGTGAAATGCCAGGAGACCACTGCGATTTCACTCATCAACCAGAAAGAAGACATGCAGTCTCAAGTTGCCACCTGCTCTTACACTCTGTCTGTGAAAGTGCTGGAGGAAGTGACAAAACCAAACGAAAACTGAACATTTCAAGATGGAGAAGGACAATGATCAACAGTGAATTCCACAGCATAGGGTTAAATACTTTCTCATCAAAATTACACTATAAATGTGTTACTGGCTCCCCCCCTTTCAATTTATAATTGGGATGACAGATACTTCAAGCAGATTGGCATCCATAGTGGCTGAGTTGGAAATGAGATGAAGGTTTGGGGATAGAGCACGGTCTAGTTACCTGATGATACAACTTTCCTTGAAGCCTGGGTGTCTTGGTCTGTACTGGCTCCTATAACAAAATACCATGGACTGGATGGTTCATAAACAGCAGAATTTATTTCTCCTGGTTTTATAGACTTGGTCACTTCCCAAAGGCTCTACCTCCTCAGGCCATCACAATGGGCATTAGGATCTCAAAGTTTGGGAAAAACATGAACTTACAGACCATAGCACAGTGGGGGAAGGTACTGCTTAGGTAAAACAACCAAACCAGGGGTTAGAGAGGAAAGAGAGACACACAGGTCAACACAAAGTGTTTAACAAAAGACCAGAATTTAAAGACAGAATTTAAAGATCAGAAGTAAACTTGGAAAAAAGTATATATAACACAGGGCAGGACAAAAGTTAATATAATTAGTATGATCACACCAATGATCTAAAAATAAAAAGTGGGCAAAGTCTATGAACAGGCTGTTCATAGAAGAAAGCAAGCAAATTGCCAGTAACTTACCAAAATGTCACTCACCTCATTTGTAATCTGATGGCGCAAATTAAAATTACACTGAAATAAAATGTTCTACCCTTTCAACTGAAAGTGAAAGTTAATCGCTGAGGCATGCCTGCTGCTCTTTGGGATCCCTGCCAGGCTCCTCTGTCCATGGAATTCTCCAGGCAAGAGTACTGGAGTGGGTTGCCATTTCCTCCTTTAGGGATTGTCCCAATCCAGGGATTGAACCTGGGCTCAATCTGTCTGTAAAAACTCTGTCTATAAAAACTCTCAGCCCCTGCTTGTTGGGGTAATCGGCCTTTGGACAGATGTCTGCCACCTTCCCCCCACTGGCACAGTTGCCGGCATCTGAAACAATACACACCCAGTAAACCCACTGAGAAACACAGTTCTGTAGAAGTCACAGTGTATTGCATTAAGACACTGGTGTCCTGGTGAATGTTTAACTACTGGCTCTCAAGAAAAAAGAGGAAGAAAGGGGAGAAGGGAGGTGGGAAAGAAAGAAAAAGGATGAAAATCCCTCATTGTAGCACTTGCCAGTTTCCTTGCTGTGAAAACTCCCACCAAGGCCAAGTTCACACTGAGACCATACAGACCTGGGGAAAGATGCACACGGTCACACGGTCATGCTGCGGCACACCACACTGCAAGGTGTGTGTGCCCACGGGCCTTGACTGCAAGGTTGCCGTGATCCCACGTCTTTGTCTTCCGAATTCTCTCTCTCTATCGTTAGACTTGTTTTAAAATGGCATTTAATACTTTCACAGGTTTTAACATTCTTATAAAAATTGTTAATGAATGAGATTTCCTGAGTGTTCTACAATTATCCTATAAAGCCTTTTAGTATTTTAGCGTCTAATTTATTGGTTTCTGGAGTCTCGAGCTCAGTCAAGTGGTTCATGACTGTCTCCTTATCATCTCTTAGACATTGTAAAAAAATCTGGTAGCTCCGTCAGTAAAGCGAATCTTCCACATTCCACAGTTGGCAGAGGAGTGATGGATAAGTTTCTTGCTAACCTTGGAGGTTCTGTGTGCTTGTATCAAGGAAGCTTCCGGTTTCCCTTCGGTGTTCATGTCACCAGCGTGCAGCTTTCCCGCAGGTAAAGACCGTGTTGTTGTCTTCTCCAAAGTCTACAGAAATTCCAAAGATTGAGCAATTCCTGGCATGTGGGAGTGACTTAGTAAATGATCAGTCTGCTGGTACGTTACTCAATAAGTAAGTTTTCTCTTTGCCATGCTTGACACTTTTTGTTTGAAAACCATCTTGTTAGAGAAAAGGACAGCAAAAGACTTATTCTGCTCCTCGTCTGCTGTGAACATTTGTTCTGCTATAGGTAGCTGGAGTGGCCCTAGCTTTGCTTTCCTTTTCGCCTTGAGTGAATAAGTAGGACTCTTAGAAGAAAAAGGTGCTTGTTTCTTTATATTTTTCTGAATACTGTTTGGTTCTTTCTCAGCCTTTCTAACCTGGTGCATCCTGCACATCATCCATGCTTCCTTTGTTGATTCTCATCCTTTGGAAACGTAAGCTCATCAGAGCTGTTTGGGCAACCATTCAGTCAGTTCAGTTCAGTTGCTCAGTCGTGTCCGACTCTTTGTGACCCCGTGAATCGCAGCACACCAGGCCTCCCTGTCCATCACCAACTCCTGGAGTTTACTCAAACTCATGCCCACTGTGTTGGTGACACCATCCAGCCAGCTTGTCTTCTGTCATCCCCTTCTCCTCCTGCCTTCAATCTTTCCCAGCATCAGGGTCTTTTCAAATGAGTCAGTTCTTTGCATCAGCTGGCCAAAGTATTGGAGTTTCAACTTCAGCATCAGTCCTTGCAATGAATATTCAGGGTCAATTTCCTTTAAGATGGACTGGTTGGATCTCCTTGCAGTCCAAGGGGCTCTCAGGAGTCTTCTCCAACACCGCAGTTCAAAAGCATCAGTTCTTCAGTGCTCAGCTTTCTTTATAGTCCAACTCTCACATCCATACATGACCACTGGAAAAACCATAGTCTTGACTAGATGGACCTTTGTTGGCGAAATAATGTCTTTGCTTTTTAATATGCTGTCTCGGTTGGTCATAAATTTTCTTCCAAGGAGTTAAATGTCTTTTAATTTCATGACTGCAGTCACCATCTGTAGTGATTTTGGAGCCCCCCAAAATAAAGTCAGCCACTGTTTCCACTATTTCCCCATCTATTTGCCATGAAGTGATGGGACCAGATGCCATGATCTTAGTTTTCTGAATGTTGAGCTTTAAGCCAACTTTTCACTCTCTTTTTTCACTTTCATCAAGAGGCTCTTCAGTTCTTTTTCACTTTCTGTCATAAGGGTGGTATCATCTGCATATCTGAGGTTATTGATATTTCTCCCAGCAATCTTGACTCCAGCTTGTGCTTATCCAGCCCAGCGTTTCTCATGATGTACTCTGCATATAAGTTAAATAAGCAGGGTGACAATATACAGCCTTGACATACTCCTTTTCCTATTTGGAACCAGTCTGTTGTTCCATGTCCAGTTCTAACTGTTGTTCCCTGACCTGATACAGATTTCTCAAGAGGCAGGCCAGGTGGTCTGGTATGCCCATCTCTTTAAGAATTTTCCACAGCTTGTGGTGATCCACACAGTCAAAGGCTTTGGCATAGTCGATAAAGCAGAAGTAGATGTTTTTCTGGAATTTTCTTGCTTTTTCGATTATCCAGTGGATCTCATTTGGATCTCATGATAGTATTAGTAGAATTTTTCCCTTCAATCATCTCATGCCTCCTTTGAGAAATCTCCCTTTTCAGTTTCTCAAGCCATGATGTTGTGGTTGTTTGTTTTGGTCGACAAGCTCAGAACTATGGTTTTGCAGACTCCTTAGCCTGGTGGAAAGGAGTGTCACTAGATATTGGAATGTGTTCCTCAGTTTACACCTCACTTTGCTGCTCAGCTCAGAGGCCCTGGGGCTGTGGTGTATGGAACAGGCACTTCACTGTCCTTCACAGTCTGGTGATGGAGGTAGTGTGTGCTGGGTGCCCATTGCCTGTCTATCCCAGGCAGTAACACCTATTTTACTGTAAGTTGCTGGGGAAAAAAAGTTAGATGATCTAATATAGTGTAGTTCCTCTGGGCCCTTAAATACTGTGTGTGCTTGCTTGTGGTGTATGTGTATAAAGAAAATATTTTGTTTACAAGCTTTTTCCCCCATGGGGAGTTATAAATTTTATTTTATTTATCTATTGTTATTGGAGTATGATTGCTTTACAGTGTTTGTTCGTTTCCGCTGTACAATGAAGTGAATGAACTATGTGTATACATACATCCCCTCCCTCTTGGACCTCCCTCCCACTCCTCAGAAAGTTCTGAAATAGGTTGGTATTTAAGTAATTCCAAGACCTTTTAAAATAGCGTAGTATCTGTGAGCAACTATGGAGGGTTGAAAGATAAACCTTAGAGTAACACAAAGTGACTGCTTAATTTATTTAGAATGATTTTCTAAATTAGAAATAAACTATAAGAAGGTTCACAAAATTGGTCCTATCTCTAGGCTGCCTGTTTTATCCGTTTTGCCAAAGCCATGCTAAGAAGAGGAACCAGGAAATCTGGAAAGGGAAAAGGGGGATATTCTGTGCTAAGTTGTGTGGCAGTCAGGAGCATTATATGCTTCTGTTAATTTCAGTGTTTAGAAAGTGAAAACCTAAATATGAAGAAAGGCCACATGGAGTGAGACTCTCATGATGCTGGGTAGATGATCTCGAGCAAAGAGCTCCACTCAAAACACAGACACACATAGACACACACCGACCCATATACCCACAGAGACAAGAAACTTAGGCAGCAGGGGGCCTAATCAGGTTTGCTTGTGATCACACTTAGCATGAGTAGTGACTCCTAACAGTGTTAGATTTGTACATAGGGCACCTAATGGGACTAAGTGTTTGAATGTCTTTTGCTATTGCTGTGTATATTGTTAGACTAAATGCAAAGAAAGATAGGGATTTCCCTGGTGGTCCAGTGGTTAAGAATCCACCTGGCAATGCAGGGGACTCAGGTTCCATCCTTGGCTGGGAAACTTAAGATCCCAGATGCCGTAGGGCAACTAAGCCTGTACACTGCAACTATTGAAGCCTGCACACCATGACTGGAGAGGTTGAGCGCCACAGTAAAAGATGCTGAGTGCTGCAGCTAAGACCAGATGCAGCAAATAAATAAATAAGTAAATAAATAAATATATTAGAAAACAAAAAACCCCAGAGATAATTGTTTAAATAAACAGGTTCACTTTGGGGCAGAGGGGGGACAACAAACCTTACCTAAATGGGATTATTGTGCTATTTATGTCTGTTTTAGCCTAGGAAATCCTTGTTACACCACTACTGAATATCTAAATCATAATCTGTGTTTAGGAAGACATGAATAGCCTCATTCTGTGAAGCTGTGTCTAGAAAATGACAGTAAGCATCATTGTCATTAGCTCTTACACTGTGATTAGGGACAGATAAACCTGCCAAAGTATATTTATCTATAAATCTGTGGCCTAAACATTTCATTGTCTGAGCTCAAGAGACAAAGCTTATGTCTCTAAGGGATCTGGGATTATCACTGAGTTACTCTCTACTTCACCTGAGAAAATGGGCATACTCTTTTCCAGAACCCCAAGGGGGTGTGAAGAATGGCGTCTTTTCAAGCTCTTATCTGTGTGCTCAGTTGCACAGTCGTGTCTGACTCTTTGTGACCCCATGGATTGTAGCCCACCAGGCTTCTCTGTCCATGGGATTTCCCAGGCAAGAATACTGGAGTTGCAATTTCCTTCTCCAGAGGATCTTCCCAACCCAGAGACTGAACCCACGTCTCTGGCATGGCAGGTAGATTCTTTACCCCTGAGCCACTTGGGAAGCTCTTTAAGGTCTACAGAACATTATAAATAATTGTTTTAATTGAACCCTGTTTATGGGCAGACAAATGGGCCCTGTGATGTGACAGGTTCCTTCTCACCAGTTAACCTCAGATGGAAATGTCTACTCCCATCTGCCCGGCTCATGTGTTAATGTCCTCATGGGGTCCCGATGATCTACCTACCTGAATGGACGTGATATTTCATCGGCTTCACATTCCAGTTGTGTAACAAACTTGGAAGACCAAGAAGATCCTACTTAGCTTTTCATGTTGCCCAGTCTAGTTATGAATTCATTCCCCCTTTCTCCTGTGAGAGAACCAAGAAGAGTCTCCAAAGGCTGAAGTGTTTTCAAGTGATGACCAGACATGAATTCAGGCCTGATTTCATCAGACAAGTTATTACAATGACACCTACTAAGTACAGGACATTCTAGGAGGTCTTTACTGGGGAAAATGTGTCCAAATGCCAACAGTGCTTGATCTCTCAAAGAGCTTAAAATATAGTTTAGGAGGTATAGTACATATTTAATACTAGTGAAAATAAACTGGGACGAAAGACTGTACTACCAAAGAGAGATTAGCTGTGTTTGATAGAATCATGTTTATACAGACAGAGAAGATGATTTGAGGTAAGCCTTGAGCACTTAAAGTCATGACTGTTGCTATTTCTAAGATAAAAGTCTACTTAGAGATGACAGAGGCCACCCAAGATGACCATTTATTGGATGAATGGTCCTGAACAGATACTGTCAATGTTTAACCCTGAGAGTGTTCATTAAGTCTTTAAACAAGTGAGAAGCTTGAGGAAGCAGAGGAGGGAGCTTCCTGAAAGAAGCATGTTCTCAGAGGCTTGTCCAGTGGCGATACTGAGCATACTTCACATAGACGTTCTGAAGAGGCTCATCTCAGTATGGTGCCTTGGGACTGAGATGGGGCCCTGAGAGAGGAGTGGGGTTCTCAACCATCAGGTCCTAACGGGAGGCACGATGTGAAGAACAGACAAGAACAAGGCAGAGGAAGTGCAGATGAAGGAAAGTGGGCAGTACACACATAGGGCCCCTTTTCAGGCCTACACTGGAGGGAAAGTCATGCCTGAGGACCATCAGTGTTGCTGAGCCATTACAATACTGACTCCTACCTTGGTTCCAAACATTTGCATGCAGTTTTGCTTTTGTGGAATATAATATTGGCTTCCTGAGTGTTTTACTTTGACAGTGTTGCTATCCTATGCCCTGTTTACCCATACAGTGACTTCGGATAATTGTGTTTGTCTACCTAAGTAGCATTCTGTCCTTGAAGACATCAAGCAGTACTGTTGGAGACCCTGACAACCCTTGGTTTCAAGACTGTCACAAGAAAAGAAAATCCAGCTCTAATTTTAGACAGTGAATCAGAGTGCAGGGCATTTCATGTAGATGTTTTGTTTGTTTCTTGTTTGTTTTTACTTTTATCTATTTTATTTATTGATCAGTTGAAACTCAGTCTTTTTCCCGAGGCTCAGCATTGTCCCTACTTATATTTTGAGATATTTCCATTCCTGAATTAATAAAAAAGAAAGGGAGCCTCCTCACATTTATTTCCATTTACTCTTTCTTCAGTACACCATGTACATTTATTTTTTAAATACTTATTTGACTATGTAGGTCTTAGTTGCTGCACTGGAGATCTTTGTTGCATCATCAGGATCTTTCACTGGGCACATGGACTAGTTGCTCCATGGTATGTGGGATCTTAGTTCCCTGACCTGATATTGAACCCATGTCCCCTGCATTGCAAGACAGATTCTCAACCACTGGACCACCAGGGAATTCCCCCCATGTAGGTTTCTTTTTTAAAAAAAAAAGAAAATTAGTTCATCTTTTGGGTTTTCTTGAAAAGTATAAATTATCTTCTGGATTTTGTATAAGAGAGAAAGTCTTTTCTGTCTTTTCATCTTGTCTCTTTCCCTTTTAATCAGTAAATTAAGACAGGGTCATGTCAGCTTCATCAGTCATTAGCAACCACAAAACAGCACCAGGCTACTGGTTAGTTGGCTCCTCTTCTCCTGTGAGAACTCCAGAATTACAGCTCGCTGCTGAGCAGCCATCAGCAGGACAATGTTGGATCCCACCAAAGAAAGATACCCCACATCCAGGGCAAAGGAGGAACCCCAGAAGACAGTAGGAGGGGCGAAATTGTGTTTAGAATCAAACCCCACACCCGCCAGAGATGCTCAGAGGGCTCAAACAAAACCTTGTGTGCCCCAGGAGACCCCACAGAGACCGAGCCAAACCTGCCTTTGAGGGTTTGAGTGTCTCCTGCAGAGGTACGGGTCAGCAGTGGCCTGCCGCAGGGGCAGGGGCTCTGGGTGCAGCAGACCTGGGTATGGCATAAGCCCTCTTGGAGGAGGTCGCCATTAACCACATCACAGAACCGCCGAGCAGACAACCCACAAACTGCAGAACAATTATAGTAAAGAAATTCTCGCACTGCTAAGAAAGTTCTAGGACCCACAACAGGTTTCCCAACCTGGGGATCTGGCAAAGGGACTGAGAACCCCCAGGGAATTTGACTTTGGAGGCCAGTGGGATTTGATTACAGAACTTACACAGGACTGGGGAAATAGACTCTTGGAGGGCACAAACAAAACCTTGTGCACACCAGAACCCAGGAGAAAGGAGCACTGACCCCATAAGAGGCTGACCCAGACTTGCCTGTGAACTGTGAATGTCCAGGAGTCCTCCAGTGGGGGCGTGGGTTGGTGGTGGCCTGCTGCAGGGTCGGGGGCACTGAATGCAGCAGTGTGTGCATGGGACCTTTTGGAGGAGGTCTCCATTATCTTCATTCAGTTCAGTTCAGTCGCTCAGTCGTGTCCAACTCTTTGTGACCCCATGAATCGCAGCACACCAGGCCTCCCTGTCCATCACCAGCTCCCGGAGTTTACTCAGACTCATGCCCATCAAGTCGGTGATGCCATCCAGCCATCTCATCTTCTGTCGTCCCCTTCTCCTCCTGCTCCCAATCCCTCCCAGCATCAGGGTCTTTTCCAAGGAGTCAACTCTTTGCATGAGGTGGCCAAAGTACTGGAATTTCAGCTTCAGCATCAGTCCTTCCAATGAACACCCAGGACTGATCTCCTTCAGGATGGACTGGTTGGATCTCCTTGCAGTCCAAGGGACTCTCAAGAGTCTTCTCCAACACCACAGTTTAAAAGCATCAATTTTTCGGTGCTCAGCTTTCTTCACAGTCCAACTCTCATATACATACATGACCACTGGAAAAACTATAGCCTTGACTAGACGGACTTTTGTTGGCAAAGTAATGTCTCTGCTTTTTAATATGCTATCCAGGTTGGTCATAAGTTTCCTTCCAAGGTGTAAGCATCTTTTAATTTCATTACCTCCACCATAGTTGGTCTCAGGTCAAACACCAGGGAAGGAACACAGTCCTGCCCATCTACAGAAGATTAGATTAAAGATTTACTGAGCATGGCCCCACCCATCAGAATAAGACCCAGTTTCCCCTTCAGTCAGTCTATCCCATCAGGAAGTTTCCATAAGCTTCTTATCCTTCTCCATCAGAGGGCAGACAGAATGAAAACCACAATCACAGAAGACTAATCAAAGTGATCACATGGACTACAGCCTTGTCTAACTCAGTGAAACTATTACCATGCCATGAAGGACCACCCAAGACAGACGGGTCATAGTGGAGGGTTCTGACAGAATGTCCACTGGAGAAGGGAATGGCAAACCATTTCAGTATTCTTGCCTTGAGAACCCCATTAACAGTATGAAAAGACAAAAAGATAGGACACTGAAAGATGAACTCCCCAGGTCAATAGGTGCCCAGTATGGTACTGGAGAAGAGTAGAGAAATAACACCAAAAAGAATGAAGAGACGGAGCCAAAGCGAAAACAACACCCAGTTGTAGATGCGACTGGTGATGGGAGTAAAGTCTAATGCTGTAAAGAATATTTCTTGGAAACCTGGAATGTTAGGTCCATGAATCAAGGTCAATTGGAAGTGGTCAGACAGGAGATGGCAAGAGTGAACATCAGCATTTTAGGAATCAGTGAACTAAAATGGACTGGAATGGGTGAATTTAACTCAGATGACCATTATATCTACTACAGTGGGCAAGAATCCCTTAGAAGAAATGGAGTAGCCTTCATAATCAACAGAACAGTCCAAAATGCAGTACTTGGGTGCAAATTCAAAAATGACAGAATGATCTCTCTTTGGTTCCAAGGCCAAGCACTCAATATCACAATGATCAAAGTCTATGCCTCAACCAGTAATGCTGAAGAAGCTGAAATTGAATGATTCTAGGAAGATCTACCAGACCTTCTAGAACTAACACCCAAAAAAGATGTCCTTTTCATTATCAGAGACTGAAATTCAAAAGTAGGAAGTCAAGATATACCTGGAGTCACAGGCAAATTTGGCCTTGGAGTACAAAATGAAGCAGGGCAGAGTGTAACAGAGTTTTGCCAAGAGGATGCAAACACCCTCTTCCAAGAACACAAGAGAATATTCTACATATGGATGGTCAACACTGAAATCAGATTGGTTATATTCTTTGCAGCCAAAGATGGAGAAGCTATATACAGTCAGTGAAGACAAGACTGGGAACTGACTGTGGCTCAGTTCATGAACTGCTTAATGCCAAAGTCATACTTAAATTGAAGAAGGTAGGGAAAACCACTAGACCATTCAGGTATGACCTGAATCAAATCCTTTATGATTATACAGTGGAAGTGTGCAACAGATTCAGGGGATTAGATATGATAGACAGAGTACCTGAAGAACTATGGACAGAGGTTTGTGACATTGTACAGGAGGCAGTGATCAAGACCATCCCCAAGAAAAAAAGAGAAATGCAAAAAGGCAAAATGGCTGTTGGAAGAGACCTTAACAAATAGCTGAGAAAAGAAGGGAAGTGAAAGGCAAAGGAGAAAAGGAAAGGTATACTCATTTGAATGTAGAGTTCCAAAGAACAGCAAGGAGAGATAAGAAAGCCTTCCTCAGTGATCAGTGCAAAGAAATAGAGGAAAACAATAGAATTGGAAAGGTTAGAGATCTCTTCAAGAAAATTAGTGATACTAAGGGAAAATTTCATGCAAAGATGGGCACAATAAAGGACAGAAATGGTATGGACAGAAGCAGAAGATGTTAAGAGGAGGAGGTAAGAATACACAGAAGAACTGTACAAAAAGATCTTCATGATGCAGATAATCACGATGGTGTGATCACTCACCTAGAGCCAGACATCCTGGAATGTGAAGTCAAGTGGGCCTTAGGAAGCATCAGTACGAGCAAAGCTAGTGGAGGTGGTGGAATTCCAGTTGAGCTATTTCAAATCCTAGAAGATGAAGTAGAGCCTCACAGAAAAGTTTTCTGGGCAGGAACCAGGAAACCTCCTTTCTATTTTGACTTTGCCACCTACCAGCAGGACCGTGACCACACTGCCTTTTTCTCTGGGCTTCTGTGTGCGCATCAGTAAAATGCAGGGCTTAAAGACTGTTTCTTGGTTATGAATATGTTTACATTGAACATCGCAGTTTGACTCTCTACATCTATGATTTTATCTGTAGAGGAAACCTAGGAGTTTTGGCAACTTACAAGCCAAAGGCGACCTCTCCATATGTCTTGTCTGCCTGCATGGGAATTAAAATACTCTGTGATGGCCAACATTTTAATTTCAGGAAGCTTCCCATAAGTAATCTAGATTTCTGGCTTCTTTTGAAAAATGAAGCATCTCCTGACCCTAATCCCGCCATGGCCAGTGACCAGGGAAATGGAGTCAGGTGACCCTGAGTTTTATAAGCCCCTCCCACCCCTTTTTGTTTTCTGTATCACTTCCAAGACCTTGGAGTTAACCTGAGTTTGTGGCTTCTGGATTAAATTAAAGATTTCTTCTTCTTCAGAATCACGCCATTGCCAGGTTTGCTGCATACTGTAGCACATGGCCTCTTCCACGTAGCCCCCTGCCCTGGGCATCCATGGGAATGCCAGGCATAGTGGTGTGATTCCTCTTCTGTGAAGCTTTTATAGACAGAGCATCTCTCCAGCATCAGTGACATTTCAAAGTCAGGAACATAAGCCAAGTAATACTTGACCCTGTCCCTATTTGGCTCTGGTGCTGGCACCTTGTGTGTTTGCTCTGGTTGAGTAATCTGTTTGCATCTGGGTGGACCACACACAGACCAGTGTGAACTGTGTTTGTATTCATTTCCTGCCTGGCAACTTGATTCCTTTAGGTCACAGCTTTGGAAAGATTGATAGATCAGAAACTTACTGGTGTAGACTTGGAGGCAGAAACTCACTTGAACCCGTTTTGGGAGCTGACCTTAATAACCTTCGTTGGGCAACAGCAAAGAAGCCTTTCTCATCCGTGGATTAGAGCAATTGCATGAGCATCACGTCTGGATGCAAGGTGTCCTGTGTTGTTAAGACATCCGTTATTCTCTTTCAGTATGATGAGATCAATCAAAACCAAGAATCGTTTAAGGTTACGTTATCTAGGTCAGTTCCCGGATGTGTCACTAGAACCTCAGTAATGGGTAGAATTCCCTCTTGCTTCCTGGGTACCTCCCCCAGGCAAGTCAGCTAGCTCCACTTCTAGAATTCCTGAGGATACATGTCTCTTACCTCTCTTCTGTATCTCAGAAGCCGTGGTATGCAAGGACCAAGAGGGAAGGGATCTGGCTCAGAAGATTGAAAACTCCTGGGTCTTCTCTCTGCCTTGCCTGGGGCAGCCACAGTCACTTCCGAGGGCCTCTTGCCCCTTGTGTAGTATTGACCTCAGGGAGCTGCACATGTTACTTTCTGACATTGACGATCTCCTTCTCACCTCTGTCTCTAATCAGTGGATTACAGGGAGAAGTGGGAGAGATGTAAGGGGGAAAAAATGAGGAGCCTCTGGGAGGAGGCTTGCTGGGACCCTCCTCATCAGGGACACTCCTCTGGGACCTGCCCGTGGAAGACTCAGGGATGCCTAACCCAAGTCTGGCAGCACTGCACAATAGCTCTCATTACAGAAGACACTCAGATGGCCAGAAACCACAGGCAAAGATGCTTGACGTTGCTAATCATTAGAGAAATGCAAATCGAAACTACAATGAGGTACCGCCTCTCACTGGTCAGAATGGCTATCATTAAAAAGCCTACGCACAATAAATACTGGAGAGGATGTGGAACCTACACAGGACACCTTGTATCCAGACGTGATGCTCAAGCAATTGCTCTAATCCACGGATGAGAAAGGCTTCTTTGCTGTTGCCCAACGAAGGTTATTAAGATTAGCTCCCAAAACGGGTTCAAGTGAATTTCTGCCTCCAAGTCTACACCAGTAAATTTCCTAGTATGGAATGTAAATCAGTGCAGCCACTATGGAAGACAGTATGAAGGTTTCTTAAAAACCTAAAAGTAGAGCTACCATATGACCCTGCAATCCCACTCCTGGGCATATATCCAGAGAAAATTTAGAAATTTTTAGAATTTAGAAAGATACATGCACTCCAGTGTTCATTGCATCACTATTGACAATAGCCAAGACATGGAAGCAACTTAAATGTCTATTAACAGAAGGATGGAAAAGATGTGGTACATACATAAAATGGAATACTGTTGTTGTTTAATCACTAAGTCATGTCTGACTCTTTTGCAACCCTATGGACTGTAGCCCACCAGGCTCCTCTGTCCATGTGATTTCCCAGGCACGAGCAGTGAAGTGGGTTACCATTTCCTTCTCCAGGGGATCTTCCTGACCCAGGGATCAAACCCACGTCTTCTGTGTTACAGGCATATTCTTTACTGCTGAGCCACTGAGGACGCCCACAATGGACTATTACTCAGCCATACAAAAAAAAAAAAATGCCATTTGCAGCAACATGGATAGACCTAGAAACTGTCATAGTGAGTGAAGTAAGTCAGACAGAAGGAGAAATATAATGTGACATCCCTTATGTGTGGAATCTATAAAGATAATACAAGTGAACTTATTTACAAAACAGAAACAGACTGACAGAATATAAACTTATGGTTACCAAAGAGAAAGGTTAGGAGGAAGGATAAATTAGGAGGTTAGGATTGACACATGTCACTATATATAAAATAGATACCAGGACCTACTGTATAGCACAGGGGAAATAAAAGATATGTCCTATTACACTAATTGTTAAGTTTTTTTTTATTAGGAAATATAATCACCTTAACTCAATGTTCAGCTCCCTACTAGGCATCAGGAGACAAAAAGAAAATGCATAAGAAGCATCAGCCTTCAGGGAGTTTATGCTCTAGTTGCTTAAGTCAAGACTGTATAAAATGTTCAAATAGTATTTTGGCTTCTTTGAGGCATTGGCCATCAGCATCATAAATACACTCCACACAGTTAATAAAAACACTCCCTGCCCATTCCTGATTCATAATACCCAGAAACTGTTGAGGACAGGTGCAGTTTAGGAGTGAAGGCTAAGAATTGCTCTATAACTAGGGTAGGGAGATGTTGAATTGCCTTCAGATTAGAATGACTTCAAATAAGCCTCTCAGTCATGTCTGACTCTGCAGCCCCATGGACCGTAGCCTGCCATGCTCCTCTGTCCATGGGATTTTCCAGGCAAGAATACTGGAGTGGGTTGCCGTTTCCTTCTCCGGGGATCTTCCTGGCCCAGGGATCAAACCTACATCTCCTGCATTGCAGGTGGATTCTTTACAACTGCACCATCTGGGAAGCCCATACTCAGCTACTTTCAACATTAACAGGACTACCAAGGGCTTATGTTTAAATGGCAACTTCCCTACAGTTTAAATGGCCAATGAAAAGTTCAGTGCAAACTTGAGCACAGTTTGGGACAGTATGGCGTATTTTTCACATGACTCTTAAGGAAGTGCCCAAGTTTTTCTTCATTGTGGGTAAAACTGTTGGCAACATGTGATACCATCCTCAGGCTGCGATGGCCACAAAGCATGCATGCAGAGAACCCAGAGAGTAAATGAGCCCTGTTGGAAATGTGTTTCCTTTTCTCCTTTTGCCACGGTTCTCTTTCAGCAGATTTGTAGCTCTCAAGGTAATTAAACCTCACATGGGCATTGTGTTTCTCACTTGTGAAAAGTTAGCAGTTTTGTCCCATAAAGAGTGTGCAGAACCCTTGTAAATTGAGCAGCTCATCTGGACCTTCACTGAGACCCACTTGCTCCGACTGCTGTGTGTGTCTTTGGTGCGTCTCATGTGCATGACGGTTTGTTTGCTACATGAACTGGTCTGGCTATCAAGAGGGAGCCTTTGTCTGCAGAAGGGGCAGCAGGTAGAGGAAGCCTGCTGGGTGCCCTCACATTTGCTGTGTAGAGGTCTCTGCTTGTCACGTACGTCCCTCCACACCCTTTATAATTCTGCCTTCTTTCCAGCTATTTATTGTTCATTCCCAGATGAATTACCCTTGAATTACCTCTCTGCTGTCACTGTTGTGGTTTCTTCAAGCTCCTAGTGGTGGGGTAAACAGAGTAAACCAGTGTGGGCCCTTTAAAGGACCTGCCTTTCTGTTCAAAGAGAGTTATTTTTAGAAAGCTGCTATAGAATTTAACTTTCTTCAATCAGCAGGATCTATGTGAAGCCATATGTTGGTGTGATTTCCCCAGGTAAAGCCTTAGGAATCTTCTTTCAGGCTCCTGGAGTGGGTGTGCAATACATCTCCTGCCCCCACCTACAGGGGAGCAGAGCCCCTGTGATGGGCTGAGTGTAGGGCTTTCCAGCGGCCTTAGGTCTTGAGGCTCCAGCCTCAGCCAGGAAGGGCCGAAAGGAGGTGACGGTGACCTCTGCTAGCAGCCAAGCTGGGAATGCGAGTGATCTGTTTAATCAATACCGTATCTGGATTGTTGGTTGTAAAAGGCTTAGAAAGTAATTCAACAGAGTACTCAGCTCTGAAATAACACCGAGTGTCATTTCACCTCTCTTTGATTCAGAAGGTCCTTTAGAATCCTTGCATCCTTGGAGAGCTAGTTAATAGAGATTCTGGGTCTAGAATGGCTGATACAGAAGCCTTTGTTTTAGTTAGGAAGGGAGATTGTGGAGCCAGGAGAGGGGTGAGAGCGCCACGCAAGGGGGTCTTTGTAGTCGGGGTGTCAGCGCTCAGCTGTCTGCCTCTGACCCTTGTCCCCCAGTCTTCCCTGGTTCTGGGGTCTACGGTGGGTCCAGGTAGGGCCTCCTCTTCCTGTTTTGTCCCTCACCTATTAGCACCCAGTTCTGTAATACACTTTGAAGAAGTGAAGTGAAAGCCTGTCAGTTGTATCAGGCTGTTTGTGAAACTATAGACTGCAGCCCACCAGGCTCCTCTGTCCATGGGATTCTCCAGGCAAGAATACTGGAGTGGGATGCCGTTTCCTCCTCCAGGGGATCTTCCTGACCCAGAGATTGGACCTGGGTCTCCTGGATGGCAGGCAGATTATTTACTGTCTGAGCACTTTGAGGCGCTTAATAAATCAGAGGGCTAGTGCTTTCCGGAGAAGGAAATGGCAACCCACTCCAGTGTTCTTGCCTGGAGAATCCCACGGACAGAGAGGCTGGTGGCTTACAGTCCATAGGGTCACAAAGAATTGGACACGACTTCACACATACAATGATTGCCAGTAAAAAATCACCCAGGATTTTCCTTCTCCTTCCGGGGAAGGAGCTTGGTCCGCCCATCCCCCAGTCTCAGTTGGCCTGGATGAATCTCTCAGTCCGAAACGGGTTGAGAGAGCACGTCTAAGCCCTCGGCATGTCCCGGCCTGCCGGCCTGGAGGCGTGGTTGGTGCCACTGGACTCCGCTGTCCTGGCTCGTGGCCTGCCTCAGTGTCCACTCCCATCCTGGGCTCCCAGGCCCACCCTTTAGAGAGCGGGAGACAGCATCACAGTTCCCTCTTCTGAGGAGCTTTCTCACCCTTGACAAGCCCGGAGGACAAGTAGACCTGACCTCCATGGCCTCCTGTCTGTCGGCCCTGATTAAATATTCACTCTGTAGAGCGTCATGCCAGGAATCGTGAAAAATCATCGAAGAAGGACGTGATGCACTCCTGGCCTTTCAGTGTCTTATCAGCTTACAGGGGAGACAGAACCAGCACAATGCAAAATATGTGGAAGCGCAAATGTCAGCCAGATGTTTACCTACCATTCCTTATTTATAGATCTGATTAACATAGCCTGGGAGCCCCTATTTATATACACATAGATCTATATGTGCAATATGTGTGTTTATATACAAATAGACCTATATGTATGTGTGTTTATATATACACAGATCTATATGTATGTACTTAGATCTATATATACACATAGGTCTATATGTATATGTTTATATATACACAGATCTATATGTACATGTTTATATATACATAGGTTTATAATTACACATGTTTATATATACACAGATCTATATGTACATAGAATTGAAGCATTTGCTGAAGTGACTGGAACTGGAAAAATGAGGTTTCCTACCAAGTTTTAGTTTCCCGGGAGTGTCCCTAAGAAAAGGATTTGAGAGCTAGTAGTTGGTTGGGGCCACATTGGAAACACCAGTGGGAGGGCAGGGAAGGACAGCAGCCAGCCCCGGGACGTTGCTAGGCTGGGTGGGCGCAGGCTCTGGGGAGCAGCTGAGAATCATGCACCTCAAACCACCCTGGGCCCTGTCGGTCACTGATTTCATCTGGACACCTAGAAATTCCTGGACTGCTGTGCCCAAATGATTTTTGGAGAAAACCCTCCTGCAAAGAGACACAACTAAGTTAGTTCATTAGCTAAGTTGGAGGTTGGCCTGGGGAGAGGCCTGAGGGATGAGGCATTGTTATAGGTACTGATGAGCACGGTGGCCTGGGAAGGGGATGTTGAGGAGCCTGCCGATGGAGCCCTGAGTTGACGAGGTGACACTGAAGCTAGGACTCTCTCTCTGCAGGTTTCTCAAGGGTGTGTGGGGCCCAGCCACCGGCAGAAGGGGTCCAGCTTCCTGACTGAAGCAGCCAAAGGGTGAGAGGCAGCTTGAGGATTTGGGGTGGTGGCTGCTCCATCAGGACTCATTGGCCACTTTGGGGCTGGTGGGTGGGTTGGGCATACATGGATCGTAGGATCCCCACTTCATCTGCAGCATGAAGCCCTGGTTCATCCACAGGCACCGTCACAGAAGGACCAGGGATGTGGCTTGGGGATGGACCGTGTCCTCCTTGCATCTCAGCTTGGAGGGGAGGCGGGGTGGTCAGTGAGTGTTGGGCACTTGGCCTGGGTGTCCTGTGTCTATAAAGGATGAGACTGAGCGCTGGGGGAGTGGGTCAGGGTGGTTGTGGTCGTGCCTCTGACGTAGCTCTGCTGTAGAACAGTTTCCTCTGATACCATGTTGTCTATATGCGCCCTCCCTGGAGAGTTGGCAGATCGGCAGTGAGGACTGTCCAGGGTCAGGGCACCACAGAGTGACCTGAACTGAAGGGGGTGACACTGAAGCCAGGACTCTGGTCCCTGGACAGGGTCGCTGTGCCCCAGGCTCCAGCTCACACCCCTGCAGGAGCCCCCAGTGTGATCTCCGCCCATGAAGGGGGGCTTGATTACTTGCTAGTCTGTCAAATTATATGATTTCATGCACTCGGCTTATTTTTCTATCCTGTATTTAGATGCTAGGCAGAGATGATCTAGCATTGAAATGTCAAGATATGTAGATAATTTATTGATAGTTTTTATGTGGGGAAAAAGTAGACATGTCCGTGCATCCTCATGTGTGGGGTGGCATAGTTTGTCCCTGGAAGAGGGAGAGGGAAGGGTGTCTCAGGCTGGGTTGGGTTAGGAGACGGAAACTGCAAGGTTACTTTAGCAGGAAGAATTAGTAGAAAGACTTGTGCAGGAGAAAAGCATTTCTCCCCCAACCCACAGAGGGTCCCAGGCTGGGTCTGAATGTTAAAGTGACAAAAACAGATTAACAAGGAAAAGGCATGCACATTTATGTAATGTATGTTTCATGTGGCATGGAGCCTTCATAAGGAAATAAAGACCCAGACCAACAGAACTGCATATTTCTGTGCTTGATGTGTTTAGAAAATCACATAATGTTAGTACTAATGGACATTTCCCCCTTAAGGGAACTATCATGTATTGAGAACAGGCATGCCGGGTAGCATGCTAAGAACGTTACCGGGAGTGTCTCATCTAACCTTCCTCAGAACTGAATGAGGAGCTGCTCGACTATCCCCATTTGACAGAAGCCGCAACTTAGGCACAGAGAGGTTAAGTAACTGGCCTTCTGATGCACAGCCTGTGAGGACAGAAGGTGTTCACCCCTGATGTTTTTATTTGGGGAGGGTGGGAGGGAATTTGAAGCAGAGGAAGAGACATCTTGATAATCTGTATCTGAAGTCTTCATGAAGCCAAGGAATTATTCGTGAACTCACAAGATTATTTTATTTCACATCCATTTCTATTACATCATGTGCCAGATTCTGGTCTAAGAATCTAACAAGTATTTTACTCCTCATGTATGTACCTTCCACATGTTATGAGATCTTGGTGAGTCCTGCAGGAGTGGGGAAGGAGGACATAGGAAAGAGACTATAAGGAGAGCAGAGAAACTAATAGTTGCAGAGTCTATGATCTCAGGCTCGATGTTTTGTGTGTATTTTCTAACTGAAGGCACAGCCCTCTGAGAGAGGGGAGAGTCTCCCTGTGTGTGTGGACGTGGAGACAAGCTACAGAAGTTTAATAACCAGCCAAACATCACACAGCTAGTTCAGAGTGAGGGCTGGGCTTCTAACCCAGGCCAGATCTCAAATCCCAAACTTTTTCCACTGCATCTTGATGGCAATCAGTAGGGAAGACAACATTTTTGCATGTTTAATATAGGGTAAAAGTGACAGATAACACACTGTCCTCAGGGTTAAGCGAAGGAAGGAACTCCAGCCAGGGGCGTTGTGAGAGTCTTCCTTGAAGAGGCAGCATTCCAGTGGAGCTTGGACGTAGGTGGGGTGTGGCAGGTGGGTTTGGGGGCAGCGCACTCCTGGAGGAGGGAGGGGCGCAGCAGAGACGCTGGCGGGGCGAGGCCAGGGGCGGGGGTCTGTCTGGGCAGGAAGCAGGGTTTTACCAGACATGCTGCTCACAGTTGCCAAGGGGTGCATGGTCATAGTGAAAACGAGACTGGTTCTTAGTTTTATCAGTACTTTTTCTGCAGACATCATGCCCTCCTTATACGTGTGCCCACTCCCGCCAGCCTCTACCCCCTGACAACTTGGCTCGTGTGGCTGTGTCTCAGGAATGCCTCCCCCACCCCCACCTTTTTGGAAGCTCTGCAAGTCCCGATGGTTCTCAGCCCAGTTCTTCCTCATAGCTGCGTACCCAGTGTTCTGGGGAGACAGGTGCTGAGCAGGACAGAGGGGTGGCCCTGGGCGCTGGGGAAGGAGGGGGAGACTTGGAGCCAGGCGTCCGTCTCGCTCCAGGGCTGGACTCTGCTGCCCAGACAGCGAGCCTGCCTGTGACAGACATGTCCCTCCGGAGGCCGAGGCTGCTTTGCGGGAACCAAAGTGAGGACACAGGCCTGCGGGACGCTCTTAGAGACTTGGCACCTGGTGGGGAGTGGAGATTTGGCAGCTGACTGAACGCGCTAAAGAGAAGATGCCCCTCCTGCCCTCTACCCCATCCTCTCCCAAACTGCTCCTCTGGGGCTGAGGAAGAAGGCGCCCACCCTGCTAATCTGCGCTGCGTTTTGCTCTCTGTTATATAGTATCTCAGTGGCAGGACCCGCTCGGGAGAGTTGGGGTGAGGCTGGCTGAGGTCTTCCAGGAGCTTGGACCCAGGCGCCTGCCTGGCAGTGGAATGATGCTTCCTGATCTCTCAGACCTCTGGGCGCACTTGGGAAGCACTTCACGCCTCCTGTCGGCGCACGGCTGCCCAGGGGACCCTCAGGGACAGGGGGCAGGTAGAGTATCCTTTCCGAGTTTCTTGTCTCCTGTCCACCCCCCCCCCTTCCTGTCCGTGTGTCTGTGTGGCTGTATTGTCTCCTCCTCCTCAAGGTTCCACAGACCAGTGACGCGGGGGAATTGACTCATGTTCTTGTCAACAGAGATCGCGGCCTGTGAGGTGACGGGTACCCTGATGCACTCACGACAGTATCTCAAAGATGCCACGCCGCTGGCTGCTCCCAAGAACGAAGCCACCCTCCCAGAGAGGTGGCAGGAAGCCGGGCTGGAGGAGGTGAGGAAAGTCGCTCTTCCTCTGCCCTCGACTCCATCGGGTTTAGCCGTCAGATGGTTCCGGCCTTGGCCTGACGGGTCTTTTCCTGTGTGTCCTTCCACAGGCTCGACTTTTTAGCCGGAGGAGGCCCCGCCTTCGATGGGGAGCAAGCCGGTCCCCAGGGCAGAGCAGAGCAGCTGGAACCAGGAAAGCGCCCGCCCGGAGCCGGATGCAGATGCAGCCTGCAGCTCGGAGCGCCCTGAGCCACGGCTCCTGATTGGACGGTCTTTGCTTTGCCATCACCCTATTGGTTCTATGTGATTTTGAATGGTGGGCTGGTTGGCTGGTCTTTTTTTTTTTTTTTTTTCCCGTTTGTCTTTCCTTCTTTTTTCTTGGCCTTGGGGATTGTGTAAGAAAAGAATTGCTTTGGAAATATAATTCTGTGGTTGAAATTAACCTTGTTTATGAATGAATTCTGTCCCTAGGGGTTTCTGAATTGTCATCTGGGTTACCTTATAGTAAATGGGTCTGCATGGTTTGATGCGTGTATTCCTGATCTTTAGATTAAAAATGCATTTTCTCCCTTCCTCGTTTTCACGTCTGGATCTAGGTAATGGGCCGAGTCCCACTTGCCTCGTTACTGAAGCGATCTCAGTGCGGCATCACTTGGAATTGAAGTATAATCAAACATATTATACCTGGGGCTCTTGCATGCTCTTTGGGGTTTATGCTACCCCACAAAGAAATACAAACCTTGTAGGTGGAAATGTAATTCCTGTTTGATCCTGCAGCTAGAATGGTGGAGAAAATATAAATATCGAAAGTGGCTTCAAATACTTCAGATGTAAGCTAACCAAGAGTAAGTGGCTGATTCTTTAAGGCAGAGCAGGGACTGGAGACCACTCCGCACACCCTACCCGTTGACCCTGCTCCATCTGGAGGAATCGGAGAAGGAGGCCCGCTTCTGTGTTTGCGTTTGCGGAGACTGTGATGTTTCTGACTCATGTTCTGTAACTGTGCCCACCTCGCAATAAAACACCTTCGTTGACTCAGCAACAAGGTCTCTGTCCATTTCCTGCAGTCCTGTGTCCTCATTGGCTTTGTGAGAAGGTCGAGGGTAAATGTGGAGTGGCCGCCCTGCCTGGGGTCTCAGCTGGATGCAATGCTCTTGCTTATCCAGGATTGTCTGCTGGCGGGGCCTCACACATTGGACACATGCTGGGCTGGGGCTGCCCCCAGTACATGGTGGAGATTTCATCTCTCTCTTTTTGTTTTATTGGTGGATTATTGCTTTACAATGTTGTGTGTGTTTCTGCTGTATAACAGAGCGAATTGGCCATGTTTATATATACATACATCCCCTCCTTGAGCTCCCTCCCACCATTTCACCCCTCTAGATCATCACAGAGCACTGCGTTTTAGCTATTTCACACATGGGAGTGTGGATGGTCAATTCATCTCAGTTAATCCTTTCTCGGCTCCTCCCACCTTCCTCTTCCTCTCCACTCCCCACCCTGTGTCCTGTCTGTTCTCTACATCTGTGTCTCTATTCCTGCCTTGGAAACCATCGGTACTGTTTTTCTAGATTCCACACATATGTGCTAATATACGATGTTTATTTTTCTCTTTCTGACTTAATTCACTCTGTATGATAGTCTGTAGGTCCATTCGACTCACTACTGATGACCCTATTTCTTTCCTTTTAGTGGCTAAGATCTTTTTTGACCCCGTCCCTAGAGTAATGAAAATAAAAACAAAAATAAGCCAATGGGACCTAATTAAACTTAAAAGCTTTTGCACAGCAAAGGAAACCATAAAGAAGATGATTTTATTTCTTCGTAAAGAATTGAAAGAACATTTGAATTCCTTAGAGCTGGTCTTGGCTGAGAGCACCAAGTAGCCTCTGGGGGTCTTCTTTGGCCTTTTTGTTGAAAGCCTTTGGAGGCGGAGGTGGAGATCCGTGGGCAGAAGTCAGGGAGGAGACTGCGGCCCTGCCTTGACCATGTATGCAGACACCCGGGTCCCTCCTGCCGGACAGGGCGGGGCTGTACCCCCCCAGAGGGCAACACCCTGCCTTACAGGAGGTGAAGTTGACATGCACTCGTGTGTGACATGCCTTTTCACCAGCAGGCCCAGGCCATCCCAGAGCCGGCCAGTCCCTCTAACTGTGACACGCAGAGGTCTCACTCACCGTGCGTAAGAATTCGCCCAGGCCGCATCAGACTGGATCTGCCACTTTAGTGGAAAGTACTTTCAAGAAAACCCCAGTGCTCTCCACCTCCACTCCTGAGATTTCAAATGTGATCCATGAATCAGAGATAAGATAACTTGTTCCATGTGGGGCGGCAGATGGAGTTTGCTCTGATTGCCGTGGCGTGCATTATAGTCCCTCTGGTATTACCCTGGACTGCAAGCCCTGCAGAGTAGAAGGAGCGTTGCCTACTTGCTTCCTGGAAGTCATTAAAGTGACAATAATAACACAGGAGCAGGTCACAGTTACTAAGTCCTTACCACATGCTGAGCACTGGACCTAGCACTTGACAAGCGCTGGCTCACTTAATCATCACAAACCCCACATGAGGTAGGGCCTGTCATCTCCCGTCACTTGGATGAGGAACTGAGGCTTGAGCGGCTGGGTCCCTGGGCCGGGCCCCCCGCAGGTAGGACACATGGGGCTTGCCCAACCCCAAAGCCCAGGGTCTTCACCACTGTTCTCGGCAGCTCCCTCTCCTGGGTCCCAGCACCCATCTGCTTCACTGGCTTTTGACTTCAAACCTCCTCTTGGGAACTGCCATGTCCTTCCTTATAACTTGGAACCTCCTGATTGCTTCCCAGTATTATTGTCTAAGCTTGACAAATGTTTGCCAACCAACTGCAAGTCGATATGAAACGTTAAAGTTTTATTTTAAAAATTACTCTTTTTAAGTTAAAAAAATACACACTTCTGAGTGGAGTCCAGGTCAGCCCACCTTGTGCTGAATTTGAGCTCTTTTTAGCCTTCTGAAGTTCCAGAACCCTGCACCCACAGGAGGGCCTCACAGATGGGAGTGTTGGGCCCAGGAACTCTGTCAAGGGTCAGAGTCAGTGAACGGACACCCACCAAGGGCAGCACAGTGTTAGATTCTTCAGCAAAATGATGCTGACTCTAACCTTCATTCCTGAAGTCTGTATCAAATGGACAGCATCAAGTCAGGTGGAAGGCATCTGTTCCTGGTTACCTCCAACTGCTTATCCAGGAGGTGGTGGTATTGTCTGTCTGTTTGAAGGACCGCTGGCATGGAAAGCAGTTTATATATTTGTAGGCAGATTTTAGCGGATGCAGTTGGCACCTTGCCCCTGTTTCTGAGGGCTTTTTTGGACAGAGCAGGCTGTGTGCATCCCAGGTCAGAGGTTCAGGGGTCTTATTCCCTCCCCACTTAGTCCAGCCCTCAACCAGGAGGAGTGTCAGTGTTTAAATGCTGCGGCTCCCTCACCTTTTGGATGGATGGACTGAGGTATGTTCTAAGCTGATCTGAGGTCCCCAGTGAGGTGACAGTCTGTCTGGTGGCCCACAGTGGGAACTAGTTTTCGAACCCACTTTTAAAAAATTCAATTGCAGGATAATTGTTTTACAATGCTGTGTTAGTTTCTGCTACATAACAAAGTGAATCAGCCCTATGTATACACATAATCCTCCCTCCCCTCCCCTCCCCTCCCCTCCCCTCCCCCCCCCCCTTCCACTCCCTCCCTCCCCTCCCCTCCCCTCTAGGTCATCACAGAGGCCACATGAGCTCCCTGTGCTGCACGCCAGTTCCCACGAGCCGTCTGACACGTGGTGGTGTGCACACGTCCATGCCACCCTCTCGGTCTGGGTCTGTCCCAGACTCTCCTCTCCCTGCCGTGTCCGCATGGCCACTGTCTGTGTCCGCGTCCTCTGTTCCCCTGCTGGCTGCCCATCTCAGCCAGTGTTTCCTGGGACTGCCTCCCCAGTAAGTAACTAATTTGTGCGCAAGTACAAATTCCTCTGCAAGGTGAGGCACGGAAACCCTATTAATGGGAGACACTTGCCAGAGGACGATTTCCTTCCTGTAAAAGGGGCCCTGCCACAGGCTACAAGATACTTTTCCTTTCAGTGCAAGACTCAACCAACATAGGAGACCAGGCCAGAGTCACCTGATGGCAAATAAAATTGCAATTCACTGGCTAGAACGAGCAATTAAATATAAGGGAGTGATGGGAAAAGGAACAGGTCACCACCCGCAGGTTCCCCCCACTGCCCGCCCCATCACCCCTCACCACTCCTGTTTGCCCTTGAGTCCCTTCTGCTTCCATTAACACTGACGGAGCCTGCCCAGAGTGCCTGGCTCTTGTCAAATCCCATTACAACGGCCTCCAAGACACGCCATCCACAGCCTTTGTTGTACTGGTAACCTTTTTGTGTGAATATTGAACATTGTGAGGAGTGGCTAATGCATTGATCAGGCCTGTTAGACAAGAGGTCTGCTTTCTTCTGGCCCTGCAGTTTTGTAAATGGGGTTTCATCTCTGCCTTTATTGTGATCAACTCAAACCAATTCTCTAAGTTCAAGTAACAAAGCTCTAAAAAGCATGTCAGACTGACCCAGGACTACTTGTCAGGATAAACATAGAAAATATAGACCTATACAGTGAGAGAACGTGCTGGAATCTCTGTTAGAGGCATCTCACACTGCCTTTGTTTAGTTGTCGATGGGGCAGAGGACACACAGAAACCCACATTTCCTCGCAGAGGCCCCCAGCCTTTTAGGCACCGGGGACTAGTGTCATGGAAGACAATTTTTTATGGGGATGGGTGGGGGTGGTATTGGGGTGATTCAATTGCACGACATTGATCGTGCACTTTATTTCTATTATTCTTGCATCAGCCCCACCTCAGATCATCAGGCACTAGACCCCAGAGTTTGGGGGCCCCTGCTGTGTGGGGTTCCCAGTGAAGACTTGGTGTGTGTTGTATCAGAGATGTAAACGGAATTATGACTGCACCAGAGTCTGTCTTGTCACTTCTTGCTCTCTGCTGAGGGCTGGGAAAGTGGGGCTGTTTTATATGCTTCTTGGTTTTCAATGTATGATTAAGGTCAGGGCTTCCTTCATGATCAGTGACTGTTCCATCTTTACTCAGAATAACTGAAGGAGATAATGGAAAATAATTAGTTTATAGATTTCCTACTGAATCTGAGTTTAAGCCAACACAACCCTGTGCTTTTTGCAGGGAGGAAGGAAAATTCAGAGTGAGATCCTTGGCTGTATTATCTGATGTTAGGCAAAATTCCTGCTAAGAAAAAAATCAGAGAATAACACTGCTCCTAGGATCTTTAGCAGCCAAGGATCTTTTATGAAGGGAAAGTACTTGTTAATATTAGTAACTTGTTACTTGCTCACATTTGTAATCTTATTCATTATTAAAAGTTTTCCTCAACATTCAAATACTACTTTTGCTACTAAATAAATCAAAACAATATTTTCAGATTCTGGGAAAGATTGAAGGCAGGAGGAGAAGGGAACAACAGAGGATGAGATGGTTGGATGGCATCACTGATTCAATGGCCATGACTCTGAGCAAACTCTAGGAGATACTGAAGGACAGGGAAGCCTAGTGTGCTGCCGTCCGTAGGGTCACAAAGAGCGGAACATGACAAAGTGACTGAACAACTAAATCAAAACACACCTTAGGAATCAAATCATCTTAAGTATTTAATTGCTGATTACAAATTTTAAGTAAATGGAGCCTCCTAAATATTTTGATAAGATATCTATCAATTTCATTGACAAACTTCACAAAATTCAAAAAGAGACAGCATGCCCATGTGTGCATAAACACATATAAGTAATCACAGTGGGATTCAAAATATATTATATCTACCTTTAAGTGATCAAGAAATATTTATGCTATAGTTTTGATTTGTCTTCCTTATTTATAAACTTGGTTTATGCATTCCCTGTATTTTGTACTTATACTGTACTTAGACAGTGTTTATACTGTCCTAGAGTTGTAGTAATTCAGAAGGCAGTGTCAGACCAGCTGAGTCTGCAAATTCTAAGTTATCGGTCACTTATTTTTGGTTGGCACATGGTATCTTAGTGGATCCCTTCAAAGTTGATGAGCTGATATTTTCTGGCTTGAGTTCTGTCTTGGAGTCAAGGTTCTGTTGCTGTGGCAACAAGCCATCAGAAGCCCTTTTGTTAGCAATGTGGAGCCCCCCTCCTCCTCATCAAGAGTTCCCATGTCCATCTGGTTTTTAGTCCTGAGCCTTTACTTCGTGATGTCTTAGTCTTTCAGTATTTTTGGAATATAAACACCAAGTGGTTTTGTCATCAGAGGGGTGAAAGGGGAGTCTGGGCAGCAGACTCTCTTCTGTAGATGCTGCCTCATGCATCAGCCCCTGATGTATGGCTGGACTTCTACCAGCTGCTAAGTGTGGCCACAGGAAGTGATCCCTCCTCTGGGCAACCAAGACAAATCTCCAAATTTCCTTGAGTTGTCAGACTTAAATTCAACTCTAAAAAGATCAAATAAAAGAAATAGAACATGTATATCATATCTATCTATCTATCTAAATTATCCAGCCTACTTACTAAACATATTTTTAAAAAATAAATATGCACTTAGTTTTGCCTTCCAATGACCTTTTTGTGCACGTCACACGCTTTCACTGTTGAGTACTCTTATGCATCAAGGCTTTTCTTAGTCATATTGTCCCAATGGACTATAATTATCCATGTTGCTCGAATTATTGCAATGTGTACACCCCATTAAACTGCCTCCTTTGTCTTCCTGAGGCATTTTTGAAAGTCTCTTGCTTAAAGGCAACAAGATGTTCCATACCCATATTGATTTTTCTCTACTGTTAGCTAAGCTTTTAGCCTCTGATTCCTATTAATAGAGAGTAGCACTTGGATTGCATCAGTCTTATCACCATGAATGTGGAGATAGATGAACTAATGCTACTTTTGGCCACTGTAACAGAAATGCTGGAAAATGCCTATTTTAAGATCATACGTTTTATTATTATTTTCTAATCAGAGAGTGCTAATATTATTACCTGTTCCACCTTTTAAACTAATATGAATTGTAAACATTTATGTTCTATACCGGGCTCTCTTGGTTTATCATCTCAAATTGTAATCGTGTTCCTTTCCCAGTTCTTCACCTTGTAAGTTTTATTGGTCACTGTCTTGGGGTTCTTTTCTCGGCAAACTGGAGATAGGATCCAAGTGGAGACAGCTATGAAATACAGTAGAAAGATTAGACTTCTCATCTGCAAAAGGAATGTGCTGATGAGGTTTAGAATTGAGATTTTTATCTTCTGGGCGATGAACTAATCCTTGGAATTTTTATCATTGATCTAAGTTGAAAGTGAAAGTGAAGTCGCTCAGTTGTGTCTGACTCTTTGCAACCCCATGGACTGTAGCCCACCAGGTTCCTCCGTCCATGGGATTTTCCAGGCAAGAGTACTGGAGTGGGTTGCCATTTCCTCCTCCAGGGGATCTCCCCAACCCAGGGATCAAACCCAGGTCTCTTGCATTGCAGGCAGACACTTTACCATCTGAGCCACTTGGGAAACCCTTGATCTAAGGTAAAGATCACATTCTGAGGACATAAAGAACATAAAGTAAGCTTGTTGGCCAGGTAGGGCTAGTCTTTGGGACCTTGAACTTTGAGGCTATTAGTCAAGCTGAAAAATAAGTAAAAAAACAAAACAAAAAACCAAAAAACTTCTAGAAAGACAGATCCTTGGGTTATAAAAATTAAATTATCCTTGTGAATCTTGCATAGTCAACCAAGTCGGGCTTCTACTCCTTGACAGCAGTTTCCTCAGGCACCTGACTGCTCATCAGTTGTAGATCTCATATGGAGACTAAAGTGCAGAGAGGTATGCAAACTTCCATAAAGAACAGAATTTTCATAATTCATGTAGAAAATTATTTTCTCCATTAAAAAAACCCATAAACTTTCTCTCCCCAAATTCTTTGGAGGAGGGAAAGAATTCAGACAACAAAGGAATTTTGTCTCTAAACCCAGGTCCTAAATCCTGATTTCATTTTAAGGTCAAAGTATACACTTTGCTTCCTTTTACCTGACATCTCTCTTCCTAAGTGTTTCAGTGAGTGCCAGGGACCCTGTCACTTTGAAATGAATAATAAACAGCTATGATAAATGGATGTTGCGGGTGACATTAGTAAGACATTTGCAATCCTGCAGGAAGAAACATCCTGGAAGATAAATAGGTGCCTAAATTGATAGTATTGTTGGGAACTTGAACTTCTGACATGCAGAGCAGGTGCTCAATCTGTTTTGGAACTCCCTGACAGAACTTCTTTGTCTCCCTGTTCCTCTGCCTGACCCCTGCAATAGAGATGTGCCTCAAGGTTCAGCCTTGCAGTTCCTTGACCTCTGTATTTTTCTGTCAGTGAAATTTTCTGCACACTTGAAGTTATCTCTATAGAGGAGATAATTTCACAGTCCAACAAACCACCACCCCTCATCCAATCTTCACTTCCAACTGGCTGTAGAACGTCTTTATCCAGATGTCTTGCCAGAAACTCGAACTACCTGCTTGTAGCAGGACTCAGTGCTTCGTCTTTCAAACCCAGTTTATCTTTACTTTTTCTTCTCTCTGAATATGAGCCACATTATTTGCTTCACTAACCCTCCCTTTTTACCACCAGAGACGTCCACAAGATTCAGCCTCCAGGGTGTCTCTCTGGCATCAAGATTTTTATTTCATCTTCTACTGACAAAACTTGATCTCAGGTTCCCAACAGTCAACTGATTGTTAAAGCCTCTTAACTTATTTTTAGTCTCTCTCCACTACAATCCATCTTAAATATCACCACAACACAAATCTTGCCAAAGATCACATCACTGATCACAGCATTGCCCTAATCTGAAATCTTTCATGACTCCAGTTATGTAATGATATGTGGTCAGAGTCTTTACCCTGCCTTGCTGGATGCCTGGGATGGCCCTGACTGTCTTTTCGCTTTTCTCTTTCACTCTTAGCTCATGAATCCTCTCACTCCATTGGTGTAATACTAATCTCTAAACACATCCTTACTGTAAACTTCTGTTTGTATCACGCCTCTTTCTTTATGCCCTCTTCCCTTTGGTTTACATAGTGGAATCCAGCGTATTTTAAAAGTTTGTTTATTTTGGCTTCTTGGGTCTCCGCTGTAGCAGGTGGGATCTTTACTGTGACTCACGAGCGCCTCTCTAGTTTTGGTGGGTGCATTCCAGAGCTCGTGGCTCCATATTATGCACCCACCACAGCTACAGAAGAGCTCATGAGTCACAGTGAAGATCCTGCGTTACCCTGTAGCATGTGGGGTCTTAGTTCTGTGACCAGGGATTGAACCCTCAGCCCCAATGCTGAAAAGCAGATTCTTTCTTTCTTTCTTTTTTTAAAGCCTGTTTAGTTAGTATTGGGGTCTAACCACTTAGCAAACAATTTGATA
Source organism: Odocoileus virginianus (assembly GCF_023699985.2). Taxonomy (NCBI): domain Eukaryota; kingdom Metazoa; phylum Chordata; class Mammalia; order Artiodactyla; family Cervidae; genus Odocoileus; species Odocoileus virginianus. Next base: position 1,640,235 of record NC_069699.1, read on the forward strand.
GTTTCAGGTAAAGAGCGAAGGGCTTCAACCATACATACACATGTATCCATTCTCCCCCGGACTCCTCTCCCATCCAGGCTGCCAAGGAACATTGAACAGAGTTACGTGTTGGAAAGCGGATTCTTCATCACTGGACCACCAGGGAAGTCCCTCCAACACAATTTTTAAAGATTCACAAGAAATGCTACTTTTCTATAAACTGTTGCTCAATTCACCTCAACCAATACCAGTACAACCTCCCCCACCCCACCCCCTTAACTCTTAAATTACTTTCCAGAGTTTTCCCTTCTGACTTGTGCCTGTATCTGGTTCCTGTGATGATTCTTTGTGATCTCTGAAACGCTCAAATCTAGCTGTGCATCTACATGGGAAATGTTGAGGTGGACACTCCTGGCATTGCATGCTGTTACAATCACACACTCATTTGAGAGCTTTTTCTTGGCCAGGCACTGTTCCAGGCATGGAGGTCACACTCAGTTCAGGCTCTCAAAAGGTTTATGTTCCAGAAGAGAGAGAAAGGTAGGAAATAACATGGGCTGTAATTTGTACTAGTGAGAAAAGCAAACAAAATGATGTTCAAGGGCGTCTTGGGTATGAGATGTATATTGTTAGGGTGAGTTCCTCTGAGTTGGTGCAATTTCATCTCAGACCAGAAGAATGAGAAAAAGCCAGTGAGGCTGAGGATTGGGGGAAAGGGTTGTAAACTGAGGATCAGCTTGTGAGAGGCCAAGAGTCAGGAATGAGCTTGGTATGCTTAAGGAAGTGATGGAAGGCCAGTGGGGTAGAGGATCGTAGGTGAAAGTTGTGTGAAATGAGATTGAAGTACAAGATAGGAGTCAGATCATATTGGGCCCTGTAGACTGTAGTAGAGCCTTTTGATTGATGAGAAAACATTACAGTAATATAAAATGCAAAAGTGCTCTGTGGAAATGAAGTTTCAGTGGCACAGAAGAAGCAAGCAGATGGTTTATTGTCCTAACATGTTAGCACAAACTGTTGTTTGGAAGCTCTGGGTTGGGTAAGCTGGGCTGTGATGAGATCGCAAAGATTCCCTTTACATTATGATCTAGATCAAGAGTTAGTTCAGTTGCCATCTTGGCTTCTTTCCACACTGGCCACAAACTTACCTTGACCCTTTATATCTTATGAATCCTAGGGCAGGAAAAGGATGGAATGAATAAACTCAAAGATAAATATCCTATGGATGCTCAAGAACTATCTACCAGGGACATAGAGAAGCTTTCAGAAAAGGGAAATTCTATAAATACAGAAAATCCAAAGAGTCTAGGCTCTGTGGATCCGACAGTGTTTAACTTTTTGCTCATAACACTGTAGCTTCTATGATTACAACGGTGCTTCATGCTCTGCCCATAAAGCCAACCGGTGAATCTTGGTCTGTGTCCCATGTCAGCATCCCCTCTTGCTGCTAAGTCGCTCAGCCGTGTCCAACTCTGTGTGACCCCATAGACGGCAGCCCTCCAGGCTCCCCCGTCCCTGGGATTCTCCAGGCAAGAACACTGGAGTGGGTTGCCATGTCCTTTGAATCAGTTCTAATGAGATGGATGAAACTGGAGCCCACTATATAGAGTGAAGTAAGCCAGAAAGATAAAGATCAATACAGTATACTAACGCATATATATGGAATTTAGAAAGATGGTAACGATAACCCTATATGCAAAACAGAAAAAGAGACACAGATGTACGAACAGAATTTTGGACTCTGTGGGAGAAGGCGAGGGTGGGATGTTTTGAGAGAACAGCGTTGAAACATGTATATTATCTAGGGTGAAACAGATCACCAGCTCAGGTTGGATGCATGAGACAAGTGCTCGGGCCTGGTGCACTGGGAAGACCCAGAGGGATCGGATAGAGAGGGAGGTGGGAGGGGGGATCGGGATGGGGAATACATGTAAATCCATGGCTGATTCATGTCAATGTATGACAAAAACCACTACAATATTGTAAATTAATTAGCCTCCAACTAATAAAAATAAATGGGAAAAAAAAACAACATATGACTGCTAAACTAAGTCAACTATTTTATAAGCCACTGTTTTAAATCAAAGACTGAGAGGTAGTCACACTCTAAAGTTTTTGCACTATTAGTTAAATTCTCTGTCTGTTGTCTTTTTCTGAGCCCAACATAGTCTGTAGCTTTTATTTTTTTTCCTAGAAGTGACTAACTCTACTGTGTTACTCACTGAAGTAAGCCCTTTTCAAAACTTTAAAGGAAATATACATCATTTAGAAACTTCTCTAATCTTATGAGAATTTTTCAAACTACCTGTTTTGAGTCTCATGAGAGCTCATTCTATTTGACTAAGTAGTGAAGTAAGATTATTGATTTATTGATGAACAGTGATACTTAATATATCATTTTTCCCAGATTAGAAAATAAATTGTTTTAGCCATCATGGCCTTAAAGTAAGGAGTAGTTAGTGAATCAAAGTTTTATCTGACATAGCATATGTTTACTTGATTCAGCTGTATTCTAGTTCCTGTGCTCGATTCCGAAATGAGTGAGAACAGTCTATGGCTCTATAAGATCACAGTCTAAACTCCAGTAAAATCTCAGGGAAGGGATTTTAAGGATTATCATCCGAAGATTACATTCCCTCTGTAGAGTTGGTGCCAAATGGTGATCTAGCTTCCCTTGAAAATCCTCAGTGTCAGTGACCTTGTTATCATCCATAGCAATCAATATATCTCTATCTCTGGGGAGCTCATGCTTATTAGTAGGTGAAAATCTGTGTCTCTGTGAGCTTACCCAGGGAATCTCATTCTAACTCAGGAAATCAAATCCAAATGCCTACAGGGTCATGGGAATGGTACACGAGTTTAAGCAATTTTAAAGTATTAAAATTAAGAATCTCAACTGTTACAGTAAGTGGTACCTGTATGTGGCTATAATATAGTGAATGTAATAGGGCGGTGATGCCTGTGGTAAACCCAAGGGCATGCCACTCTTCAGCTCTCATTTATTTATTTTTTCTGAGAAATGTGGGCAAATATTTTTATGTTTTTTCAAGTAAACCCGAATGTGGGTTTCTTATGTGGCATCATCTGACTTTTAAGTCGGCAACCAATTCAAAACCTTGAAGACAGTCTGTGGGTCAACCTTCGAGAGGGCAGCCACACATCTACAGCTGGATTTGGCCTTTGGGCCATGACATTTCAGCTCTCGTTTTGAGCCTCAAAGCTGTAAGCAAAGAATACAAGTTTTCTTTCACTTGACAGCCCAACAGCCAGTCACCGTCATTCATTGCCACAATCTTCTCCATAATTGCTCCTTCATTTGAGAAGCACTTCAGCCAAACTCACAGGATATCCTTGATCTAATCCATAAAACCTACCAGTAAATAGTTGTGGTTAGGTGACATCCATACAAGAATTATGAAAAAACTCAAATGCTATGCTTGGAAAACCTTTGCCAGACTGTTTCTTAACTATATAAATTGTTATTCTCCCAGAAGCCTCAGAGCACAAATATAAATCCAAATCTTGTTGAATAATATCAGGTTGAAAGGGGAAGTATTTGGGGAATGGTTTTATCAAATCATCCACCAATTCTACATATGACTTTAATTTTGTTTTACTGTCCTGACAGATACGTACTCTTTCCCTTCCTCCTTAGCTCTTACCATTCCCTCTCTCCATTTCTGAATGATAGGAACTTGTCTCTAAAGAAAGGTTTTTAATTTGTAGTTAGGAGTATTCCCTTGTATTCTCTTGTTTCACTCTCTTGGTAGGAGTCAAGATCCTCTTGGACAAGTCAGTCTCCAGAGTCCTGTTTCAAAGTACTGAGAACCATCCCATGGACCCATGGGCTGCAAGAATACCTTTTTTAAATGTTTCAGTTCAGTTCAGTTCAGTTCATTCGCTCATTCGTGTCCAACTCTTTGCGACCCCATGAATCGCAGCACGCCAGGCCTCCCTGTCCATCGCAACTCCCGGAGTTTACTCAAACTCATGTCCATCGAGTCAGTGATGCCATCCAGCCATCTCATCCTCTGTCATCCCCTCCTCCTCCTTCCCCCAATCCCTCCCAGCATCGGGGTCTTTTCCAATGAGTCAACTCTTCGCATGAGGTGTCCAAAGTATTGGAGTTTCAGCTTCAGCATCCATCCTTCCAATAAACACCCAGGACTGATCTCCTTTAGGATGGACTGGTTGGATCTCCTTGCAGTCCAAGGGACTCTCAAATGTTTAGTTTTTTTAAAAAAAACTTTATTGGAGTATAATTGATTTACAATGTTGTGTTAATTTCACATGTACAGCAAAGTGATTCAGATACACATAGACACACACACATGCACATGTGTATTATTTAGATTCTTTCTCATATAGTTATTGCATAATATTGAGTAGAGCTCCCTGTGCTATGCAGTGGTCTTTGTTAGTTATCAATGTTTTATTTATTAAATTTTTTTTTTACTTATTTGACTGCTTTGGGTCTCCTTTCCGGCATGGGGAATCATGAGTTCTGGCACGTGGGATTCTAGTTCCACGACCAGGGATCAGACTCAGAGTGGCTTGGATTCTGGATTCAAGCCTCTTAGGGCCCCGGACTTTGGTCCTCTGGCTTTGGCTGCACCCAGTCTCCTTCTTGCCTTTCCCTTGTGCCCTTCAGTTAAGTCCAGCAGTGGTTTGGGAAGGAATATGAACCAGTTACAAGTGTAATATAACGGGTCACCTTCTGCAAACAAAAATTTTATGACTACTAAATGTTAGGGACCAATAAACATGGCACTACAGCCAGTCCTGCATCTGCAAAATACACTAACAAGTAGTTAGGGAGACATGAGTAGAGGTTTGTTTTATGTTTAGAAATTCCAAGTATCTCTTAGCAGAATCCACTTTTAAAACAATATGTGTTTTAAAAGCTGCACAAATAATTTTAATATGGTCTTATCTTTAAAGCACTTTCTCAGTGCTCATTTTCCCAGTGTGATTTGAAGTGTGTATCATTACCAGAGGTATGTGTCAGACTGGGTTATTTTTAAAACAAATTAGTATAGTGAATAAGCATTCGTTTTTACCTTAATAGTTAAGTTGAATTTGGGGAGTAACAAATAAAACTACAGAATCAAAGCAATTAGAGTTTTGTTTTTGGGATTGGGATAGAGTAGGTTATGTGTAGACATTTCATAATGGTATGGGCAACGTCCATTTCTTTTCTGTTGTATATTCCTACAGAGTGACCCCCTAGAGCAGAGATGCTCAATCAGAAGAAAGTTTGGTCTTCATGGGAGATTGGCAATATCTGGGGACTTATTTTTAAAGTTTATTTATTTATTTACTTATCTGTTTACTTAGAAGTATAGTTGCTGTATAATGTTATTTAAGTTATGGGTGTACAGTATAGTGATTCACAGTTTTGAAGGTTATACTTCATTTGTGATTATTATAAAATATTGATTATATTTCTCATGTTATACAATACATACTTGTTGCTTATTTTAAACCTAACAGTTTATACCTCTTAATCACCTATCCCTGTTTTGCCTCCCACTAGTAGGTAGCCACTAGTTTGTTCTCTTTATGTGTGAGTCTGCTTTTTTTTTGCTATATTCACTAGTTCATTGTATTTTTTATATTCCTATATGAGATATCATACAGTGTTTGTTTTCATCTTTCTAACTTATTTCACTTAGCAGAATACCTATCTGTTTGGTTGTCCTGATGGAGAAGAGGGGAAAAGTAAGGTACTAGTTAGTATCTAGTGGGGAGAGGCCAGGAATGCTTCTAAATATCCTACAGTGAACAAGAGTGGCTCCTAGTCTAAGATGTCAAAAAACACCAAGGTTGAGAAGCCCTGCCCCAGAGAGAAACATTATTTGCCATTTCTGCAGGCTGCCTGCCCCCACCCCTCCCAACCCCAAGACTAGTGCGAACATCTTACTAACTCCAGGTCGTTTCAGCTAAAGGGGATTTTTCTTAGGCTTTCGTCAGCCTCGCTACATATTGGCCATGCATGTGATGCCGTCTCCACAGTGAAACAGAGGTGCTCATTGGGATCCTCAATCAAAACATGGGTAGTCAGCACAGGACATTGTGATTTGAAACCCAGCTGACTGTAGCTGCCTTTCCTGCTCACAGAAGGGTGTCCGGAGAATAGAAAACGGCTGGTTAACTCTTATCCCTGGGAAAGTAAATCCTGATAAGACTTCTTCCATTCACAGAAAGACATTGGGGGAGAGACCCCAGTGAGCCTGCAGCTGTGAAGCCTGTCAGTCCTAGGTTTCTGAAGGTGAGGGCCAAATGGCCCCTTATGTTTATCTAAAGACATCAGCGAGTGTCAGTGAGTGCTGGGGTTTGCGCAGGGAGGCCTGGGAGAGGTCACTTTGTTCAGTCTAAGAGAATGAGGGGTTGGCTTTCTGGTTGAAGGAACCCAAGTCTGAGAGACCAAGAAACTAAGAAACCTAGACAACATGTAGAGAGTCTAGAGGAAGAGGAAGAGTGCCAAGCATATAGTAGGAGATCAGAGAAGGCTGAGCAAAGAGACTTGTGGGAGATTCCTTCCAGAGATGGGGACTCTACATAGCTTTACAGAGATGGTGCATCCAACAGTCAGCCCAGGTTATCTGTCTCTTTGTGCTATAAACACACACACACACACACACACACACACACACACAGCCTTTGTGAGTAGGTTTCGGCAATGTCAATGTAAGAGGGATAAATCCTGTAGCTGAATCAGCGTAGTATGCCAAGAAACACATCCACCTGGGACCATCAGCCATCATTAGACACAAGCTGAGAACCCAGAGTTAAATGTAGGAAGTGAAACTGTAAGTCCTGGTGAACTTGCAGAAGTCTGGGGAAAGGCAAATGAATTACTATGGAACAGAAGGTAGGAGATAAAAGTACATTTTATTTAAATCTCAAAGGATGACCTCTGGATCTGGAGAGCATCATATATTAAAAGATGCCTGGTTTCCAGTAACAGGAATGTATATCAAACTGGCTTAAGCGACAAAGGGATTTATTGGCCTTGACAAATGGGATAACCCAGAGTGGGCCACATGAGGGATTGTTGCAGTCAGAGGTACCAGCCACCGTGGGGGCTTTGACTGTCTCCATGCTGGGGCTTCACTCCCTGCTATGAAGGCGTCCCTGTTAGGATTGTTCTTCTCATGTGGCAACAGAGATGGCTCCTGCTGACTCCAGGCTTCCAGACACTTTTGGAGTCTCCTGCCTCAGGAGGAGAAGGGCTGTCTTCCTGGGTCAATACCATATCTAGAGGGTGGCATAGTTTGGCCCTCCCATGTCATGCACTTACCCTCTTGCCTGGGGAGTCAGGCTTGTGTGATTGGCAGGCCCACCAGGTTTAGGGGGACATTTCTCCGTAGGAAAAATTACTAAGGAGACAAAAATATAATGAATATGCACTGAACGCAAATTCATCTCTGGCAGCAGCAGGGCTGGGCTGAGAAGCGCAGGGAAGGGGGGGACATCGTCCCCATCCTAACCAGCCCAAGCCATGGCTTTCTTAGCCGCTTATCATCCGCTTGAGCAGGAGTGGAGGCCTCTTCTCTGACCTAACCCTCTTCCCCGGCCCCTGATACACTGTGGGAGAGAAAGGGGAGCGAAGCCCCTGGACAGGAAAGGCCTCCTTGTTTGGGGGAACTGGCCTGACCCTGGCGGGGGGTGGGCAGGGTTTCACCCTCCCTCCCTCCTTTGCTCTCGCCTCTTCTCTCTTTTGAACTGTCTTTGGTTTCAATATCAAGAAAATTCTGGCCTCAGAAAATGAGTTGGGAAAAGTGTCCTCTCTTTTCTGGAAAAAAAGAGATTATGTAAAATTGTTGTTAATTCTTCTTTGTTTAGTAGAATTCTTAAGGGAAATACTTGGCCCTGAAGAGTTCTTATTAAGGAACTTTTAAATGACAGATTCCTTTTCTTTGACGGTTTTAGATCTATTCAGATTGTCTATTGACTATTAGTTGAATTTTTGTCGTTAGTGGTTTTCAAGCAATTGATTCATTTCTTCCATTGTCAAACTTATGAGCATAAAGTTGTTTAGTCACTCATGTAGTTGCTTAGTCATGTCCAACTCTTTGCGACACCATGGACTGTAGCTTGCCAGGCTCCTCTGTCCATGGAATTTTCTAGACAAGAAAATTGGAGTTGGTCGCCATCTTTCCAACCCAGGGGTCAAGCCTGCATCTCTTGCATCTCCTGCATTGGCAGGCAGATTCTTTACCATTAGTACCACCTGGGAAGTCCAAAGTTATTTGTAATTTTCACTTGTTAACTTTTAAATGATGCAGGATCAGTAGCCGTATTCTTAATTCATTCCTGATATTGATGATTTGTGCCTTCTCTCTATTTAAAGAAAATAAAGTTTTTTTATTCTTTGTAAATGTTTATCAGTTTTATTATTTTTTTTTCCTGAAGAGCAAGCTTTTTTTGTTGTCGATTTTCTTTATTGTTTTACTGTTTTGTTTCACTGAATTTTATTCTTACCTTCATAGTTTTTTTCTTTCTTCTGGCTTTGAACTTATTTCATATTTATTTTTCTAATTTTTTGAGGTAGAAAATTTAGTTTATTGAGTTAAGATTTTTCTTTTTGTCTGTTGTAAGCATTTAGCACTATATGTGTCCCTCTCTATACCGCATTGAAACCCATAAAACACATGTTTTGTCTTGTTTTTATTTAGTTTCATGTATTTTTTTCACTTTTTGAGACTTTTTCTTTGACTCATGGATTTTTCCATGAGTTTATTTTTCATGAATTTGGGGATTTTACTGTTGCCTTTCTGTATTGATTTCTAGTTTGATTGCATTATGTTCAGCAGACACATTCTACATAATTTCAGTTCTTTAACATTTTTTGAGGTTGTTTATGACCTTGATATTGCTTATCTTAGTGAATGATCTATGTGCACTTGGAAAAAAAAAGTATTTTCTATTACTGTTGAATGGAAAGTATACTCTATTACTGTTTCTATTTCTATTGATTCTGTTAGTTGATTGTGTTATTTTGATATTCTATATCTGTGTTGAAATGCCTAGAAATTCTCTCTTACTAACAGAAGATACTGGACAGTTTTTCCAGTTAAAAAAAATACATAAATGAAGATGCATGCAAATGATTGCACACAATTTCAAGGGTTCTCTAGATTTATTTCCATTGCTCTTGTAAGAACAATAGTCTCTATTTAAAATCTCTGATCCTGATAGAGATTTTCACTCTTTTCCATACAGTGAGTAACAGAGATTGTCTGGTAAAGTCTTGAAATAGAGCAAAAGTTATGAAGGAGAAGAGGACTTAATCACAGATGAGATCATGTTAATAATTTTCATCCTTCATGGCTTTGCCCAGGCTTGGGCATGACTGCTTTAATATTAATAACACTAGAGGGGTTCCATGTAAATAGGAATTGTGATCATCATAAATATCCCTCTAAATGTAAGGACACAATTTAGGCCCACAGGTCATGTCCCACACATCAATCATCCATCATAATGTAGCAAGTACAGAGTATATGTCCAGAGTAGGTGTGTGTCAACTCCACTGAGGTTAATAAATGTCAGATAGACCAATGAGTATGTGATGAGGAGATCAAGATGAGGCCTGTATCAGTTAGCTATGGCTGCGTAACAAGCACTGTACACCTTAAGAGCATAAAACAAAAAATATTTATTATTGAGTACAAGTCTTTGTTTCAGCTGAATGGTTCTTCTGTCTCAGATGAATCAGTCCATGTGTCTGAGGTGAGTTCCACGTTGGGTCAGCAGTTCTGTGGACATCGACTATGTTCGGTCCCTTATTTGGGGAGTTGGTTCATGACTGTCTGGTCATCGTTACTACTGTCAGCCAGGACAATGAGGATATTTCCATATGGTCTCTCTGTATGACAGTGGTAGAGATCTGAGCTGGAGAGTCTAATGTGTGAAGGGCCTGAGGCCCATGCCTGAGATGGACACACTTCTCTTTGGCCATGTCTTACTGTATAAAGCAAGTCCAGACTAACGGAGAAAGGAAATACATTCCCCTCTCAGTGGGAGGAGCTGCAAAGTCACCTTGCAGTGGGAGAGGACACGGCATGGCCGTGAATTCGGTCATGACTGCAGTCTGTCTCCCCGATTCCTATTGGGAAGCATATTAGGAAGCAATTTGGCTTTCAATAGCTGAAGCTTGCTTTAAAAAACTTTCTGCTACTAAAAACCATAAAGGTCTTTGTGAGATTTTTCTCTGTGTCTTAAGTAAATTGGGTGCTATTTTCTTTACTGTAGGTAAATTGTTGTCATTATATACTCCTAGAAATAAGACTAGAAAAGAGAGAGGGAGGGAGGGAGGGAGAAAAGACACAGAGAGAAGGAAGGAATGAGAGAAGGCGGGAGGAGGGAGAGACAGAGAGAGAAGCCTCGTGTTGTAAAATCCAGACTTTCTGGGTTTCCAGGGCACTCATCATATATGCTGATTCTGTTGGGCAGACTAGACCCCCTCCTTGTTATTTCCAGATAATCCTTTCAAACGCAGTGGCTTTGTTGGGAGGCACTGCCGTTGTTGTTGAGCATTGAGAGACTCCCGTATGTTTAAAGTGCTCTACGGCCTCCTTTATTTTTATTTTTCTAGGAGCAGTTTGGCATTTTTACTTTTTGTTTTATAGCAGGGTTAGGATGGTTACACTCTCTTCCTATTATCATCCCTTTGATATTATCCTAGAGCCAGAAGGGCCTTTGAGAGGTCATGTGATAAAAGAGCTGTTGGGGGTTTTCCCTTTGGTCTCCCCAGGAGAAAAGGTTCTGGAGACTCTGGAATGTTCTTTAGCATCCACGTTTCAATGTTTTGTCACTATGGCAGATCAGTTCTCTTCTTGTGCAACCCTACCACCTGCCACTTCTTTTTCTGTATATTTATTTTGTTTATTTGGCTGTGTCTTAGTTGCAGTAGGCAGGATCTTTCATTGTGGCGAACAGGCTCTCTAGTTGTGATGTGCAGGCTTAGTTGCTCTGTGGCACGTGGGATCTTAGTTCCCTGACCAGGTATTGAACTCATGTCCCCTGCATTCCATGGCAGATTCTTTACCACTGGGCCACCAGGAAAGTCCCTGAGCCATTTGTTCTTTCTTGTTCAGTCTTACAAGGGTGTAGAAGGCAATGGCCAGCATCTTCTGAAGACCACTATTTACATAATCAATAGAGTCAGGATGGGTGGTTCTCCTTGGGGAAGGAAAATTTTTCTGAAGTTGTTGATTTCTAGGGATAGTTCCTTAATGCAAAAATCAATCTAAGAGGCAGAGCAAAGCAGTGTATCTAGGCCAGATAAATCAGCTTGAGAAACCAGTGTTCATTCAAGTAGTTACTCAATCAATCAGATATCTTCCTGGTGTCATGTGCTGTTCTGGGCCTTGAGGTGATAAATGGGAAGCATTCCCTGCCCTCAAGAGCTCACATTCCAATCTAGGAGAAACAGACTTGTAAATAGATAAATTACTACCTTCTGTCACAAGTAAACAGATGATTACTATACATCCCATCACCCTTGTTGTTTTTAATGGGACTAATTGAGAACAGAGAGGGGTTTCAGATACCCTCCAATTCCAACTTGCCATTTGCTGTGGTAAGACGTCCTGGATCTTCCAGGACATGCGGCTCTTGTCTGCTCTTTCTGCCACATCTGTTGCATTATAATTCCTCTAGGTTAGGACATCATACTAGATTTTAGAAGTTTTTCTGCAGCAAAGTATAAAACTATCACAGGTTTTTTTGAAAAAAAATCTCATGTTATTTTAAGAACATACTATTGTACTTTCTCTCATACTATTTTAAGCTTACTTTTGAGGAATGACATCAAAAGTTTGAGAATTCATAAATCAGCTTTCCACTGAGAAAAGAAAATGGACATCTTGGTATTCACTCAGGCAGTTGACAGGGCAGTCAGGTGATTTATTTGGATAATTGAGATTCAGATGGAGGAGTTTGGATGAATGACTCAGCTTTCCTGTGAAGGTTTGATGCTCCGTAGGACCACAGAAAGCCTGCCATCAAGACAGTACTTGAAACAACAAAATGAGACGTGAGCAGAGATGAAGTCAAATCATTCCTCAAATTCCCCAACTGCATAAGAAAACTCTGCGCATAAAGTATCACAAGAATATAAAGGATAGATGGTCCCTGACCATGATCAGATATACTTGGTATTAGCATCTTTGTCAAACAAAGGGAAGCTCTGTCAAGGAAAGTTTATACTTTGGGATGAATCCAGCTGGAGAGAAGAAACCCCTCAAAGGTAGATTCTGGTTGGGTACATGAGACAAGTGCTCGGGCCTGGTGCACTGGGAAGACCCAGAGGGATCGGGTGGAGAGGGAGGTGGGAGGGGGGACTGGGATGGGGAGTACATGTAAATCCATGGCTGATTCATATCAATGTATAACAAAAACTACTGTAATGATGTAAAGTGATTAGCCTCCAACTAATAAAAAAAAAAAAAAAAAAAGGTAGATTCTCCATCACGTAGCAGAGAAATGAACTTTTTGAGATGCTTAGTCACTGCAACTAAAGTTTGTGCTGATGGAGACCCTGTTTTGGGAGGGTCTCAGACCCTGTTTAATGTAGAACAGAGAGGCATGGGGTACACAGAAAGAGTGGCATCTGGGATTTACATGTTGTGATTAAGAGTTAGATTACTGGAAAGTAAGCCTCTCAGTTGTGTCCGACTCTTTGTGACCCCATGGGCTGTATAGTCCATGAAATTCTCCAGGCAAGAATGCTGGAGTAGGTAGCCGTTCCCTTCTCCAAGGAATCTTCTCAACCCAGGCATCAAACCCAGGTCTCCCGCGTTGCAGGCGGACTCTTTACCAGCTAAACCACCAGGGAAGCCCTAGATGACTGGAGGTCTCGGGCATCCTCATTCTCCTGAGGCGGTGTGGACCTGTTTATAGGCCTGTCCTAGAGAGATGGACGCGATGTCTTAGATGAGTGGGTTAGTCCGGATAGGCTAGGTTGTATGCTGTAACAATTATCTTCCAACCTCAAGGATTTAGTGCAAGGAAACATTATTTTTATTTTTAAATTAATTTTTATTGGACTATAGTTGCTTTACAGTGTTGTGTTAGTTTCTACCGCAGAGCAGACTGAATTATCTGTATGTATACATCCTCCGTTTTTGGGTTCCCTTCCCTTTCAGGTCACTACAGATCATGAAGTAGAGTGCCCTGTGCTAGACTCAGTCTCATCAGTTACCTGTTTTACACATAGGATCGGTAGTGTGTATACGCAGTCCCAGTCTCCCGGTTGCCCTCATCCTCCTCCCTCCTTGGTATCCACACATTTGTCCTCTATGTCTGTGTCTCTATTTCTGCTTTGTGAGTAAGATCATCTATACCATTTCTCTGGGCTTCCCTGGTGGTGCAGCTGTAAAAAAATCCACCTGCCAATGCAGGAGACCCAGGTTCAATCCCTGGGTCGGGATGATACCCTGAGGAAGGAAATGGAAATCTACTTCAGTATTCTTGCCTGGGAAATCCCATGAACAGAGGAGCCTGGTGGGCTACAGCCCATGGAGTTGCAAAGAGCTGGACACCACTTAGGAACTAAAAAACAGCAAAAAATATTATTTTTTCTAGATTCCACATATATGTGGTATTATAAGTTATTTGTCTTTCTATTTCTGACTTCTTTCACTCTGTATGACCATCTCTAGGTTCAGCCACACCTCTGCAAATGACCCAATTTCATTCCTTTTTATGCCTGAGTAATATTCCTTTGCTCTTTGGTCCAGTAGGAAAGCAGGTAGTGACTTTAAGGCTGTTCTGTGGGAATCTTTCCAATCCTCTAAAGAGAGTTAACATGAAAAAAATTAAATTTAGCAGAGCTGCAAAACTATGTTTTTGTACTGGCTTCTGCTTTGGCAGTCTGAGCACTGGATATAGGAAGGTGCTTTTGGTTACCATCCAAAAGAGAAGGCACGTTCATTTTGGCAAGTTTTTCCATTCTAGTATTTTAACTGAATGAGGCTGGGAAATAGAAAACTGTTTCATTTATCACATTTAGTGATAATTAAAGAGGATCTTTCATCTTTTCCTGGAAAAAGTTAAAAATAAAATTATGAGAGATTGAAACTCATACACACAAAACATGTTACTATAGGAGAATGGCTTGCTTCAAGTAGTGCTCATTGACTCAGATTCTGCCAAGCAGGAATATTTTTTCATCACTTAAGAATATTGGAAACCCAGAATATTTTAGCTGTGTTGTAGTAGCTAATTTGGACTGGTGCTTATGACATAAACCACACAGTACCTTGATTTGTGTCCATTGACACATGTTTTTGTATTTATATTAGATTGAAGACCGTGTTCTCACTCTCAGCATCTTTGTGAACTGTGTTGCCATGCAGTGGAGCGGTGCAGAGTTCCCTGACTTCAGTTCTGTTGCTGTTGACCCATCTCCTTTGCTGTGGTACTGCCCTGTGAACGGCAGCATGTTTAGCTCATCGTGGGCTTGACTCACTAGATGCCAGTGACACGCCCTCACTGGCCCAGTTTTGGCGCCCACAATATCTCTAGATCTTTCCAAATTTCCCGTGGATGTTCTTCACCCTCAATTTGAAAACCAGGGGTGGGTACCAACTGAGTTGAAGTTAGCCAACCAATATGTTTTTAAAGTTTATTTTTAAATTTTTAATATTAGAGTATAGTTGGTTTGCAATGCTGTGTTTGTTTCAGGTATACAATAAAGTGATTTTAATTATACACATACATATATCTATTTTTTAAGATGACATATTAAAAATCAGAGCTATCACTTTGCCGACAAAGGTCTATACATATAGTCAAAGCTATGGTTTTTCCAGTAGTCATGTACTGATGGGACTGTTAGACCACAAAGAAGGCTGAGCACAGAAGAATTCATGCTTTTGAGTTGTGGCACTGGAAAAGACTCTTGAGAGTCTCTTGGACTGCAAGGAGATCAAACCAGTCAATCCTAAAGGAAATCAACCCTGAATGTTCACTAGAAGGACTGATAATGAAGCTGACACTCCAATATTTTGGCCACCTGACGTGAAAAGCCAGCTCGTTGGAAAAAGACCTTGATGCTGGGAAAGACTGAAGGCAAAAGGAGAGGGGGTGGCAGGTGGTTAGATGGCATCACTAACTCAATGGATATGAGTTTGAGCATACTTCAGGAGGTAGTGAAGGACAGGGAAGCCTAGCATGCTGCAGTCTCGGGTCGCAAAGAGTCAGACATGACTTAACAACTGAAACAACTTTATTTTTCAAATTCCTTTCCCCATTTATGTTATTACAGAATATTGAGTCCCTGTGCTATCCAGTGGGTCCTTTTTGATTATCTATTTTATATACAGTAGTGTGTGTATGTTAATACTGAACTAGTTTATCCCTCCCCTTCTTTCCTCTTTGGTAACCATGAGTTTATTTTCTATGCCTGTGAGTCTACTTCTGTTGTATAAATAAGTTCATTTGTATCATTTTGTTAGACTCCACATATAAGTGATATCATATGATATTTGTCTTTCTCTGACTGATTTTATGTGATCATATCTAGGTCCAGCCATGTTATCGCAGATGGCATTGTTTTATTCTTTTATGGCTGAGTAATATCCCACTATATATATATATATATTTATTAATTAATTAATTTATTTATATATTCCACATCTTCTTTGTCCATTCCTCTGTTGATGGACATTCAGGTTGTTTCCATGTCTTGGATATGAACATTGGGGTACATATAGCTCCTCAAATTAGAATTTTATGGAGATAAATGCCCATGAGTGGGATTGCTGGATCATATGGCAGCTCTATTTTTAGTTTTTCACGGAACCTCCGTACTATTCTCCATAGTGAAGGTAGCTAGTATTTAACTAATTGAAGTTTTAAAAAATGAGATTCTCAGTGGTAGAGAACAATTGGGATGGTTAATTATAAGTACACAGACCAGTTCCTTTTTAAAGACTACATTCAGCTTCCCAATTCCGAGTAGCAGTTGTTTGCAGAGGTCATGGATCTCGTATGCCGTCGCAGCTGGAAAGGGCCTGAGATGTCACCTGTTATAGCCCCGTGTGACAGACGAGGAAACTGAGGCTCGGGTTGGACGCCCATTGACCCCAGCCCCATGAGGTAAGTGGTGCTGTCTTTCTAATGCACTTTGGAAGACTGGTTCAGTTCAGTTCAGTCGCTCAGTCGTGTCCGACTCTTTGTGACCCCATGAATCGCAGCACACCAGGCCTCCCTGTCCATCACCAGCTCCCGGAGTTTACTCAAACTCATGTCCATCGAGTCGGTGATGCCATCCAGCCATCTCATTCTCTGTCACCCCCTTCTCCTCCTGCCCCCAATCCCTCCCAGCATCAGGGTCTTTTCCAGTGAGTCAACTCTTCACATGAGGTGGCCAAAGTATTGGAGTTTCAGCTTCAGCATCAGTCCTTCCAATGAACACCCAGGACTGATCTCCTTTAGGATGGACTGGTTGAATCTCCCTGCAGTCCAAGGGACTCTCAAGACTCTTCTCCAACACCATAGTTCAAAAGCATCAGTTCTTTGGCGCTCAGCTTTCTTCACAGTCCAATGCTCACATCCATACATGACCACTGGCAAAACCATAGCCTTGACTAGATGGACCTTTGTTGGCAAAGTAATGTCTCTGCTTTTTAATATGCTGTCTAAGATAGTCATAACTTTCCTTCCAAGCAGTAAGCTGGTTAGACCTAATGATTTTCTCTCCTGTGTAATTTTATGCTGATAACAGTTTCTACAGAAACAAGGCCACAGTGCCTTGGGATAATCTGACACCATACTTCAAGGGGCTCCAGAGGAGAAGAAACAGGGAAAACCAAGGTAGTTTTCATCAAAGGTGTCTTCTTCCATCCACTTAATCTGGATCTAAGACCCATGGTCAGCAGGACAAAATCCCTCCTACTGAGATTTTGAATTTATTTGGCCCATGCAGGTTTTTTTGAGGAAGCAGGAATGTGGTTAGGTTACTAATACCACTTTTTATGAAGTATTTAGCAGACACTATATTATTATGCATTTGCTGTGTACTTTTAATGTTGAGAGCTACAGTACTATGATGTTGAGCTGAGGGTAAATAGACCCAGAAAGATGGTTTTTCAGCAGAAATAGAGGTAACATCTCAGAGGTAAATACATGCTTGGTACAGTCACATTAAGGATAAAAGCATAGAATCATAGAATCAAGAAGTGGAAGTCCCCATGATAGCATTTGGCTCAGGGAGAGCAAAGATACAGCATTCACATGGTCACTTCCCCTTCTTGTGCGGGAACAATTATTAATCAGTCATGACATACTTGATGGTCACAAGCTTGTCATCTTTCTCAAGACAACACTCCAGGGAGTCCCTTCTAATGAATAGGAAATAGATCTATGATTTAAACACACTTTTCACCTTAAAGATAAATCTTCTGGCATCATTTTTTTTTTTTAAGAAAGTAAAGACCCCAAAGCATGATACCAGTCATTTAAAGTATTAGGAACCAGATTGTGTATTTTTTGAGTCACTGGTTATTTTTTCATTTCCTTCTACAAGGCTGGGAGGTTGTGCTGGAAATTCTTTCAGGAGGAGACATACGATGGGGGGGGATAAACTTGTGCCAAGGATTGGTCAAGCAGAAATGCAGGATGGGTGATGCTGCAGATCAGTGTCACTTTGAGGGCACCAGAGGACAGGGAATGGCCTTGAACTAAGGAAGCTGGTGATCCAGGGTTGCTCTGCAGTCGCTTTGCTTTGTGGAATAACGTTAGTGAAGAGCATGTTTCCAAATCTAGGGACTAGCTTGGGGGTTAGATACAGGGTGAATTATTAAAGAATGCCCCCGTCTTCTCTCTTGATCAGTGGGGTTCTTTGAAAGGACAGAGATTTACTCAAGGTTCCATGTCTGCTATGGGAGGGAAGGTTGAGAGGGTGTCCAGAAACAGAAAACCTAGCTCCAAAAGAAGAGAAAGCGGAGTTTTCTCCTTGATGATGCTGGGTGCCCTGTAGGGAGGTTTTGGGGGTTCTTTTCTGTCCTCTCTTGAAGCCTGCTCAGCACAAATGTGTTTTGCCTGGTTGCTTCTGTCTGTTCTGCCATCAGCTGCCCCATTCTTTCTTTCTGTTCTGAAAAATGTTTCTTTGCCCCATTGCTTTTACTTACTGGAACAGAGATGTTATTATTATTATTATTATTATTATTATTATTATTTTATTTTAGCTGTGCTAGATCTTTTTTGCTGCTCATGGGCTTTCTCTAGTTGCAGTGAACAGGGACTGCTCTCTCACAGGCTTCTCATTGCGGTAGCTTCTCTTGTGGAATATGTGCTCTAGAATGAAGGTTCAGTAATTATGGTGCATGGGCTTAGTTGCCCCATGACATGTGGAATCTTCCCCAACCAGGGATCGAACCTGTGTCCCTGCATTGGCAGGCGGATTCTTAACCAGTGAACCACCAATGAAGCCCAGTAGAGATGTTCTTTTGACATTGTTTATAAGACTGGTTTGCTATAATTCCTCACAGTGCTTTGTCATTAATCCTTTCTCTCTGTTTCCTTTCATCTCCCTCCACCACTGCTAAGTACTTCATGCTCTCAGAATGTCCTGGTTCAAATTTTAAAGAAAGGGAGTCGAGTGGGACTTGCTATCCTGTAATTTAGAGGTTCTCAAAGTGTGGTCCCCCAACCAGAATCAGCGGCATCTGGAAGCTCATTAGAGATGCAGACCCTCAGGCCCTACTTCAGCCCTGCTGAGTCAGGAGCTCTGGCGTGGGGCCCCACCATCTCTTGTAACAGCCTCCAGGTGGTTTTGATGTACATGTAAGTTTGGGGACCACAGTCTAAGCCCAGTAGACCTGTGGTTGGATTACCCTCTGGGTCAGTTCCTCACCTCTTGTCTACTGCGCTGTGAGGTGCCACTGGTATTGGAAAGAGAGATAAGAGAGTAAGAAGAGAATGACCTGATATATAACAGTCTCCCCAGGGCGTTCTCTTCCTTGGTGACCGTGAATGGGGCCAGCACAAAAAGTGACATTTCTGGTACATCTTCTGTCTGCTATGGCACAGAACTTGGAGCCAAAATTCTGAATCTGTTTCAATCATATCTGTTACTTGGACTTCCCTTGTGGTTCACTGGGTAAAGAATCTGCCTACAGTGCGGGAGATCTGGGTTTGATCCCTGGGTTGGGAAGATCCCCACTCCAGTATTCTGGCCTACAGAAGTCCATGGACCGTGTAGCCCATGGGGTTGCAAAGAGTCCGACACGAGTGAGCAAATTTCACTCCACTTACTGACCATGGTTTCACTTTCTTCTTAGGTAAAAGATAACAATCCTTGGGAATCTGTAAGGATCACATGATGATGATAGCTAATACTTAAGTAGATGCTACAATTTATAGCACACTTATTCATATGTGTCTCAATTTGTCCCTCATGATGATAAAGTATTTATAAATGTATATCTGTGATGAAACTGCAGCTCTTGTGGTTATGATGTGGCTTTGAGTGGGAGAGGTGTTTCCTGTGGTCCAGCCTGACCTGCACACGCAGTGACCATGTGCTTGTATCATGAATCTAGCACTGCAGGATTTGCTCTTATAAAGATAGCATCCTCACGTGTGTGAGCATGCTAAGTCACTTCCGTCACGTCTGGCTCTTTGTGACCCCATGGTCTGTAGCCCTCCAGGCTCCTCTGTCCATGGATTCTCCAGGCAAGAATACTGGAGTGGGTTGCTAGGCCCTTCTCCAGGGGATCTTCAACCCAGGGATTGAACCCACGTCTCTCATGTCTCCTGCATTGGCAGGTGGGTTCTTTACCACTTGTGTCACCTGGGAAGCCCACAGCATCCTCAAGCCCTGGTTTCTGATGCTCAACTAGGGCTGAATCGGGCTATGCATGCGACCCATCTTGGAACTTGCTTAGAGCTCGACTCTGCTTTACAAGTAGTACATTAGCTACATGCATTTTTCAGAGGATACCTAAACTCTTTTTTTTTTTTTAAATTTATTTGGCTGCATTGGGTCTTTGTTGCAGCATGTGAGATTTTAGTTGTGGTGTGTGGGATTTTTTCCTTTCTTTTTTTTCAGTTGTGGCATATGGGATCTTCCCTGACCAGGGATTGAACCCAGGCCCCTTACTGAGGGAATGCGGAGTCTTAGCTACTAGACCATCAGGGAAGTCCCAACCTAGAAGCCTTAACTCTTGTAACTTACCAAAGCTTATTCATGGTACAGTTTTAGTCTCCATAAATGAGCGTCCCTGTCGTCTGAGGTCCCATGGCATCTGTAATGACCTATTTCTCATAAATCAGTCATCCTCAAAGTGTGATCCTTGGACCAGCAGCATCAGCCTTTTCTGGGAACTTGTTAGAAATGCAAAGTCTCAGGATCCACTCCAGCCCTCCTGGGGCCTCCTGGGTGTGGCCCAGCAATCTCAGTGGGTTTTTGTTTGTTTCATTGAAGTAGAGTTGATTTACAATGGTGTGTTAATTTCTGCTGTGCAGCAAAGTGATTCAGTTATACGTACACATACATTCTTTTTAAAAAATACTCTGAGTCTTCTTGCTAGTGATAAAGAACCCACCTGCCAATGCAGGAGACATAAGAGATGCAAGTTCAATCCCTGGGTCGGGAAGATCCCCTGGAGAAGGGCATGGCAACCCACTCCAGTATTCTTGCCTGGAGAATCCCATGGACAGAAGAGCTGGGTGGGCTACACTCCATGGGGTCGCAAAACAATCAGACACTATTGAAGTGACTTAGCAGGATGGCATGCTGGCAGAATGAGTCTTCCAGGTGGATCTGATGCTCTAACATTTCTTAGCTCTTCTTTTTTTTTATTTTATTTTTTTTTTTTATGTGGACCATTTTAAAGTCTGTATTGAACTTTTTACGATATTCCTTCTGTTGTTTATGTTCTGGTTTTTTGGCTGTGAGGCACGTGGGATCTTAGCTGGGGATCAAACCCGCACCCCCTGCATGGAAGGTGAAGTCTTAACCACTGGACTGCCAGAGAAGCCCCTTCTTAGTTCTTCTTAGTCATGCACCATATTTGGGGGAGCATGGCTGTGCCGTATTTCTTCCTGTTACAGACTTCATAGTTTCTTGCACATGGAAAGGGCCTGATAACCATGGGCAAATGAGGTGGAGGTAGGGGAAGTGAGGACTGCCAGATGCATAGTTAGCAGACCTCAGTCCACATCTTGGGCTTGTTATTAACAATGAGCACGAGACCCAGTGTCCATGGGGAAATGTGACATCACTGTGGCAGAGGAAGGGGAGTGAAAATTTTCATTTCCAGTGAGTCTCCTGGTTTAGAGGCTTCTTAGTCGTGGAATGAAAAGTCACCTTTCAATCCACTCATGCCCTGAAACCCAATATTTTATCTTCTTTCCATGTCTTGAGGCTGTGTCCCACTGTGAGCGAGTGGCCCTGTATTTTCACATTTGTCTGAAATCCTCTCTGCATCTGTGTGCTTTTCCAGGAGCCAGCTTCTTGCCTTGCTGCATTTCCCGGGGAACCTCCCATGTTTCCTGGCTCCCAGGTGCCACCTTCACAGTACCACACACTAAAGTAAACACGGAAGATGGTATCAACTCCCGTCAGCACCCTCTCCCCTTCTCGGTCATCTGCTAAGAGCATCCCCCTCACCTGGACGCTGTTGACAACCCGTGGCTTCACCTTGAATTTTGATACTCCCTGGGAGCTTTCCTGGGCTTCCCAGGTGGCCCAGTGGTAAAGAATCCACCTGCCGATGCAGGAGACACAGGAGACCTGGGTTAGATCCCTGGATCGAGAAGATCTGCTGGAGAAGGAAATGGCTCCGCTCTCCAGTATTCTTGCCTGGAGAATCCCACGGACAGAGGAGCCTGGCGGACTGCAATTCATGGGGTCACAAGAGGGTTGGACATGACTGAGCGACTCAGCACAGCACGCTGTATAGTACAAAGGGGCATTGCCAACTTCTTATTACTTTTCTGTCTTATGAATCTCAAACCCGGCACAGCCTTGATTCCAGAGAAAGGGGCAGTTTCTTGTTGATTTTGAAGGAAAGCACCCTGGGAAGATACTGTAGGCTCATGCACAAGAAGAGTTGCAGGGTCCTCAGACATGGTGGTGGTGTCAGTTACATTTTAAACCCGTGGTTTGGGCTGTTGACTTAAGGCTGAGTGAGTTGGGTCATTTTTAGTACAGATGCTTTCTGAGGTTCATATATATATGTATGTGTGTGTATGTGTGTGTGTGTGTGTGTGTGTGTGTATCCTTCTCACTCTTCTTAGAGGAATATTCCAGGCAGATTCTGCAACATAAATATAAATATATGTATTTATAAATTTTTAAATTTAAATATATATAAGCATATATAAATATAATATAGAAACATATATATAATATATATAAAACATATATATAATGTAAAACTCAGATATGGACATCATTTTAAAAGTTCAAAAGTATAAATGTATAATTGGAATGTCTCTATAATTTCAATTACAATGTTGGCTGTTGTTTTTATATCTTATTGTTTATCCATTATGACAGTCAACTATTTGTAAATAATTTTTCCCTTTTTAATCAGTTGTTGCTATTTACCAGACGTCCTTTGGCATCCATAAGATGATTATGCAATTCTTCCTTCATCTAATGAAGTAATACATTTTGTTAATAGGTTCTCTAATATTAAACCTCTGTTACATCCCTGAGATAGACTCTCGTTGGTCATAAAGGATAAAAAAATTTATTTAATTATCACCTCCATTTTACTGTAGTTTTCAGCTCAGAGTTTTGTATCTTAATTTTAAAGAGTTTTTTTTGTAACTTTACTTCTTCGCAGAGAAACATCTTTTCAACTTAAGAAAAAAAAACTATATTCATAATTTTAAATGCAGATAGTACAGAAGAATACACAATGAAAAGTAGAAGTTCTCCCATCTCAAATATGCCCTAACTTTACCCCATTATGAAAAGCTCTTTTAATGAAACTTTCTAGATATTTTTATGCACACAAAAGTATATGTATAAATTCATTTAATACAAATGAGCTTATTTATGTTATATGTTGTTATTTTTAATAAATATATTTGAAATCTTTCTGTATTGCCAAAAATATACTAAGAAGTGCATAATATTTCATCATTATTTTAACGTCTCATTGATGACTGTTTAGATTGTCCATATTTCAATATTATAAATGGAACTACAGCACACAGCTTCATATTTACTTCCCTATGTATCTATGTATCTCACAGGCAACATTGTTAAATTGGCATTGCTAATTCTTTTTTACATTCTTCTTAGAAATGTATTATTTTCCATTATGATTTCTCATAGGATATAGAATAGAGTTCCCTGTGTTATACAGTAGGACCTTGTTGTTTATCTGTACTATATGTAATAGTTTGCATCTACTAATCCCAAACTCTCAATTCATCTTTCTCTCAACCCATCCACTCCCTAGAAACCATTAGTCTGTTCTGTATGCCTGTGATTCTGTTTCTGTTGCATAGGTTCATTTGTGTCATAATTTAGATTCCACATATAAGCGATATCATATGATGTTAGTCTTTCTCTTTGACTTACTTCACTTAGCATGATCATCTCTAGTTTCCTCCTCATTGCTGCAAATGGCATGATTTCATTTTTTTTATAAGCAGCTGGAATTGCTAACTCTTAATGTCATGATGGTTATTCCCAAGTTACTCTTTGAAGCAGTGGCACCAACATGCAGTGAGAAGTAACCAGTCCCTTTTTTTTTTTTTTTAACAGCTGTTCTTTTCATTTGTTTTATTGATTTATTTTTGGCTGTGCTGGGGCTTACTTGCTGCGTGTGGTCTTTCTCTAGATGTGGGGAGCAGGGGCCAATCTCTAGTTGGTGGCGCATGGGCCTCAGTAGGGCTCTAGAGCACTGGCTTAGTAGCTGTGGTGCCCAGGCTTAATTGCTCTGGAACACGTGGGATCCTCCCAGACCAGGGATTGAACCCTTGTCCCCTGCAGTGGCAGGCAGGCGGGCCTGATTTAGAGCTGGGACCTTCAGCTCCAGCCTCCACTGAGCAGGCACTTGGAAAGACCATCCTTAAGAGTCTTCTTAGCTCCTTCACCTGTGAGTTCTCTCTACCTTTTCTCTCCAGGGGACGCTAAAGAGACTTTATTTCTGCCCATCTTCTGGGTAGATACCTGTTTTCCCTCTGAGAGCTTTTAATTTCAACATTACCTTCCACTACCTCTAACCAATTTGAAGCTATTTAGCTTTTAGAAGGAAAAGCATTTCCAGAAACTATTAAGGGAGACCTGGTAACAAAATTTGCATCCAGTTCCCATGCAGTTGTGCTTTTATTTAAATTTTTTTTCTCTTTTGACCTTGTCCTGTGGGATCTTAGTTCCCCGACCAGGGATTGAACCCATGCCTCATGCAGTGGAAGTGGAGAGTCTTCACCACTAGACCCCCAGGGAAGCCCGTCCTTGTGCTTTTAAGGAGCTCTAAGGAAAGGCCCGCAAGCTGTCCTCCGTCAGAGCTTCCCTTCCCGCTCCCGGGAGGACAGTGCCTGCTTCTTGCCACCTTCACTCTGCTCGTTTCTGCCTGTCTTCCTGTCTGTGAACAGTTAGGATGTTTCTCTTCTTTCTCATTTCACCGCATGTACCCCACTGCCCTATTGACATACTTTCTGTTCCCTCTTTCATCCCAGCTCTTCCCTACCTCCTGTTGGTCCTGCTGTGAATCTCAGCTCTTTCTAATCTCCCAAGCCCTAACCCCATGGGGGCCTCAGGGTCTCTGTTACCATCATGGAAATCATCGTAGCACGTTCATTTCATAGCCTTTGTGGAAGCATCACCTGAAAAATGTACGTCAAGTGGTAAATGGTGCCAGGTCCATAGTTAGAGCTCAGGAAGCTCTGAGAAGGCCTTCCCCTCCTAAAATTATTGTTGTGATGTACAAATGGCTTTTTGTCATCTTTTTAGGGTCTCACAAAATGCATGGGGTTCAGAAAACTGAGACAGTAGGAGGGTCCATGTCTATCCACATAGTCATGTACCTTTCCTTTAAATATTAAATCTTTTCTCTCTTCTGTCAACTTTGGTCTTCAGATGAACTTTAATGAACACACTTGGGTCTAACTGAGATGCAATGTATGCATTTGTTTTTTAGTTTTTCGGTACTGGGACTGATTCCTTAAAGAGGACTAAGTCACCTGTAAAGTCCAGTATCACACTGACACTCCTGAAAAGTTCAAACTGCTCAGTGAAATAACCTAAGCATATTTGACATAGAGATGCCCTTCCATTTCCTCCTAGCTGTTCCTCACTGTGAGCTAGGCACACGCTCGCACCTTCTCCAGTCCAACACCCAGGCCCCCTCCGGAGTTTCCCTCTGTGAATTCTCCCTTGTGAATGTCTCCAAAGTTACTTTACCGCCTCTCAGCACTTAATTCAAGCCTGTGGGCAGAATAAGATGTAAATCTCAGTCTCTTTTGACCTCAAACTGAAACTGGCTTGGCCTCTCTTAAGAAGAATACTTGCTTGTGATTTACATAGAATGGCCCATCTAGTGTCAAGAATTTTTCATGACAAAGTATAACTTTTCCCCCTTTCTGCTTTGATTTTTCCCTCTTTTTATTTTGATGGTGCCTATACCAGCAGGTTTGACTTCTCTTAGAAGTTCCTGGCAAAATGGATTTCTTTTTTTTTTTGTCTTTTGGGTTTTTTTTTTTTTTTTTTTTTTTACTGTGTCTGGAAACTTGTGGGATCTTAGTTCCCTGACAAGGGATTGAACTCAAGCCCCAGCAGTGAAAGTGCCAAGTCCTGCCCTTTGGACCAGCAGGGAATTCCCCCAAAATGGATCTCAAGAGATGTCTTAAACCACATGAGTGTGTATTTAAGATCTAACTAGTGTGCATTGAATCTTTCCCTGTGCCAGGTGGTATACCAGGAGTCCATACCCAGAATTTCCCTTCTTCCTTACATCAGCACCACAAAATAGACATTTTAATGCCTTTTCTCTCCTTTTTAGATGAGGAGACTATGAGAGGAATATGTTTGGAGTGACAAGAGAGGGATAGTTATATTGACTTCATCTGAAATGCAGGCCTCTCCACAGCCAAGCAGATGTGATTGTGGGGCTCGTGAGTTATGAAGGATGTTACTGTGTCCCAGCGAGACTCAAGGTTGTGGCAGCCTCCCTTCCTCGTATGTCAGTCTCAGGAAGGGCCCTTTCTCTCTTCCCCTAAACCCTGCTGTTCTGTTTTACACATAGAAGCTACACGAAAGGTCTTTTGTAATCAAGACACTTCTTTCCTTCTTATGGAAGGACCTCAAACCAGTTTGAGAGCTTGATGATGTGGAAATAAAAAAGACACTACCAGCTGGAAGTAGGGTTGGACTGAGGTTCCAGAATCAGGAAAGCATGAAGAGGGAACCAAAGAGAAAGTCATATTGTGAAAAGACCACCTGGTAAGTCAGCATAGCAGGAATTTTCAAAGGGTTGAACATGTGGTTCAGAGTTTCTGGTGAAAGCCACAGTTCAGGTGAGTGGAAAACCCCGAGGATGTGGATACTGGCTTGGCCATTTTGCAGTTTTTAAATTTTGTTTTTCCCATCTGATTTTTTAAAAAACAAATTATTGAGCTGTAGTTGATACATTATTGTCATTGATGTTTAGTTGCTAAATTGTGCCCAACTCTATTGTGACACCATGGACTGTAGCCCACTAGGCTCCCCTGCCCATGGGATTCTCCAGGCGAGAATACTGAAGTGAGTTGCTATTTCCTTCTCCAGGGGATCTTCTCAACCCAGGGATCAAACCTGCGTCTCTTGCATTGACAGGCTGATTCTTTACCGCTGAGCCACCTGGAAAGCCCGTAGCTGGTTTATAGTGTTGTGTTAATTTCTACTGTGCAGTGAAGTGACTCAGTTATTGCCACGGGGTGGGGATAGGGGAGGGATGAACTGAGACTTTAGTATCAGCAAATTCAAACTAGTATATATAGGATGAATAAACAACAAGGTTCTTATTCTATAGCACAAGGAACTATAGTCAATAGCCTGTGATAAAACATAATGGAATAGAATATGAAAAAAGAATATATATGTATAATTGACCACTGTGAATTTGCTCAGAACACCTGGAGAGTTGGGGCTCCATTGTGAGTCGTGGAATCTTGCCCCTGTGAGCAGCCTTTTTAGCCTGCAATTCTGCTGCTTGTGAAAAGTTGGCTGTATGCGGGAAAGTCAGCCATGGCTTCTTCTCTGTCAGTTGCTTCACTGACTCTTGGTATGGACAAGACTAACCACCAGATCCATCTCTCCTTGTAGCGGACCCCCAGAAAGGCAGAGATGGGAAGAGTGTGGCCACAGAGCCCCCAAAGTTGGATTCCCATGATGTCACTTTCCTACCATGTGACCCTAAACCATTTGCTCACGAGTTTTGAGCTCATTTCCCCTTTTACCCAGATGAGGGTGACATCTAGCCAAATCCTGTGAGGATGAAAGCTAACACTCCAGATGGCCATTATCTTGACAAATGTCAACTGTAGGTTAGTATGGAAGATGAGATGCTGGGGGAAACTGGGCAAACACAGGGAGGTGACTTGTTTAAATTACATAGGAGGAGGTCCAGATACTTAGGATGCAGGGGAGGAAGGTCAGCACTTCTCAAGTCCAGACAGAGCTGTTTCTCATTTACTCCTTTAAAAAAACATATTTTTTTATTGTTCTGAGCTGGTCTTAATTGCAGCACATAGGATCTTCAATCTTTTTTGCGACATGCATCTCTTTGGTTGCAGCATGCATGATCTAGTTCCCTGACCAGGGATTGAACCCTGGCCCCCTGCTTTGGGAGCACAGAGTCTTAGCCGCTGGATCACCAGGGAAGTCCCTCACTTACTCCTGAATGGCCTCAGCAGAGGGGATGCAGTTGAGGAGTATGAAGAGAGTGAGGAGGGGACGTGCCCACTGCCCACCCCCATGCCCACCTCCAGCCTACCGAGGTGTCTAAAGCTGCAGCAGTTCTCCACTCAGGCTCATCAGGACCCACCTTGTGCTTCAGAGCCCTGCACATAAGAGGGGCCAGCAAAGTGTCCTCAGGCAGGATCATGGCCCTCGTTGAAGCGCCTCGGATCTCCGGGCCTTGCCAGATGCTTTCCTGAACCAGAGGTGCCAAAGAGGGAGGCAGTGGCCCACCTGCCTGGGCTGTCATCGTGCAGACCCGGGGCTCCCTGTAGGGCCCGTCAGGAGGGAGGTGGGTTCTGTCCCCCAGGAGCACATGCTCCGAGCCCATGCCATCTCCAGCTCCTAGTCACTGGGCCTCTCCTCTCACCGCACGACTGGTCACCTCCCAGTGCCCTCACTCATCAGACATTCGATGAGCATCTACTACAAGGGCAGCACCGTGCCAGACTCTGCAATCCAGAGCTGAATGAGACAGGGACAGTGCCTGCCCCCATGAAAGTAAAAACACCATGTGACTCCTTGTGACACCTGTTATAATGGGGGCTGTCATAATTGGGGGACTTGCAGGAGCTTTGAGAGCATGTAAAAGGCCACCAATCCCAGACTTAGAGGATCTGGAGAAAATTTCAAAGGAAAGGAAAGACCAATTTGGAAACGGGAGATTTCTCTTCTTCGTTTATTTGATGTTTCTCCTTCACTCATTCAGCAAATAATTATCAGACCATCCTTTCCAGTAGAAATATCATGCATGCATCATTTGCAATTTTCTAGGGCTTCCCAGATGACACAGTGGTAAAGAATCCACCTGCCGATGCAGGAGATGCAGGAGACACCAGTTTGATCCCTGAGTCGAGAAGATCCCCTGGAGTAGGAATTGGCAACCCACGTCAGTATTCTTGCCTGGAAAACCCCACGGACAGAGGAGCCTGATGGTCTACAGTCCATGGAGTTGCAAAGAGTCAGACATGACTAAGCAACTGAACACACACAATAAATTCCAATGTGAAACTGACTACCATTAAACAAAATTAAAAACACAAATGAAATTCATTTTAGTAGAGTTTTAGTTAATTTAATATACTTAGCTACTTGAATGTGCAATAAATGTAAAACTATTGACACTTTATGCTTCATTGTGCTAATTCTTTGAAAAGGAAGTATGTATTTTACCCTCACAGCACATTTCAATTAGACTCAGTGCATTTCAGTGCTCAGTAGTGTAGCAAGTGGTTTGCGTGTTGGGTAGCACTGGAGTGGTAGGTCCCAGGCCCTGGATGAGGTTCTTGGGGTACAGTGGCGTGCCCCTGTCCTAGCTGAGCACAAAGTCTGGTTGTGAGCAGTTGTTAGCTGGGCAGGGACAAAGGAACATCATCCTTGTTAGAGAATCAACACATGAGAAAGTCCAGAGGCGAGAGACAAGGCGACCTTTGGAATTCAATAGTCCACTTTCAGGGGGAAAAGAGAGGCCAAAGTAAACAGTGAAAGAGCCTACAGAGGTAACTGAAAGCTGATGATGAAGGTCCTTGAGTCTGACTAACCCCTAACCCTGACTCTAACCCTAACCCTAATGACAAATTTCAACTTGATCTCAAAGCCAATACGAAGTGCAGAAGGGTTTGCAGAGATGGGAGACTTCCTCAGATTTGAACTCAGGAAAGATGATGTGGAAGGGACTGGAGTGGATTGACCAGGGTCGTGGAGCTCATTTGGGAGGTTGCCACAGAAATGTGGTCTGAGATGATATTGGGTTGGACTGGGATGGAAGGAACGGCAGACCTGTGAGCTGGTGTTGGCAGACTGTGGTGTGTAGTGGGTGAGAGGAGAAGTCGCTAGGATGTCCAGGCTCCTGGATGGTCCTAGGGGGTGGATGATGGACTGCAGGAGTCAGGTGGGGAGGCAGGCATGAGGGAATGTGTGGGGTGATGCATGTCTAGTTCAGAGATAGTGAATGAGAGCACAGATGCATGCTTGGAAGGCCTCAAGGGAGAGAGTTTAGCAGAGTCTCTTTACAAAGTTGTGATCAGGGGAAAGGAAATCAACAGCGGCCAGAGTGGTGCTCTACCATCAGCGACGTTGGAAAGTCATAGCCACTGCAGGTCTGAAGCTCAGAGAGGAGCAGCGGTTTTCAGAACTTGCTTTCCCAGTAGGAAGGAGTCAGCTAACAAGCCTTATGGGCTTGGGTGTTTTGGGCTTGTCACAGTATAGCCTGGAAGGGAGGAAGCTGAGGGAGTAGAGATTACAACCTGTCTCCTCCTCTGACCACCTGCCAGGGACTGATTAAAAGCTCCTAGAATTCAGAAGGCCGGGGAAATAGTTTATAAGGTTCACAGAGACAATCTTCTGGTGCTCAGAGCAGAGTGGAGAGAAGTGGAGAGCGTGTTTGTAGTGACAGATGAAAACTGACCAGTACACAGTGCCTCCAGGACATCCGGGGAAACATACAGTGAGCTATTGCCTTTGAGTGTCCGGAGCTCAGAGAGATCGTTTGGGTTAAAGTGAGGAGTCAATGGTTTAAAGTAGAAATGCAATCCATCAAAGTGGACTGCAATCCATCATCTCCTAGGAAGAGCATGTAATGTAAGGACAGAGCCCTGAGGACCTCTAGTATCCACCATGGAGAGTCTCCTGATTGGGCCCCCACTGCCCCCCTTGGAGGATGACTGGGAGCTGCTGGCATGTTGATCAGCCTTTTAATTTTTTTAAAAGGCTCTTTTATGTTATGAATCAAACTGCTTGCAAGTCATTGACTTCATAAGAGTAGCCAGTCAGTGATTATTTTCAGTGCTTTTGCAGCACCATTTACAGGCTTCCCTTCCTTATGACTTCTGAAAATGCCTAATCACCACTCCTGGGACCAACTCGCTTCCTGCTAATGATGTGTACTTGCTGCTGAGTCAGTCTTTTGTTTTTTTCCTAAGATTCCATCGTCTAGTTTCCACTTCAGGCTGGCAGGTAAGCAGGCAGGTCATATTTCTTTGGTTTCTGGAACTCCCTAAGAGAAAATGGAGATGGAAAACACAAATTTGGGGAACTAAAACATTACAGGAAATGAATATGTTATAGAAGAGATGGAAAAGACAGAGAAAGAATGAAATGGAAGGAGAGAGAAGAGCAACTGAAAAATTTGTTGTCAACTGAGCAGGATGCTGGAGCCTCAGTAGGAATAAGTAGAGACAGGAAAACCCTATAAGAAAAATGGCCTTTGGAGGTGAGGATTCAGGGTTTGCCATGCAAAAACCTGCGCCTATGGGTGCATATCAGAGTGGGG
Organism: Odocoileus virginianus; assembly: GCF_023699985.2. Taxonomy (NCBI): domain Eukaryota; kingdom Metazoa; phylum Chordata; class Mammalia; order Artiodactyla; family Cervidae; genus Odocoileus; species Odocoileus virginianus. Next base: position 1,671,404 of record NC_069699.1, read on the forward strand.
GCCCTGGTGTTGCTGCAGTCTTTGAACTGTAGGTCAGGAAACTACATGGAGAGCAGAGTCCAGTCACCTGGGAATAAAAATGACCATACTTGAGAGTTCAGGGCTCACACTAAAATTTTCAGTGAGATGGTAGTGATGGAAAGGAAACTGGGAACCGGCACCTGAGAGAAGGCTGATTGATTAAGCTCCCTGGAACTGAAAGGTGGGGTTCAAGGTGAGGCTGTTGCCTGCTGCTCACACCCTCACTTGTCCCAGTCCACCCTGGGCACACTGGTGTAAGTGTCATCCCATCTCTGCACAGTTGCGGGCAGTGTCCTGGAAGCCTTGTTGGGGAGGAAGGATTTTGCCTGTATGCTTCTAGGTTCTTCTGGCTGGCCTAAGAATGAAATGGACATGGAACAGCTTAACAGCAGAAAATAAAACAAAGTTGAATAATATGAGTATATGGGAGAGATCCAGGCAAACTGAGTAAATCACCCCAGTGGCTCAAATTCTCACTTTAAATGCCATCTTCAGCTAAAGACATAAGAGAATGTAATGGATAAAGAAGAGGTGGTACATATATACAATGGAATATTACTCAGCAATAAAAAAGAACAAAGTTGGGTCATTTATAGAAATGTAAATGAACCTAGAGTCTGTCATTCAGAGTGAAGTAAGAAAGAGAAAAGCAAATATTGATATTAATGCATATATGTGGAATCTAGAAAAATGGTACAGAGGGACCTATTTCTAGCATAGAAATAGAGAGGCAGATATAGAGTAGACAGTGAAGACAGCGAGGGGGGGTGGTGGGATGAATTGGGAGGTTAGGATTGACTTATGTGTACTACCATGTGTAATACAGATAGCTAGTGGGAAGCTGCTTTATCACATGGGGAGCTCAGCTCAGTTCTGTGATGACCTAGAGAGATGGGATGGGGAGGGTGAGAGGGAGGCTTAAGAGGAGGGGATGTATGTATGCATATAGCTGATTTACTTCGTTATACAGAAGAGACTAGCACAACATTGTAAAGCAGCTATACCCCAATTAAAAAAAAAAAACAAAAGGAGGATATTGAGAGTGGGGTTTGGGGACTTCAAAGGGGAGGAGGGAAATCCACGTGGAGATGGAAAAGCAAATGTTTGGAAAATAAATGTTTTCTGTCTCTGCTGTCTGGACCAGCAGAGACAACTGGATGCAGTGGGGGTTGTGATCTCTAGGGCCGGCCAAGTCTACGCACCACACCACCACACCTGCCGTATTCTCTCCAGACATCTCTGGTGGTAGCTTTATTTCAAGGACGGAGCTTCTATCTAAATTCTTTTAGGCAATTAGGGGGAACATAGCAAGAAAATTTTTTAAGTCTTCTGTTTCTTAAATATAATCAGCCAACATTCATCTTCATGCTACAAAGGCACAATTTGGGGTGACAAATTTGGTTCCTTTATATCCTCTTCTTATTAGCAAATGTAAACACTCTGTTGTCTTCAGACCATCAATTCTAAAACAGGGTCATTAGAGCCCAGATAAATGCAAGTGAGTTGCTCAGGACTCATCAGGTAGCTACTGCCTAAGCCTGGTGGAGCCTTGAAAGAGGCAGAGGATTTTGTTTGGCCAGGGTAGAAAGGTGACAGGTGGAAGAGACAGTATATGGAGAAAGCACAGTGGTGTGTGTGGATCTTGATCAGGAAAATCAGTTTTCATAATAAACAGAATTTTGTGTCACCTATTCTACAAGTTGAACTCTCAAAAAACCAGTTAAGCTTTAATGTAGTCCTTCAATCATTTAGTAACCAAAGACAGCGAATTTTAGGACAATCAAAAACATCAAAATATGCAGATGCTCAGATCTGTTATATAAAATGCTATAGTATTTGCATATAACATCCTGTATACTTGAAATCATCTCTAGATTACTTATAATACCTAATACAGTGTGCATGCCATGTAAATACTTGCTGTGCATGTATGCTAGGTCGCTTAAGTCATGTCTGACTCTTAGCAACCCTATGGACTAAAGCCTACCAGGCTCCTCTGTCCATGGGATTCTCCAGGCAAGAATATTGAAGTGGGTTGCCATGACCTCCTCAAGGGAATCAAAACACTTGCTGGCATGTGACAAGTTAAAGTTTTGCTTTTTAGAACTTAGTTCAGTCGCTCAGTTGTGTCCGACTCTGAGACCCCATGGACTGCAGCACACCAGGCCTCCCTGTCCATCACCACCTCCCAGAGCTTGTGAAAACTCATGTCTATCAAGTCGGTGATGCCATCCAACCATCTCATCCTCTATTGTCCCCTTCTCCTCCTGCCCTCAGTCTTTCCTAGAATCATCAGAGTCTTTTCCAGTGAGTCAGTTCTTTGCATCAGCTGGTCAAAGTATTGGAGTTTCAGCATCCATCCTTCCAATGAATATTCAGGACTGATTTCCTTTAGGATGGACTAGTTTGATCTCCTTGCAGTGCAAGGGACTCTCAAGAGTCTTCTCCAACACCACAGTTCAAAAGCATCAATTCTTTGGCACTCAACTTTCTTTATAGTCCAACTCTCACATCCATAGATGACTACTGGAAAAACCATAGCTTAGACTAGATGGACCTTTATTGGCAAAGTAATGTCTCTGCTTCTTAATATGCTGTCTAGGTTGGACACAGCTTTCCTTCCAAGGAGCAAGCACCTTTTAATTTCATGGCTGAAGTCACCATCTGCAGTGATTTTGGAGCCCCCAAAAATAAAGTCTCTCACTGTTTCCATTGCTTCCCTGTGTATTTGCCATGAAGTGATGGGACCAGATGCCACGATCTTTGTTTCTGAAAGTTGAGTTTTAAGCCAACTTTTTCACTCTCCTCTTTCACTTTCATCAAGAGGCTCTTTAGTTCTTTGCTTTCTGTCATAAGGGTGGTGTCATCTGCATATCTGAGGTTATTGATACTTCTCCCAGCAATCTTGATTCCAGCTTGTGCTTCATCCAGCCTGGCATTTCACATGATGTACTCTGCATATAAGTTAAATAAGCAGGATGACAATATACAATGTACTCCTTTTCTGATTTGGAACCAGTCTGTTGTTCCATGTCTAGTTCTAACCTTTGTTTCTTGACCTGCATACAGGTTTCTCAGGAGGCAGGTAAGATGGCCTATTCCCATCTCTTCAATTTTCCACAGTTTACTGTGATCTACACAGTCAAAGGCTTTGGCATAGTCAATAAAGCAGAATTAGATGTTTTTCTGGAACTCTCTTGCTTTTTCGATGATCCAGCGGATGTTGGCAATTTGATCTCTGGTTCCTCTGCCTTTTCTAAATCCAGCTTGAACACCTGGAAGTTTATGGTTCACATACTGTTGAAGCCTGGCTTAGAGAATTTTGAACATTACTTTGCTAGCATGTGAGATGAGTACAATTATGTGGTAGGTTGAATATTCTTTGGTATTGCCCTTCTTTGGAATTGGGATGAAAACGGATCTTTTCTAGTCCTGTGGCCACTGCTGAGTCTTCTACATTTGCTGGCATATTGAGTACAGCACCTTAACAGCATCAGCTTTTAGGATTTGAAATAGCTCAACTGGAATTCCATCACCTCCACTAGCTTTGTTTGTAGTGATGCTTCCTAAGGTCCACTTGACTTCACATTCCAGGATGTCCAGCTCTAGGTGAGTGATCACACCATCATGGTTATTTGGGTCATGAGGATCTTTTTTGTATAGTTCTTCTATGTATTTTGCCACCTCTTCTTAATATCTTCTGCTTCTATTAGGTCCCTACCATTTCTGTCTTTTATTGTGCCCATCTTTGCATGAAATGTTCCCTTGGTATCTCTAATTTTCTTGAAGAGATCTCTAGTCTTTCCCATTCTGTTGTTTTCCTCTATTTCTTTGCATTGATCACTGAGGAAGGCTTTCTTATCTCTCATTGGTATTCTTTGGAACTCTGCATTCAAATGGGTATATCTTTCCTTTTCTCCTTTGCCTTTCACTTCTCTTCTTTCTCAGCTTTTTGTAAGGCCTCCTCAGACAACCAGTTTGCCTTTTTGCATTTCTTTTTCTCAGGGATGGTCTTGATCACTGCCTCCTGTATGATGTCACAAACCTCTGTCCATAGCTCTTCAGAGACTCTGTCTATCATATCTAATCCCTTGAATCTATGTGTCACTTCTACTGTATAGTCATAAGGGATTTGATTTAGGTCTTACCAGAGTGGTCTAGTGGTTTTCCCTACTTTCTTCAGTTTAAGCCCGTGTTTTGCAATAAGGAGTTCATGATCTGAGCCACAGTCAGCTCCCTGTCATGTTTTTGCTGCCTGTATAGAGCTTCTCCACCTTTGACTGCAAAGAATATAATCAATCTGATTTCAGTATTGACCACCTGGTGATGTCCATGTTCAGAGTCTTCTCTTGTGTTGTTGGAAGAGGGTGTTTGCTATGAGCAATGTGTTCTCTTGGTAAAACTGTTAGCCTTTGCTCTGCTTCATTTTGTATTCCAAGGCCAAATTTGCCTGTTACTCCAGGTATCTCTTGACTTCCTATTTTTGCATTCCAGTCCCGTAGTGAAAAGGAAAATGGAACTCAGTGGATTTTTTAAAAAATATTCTTGATTCACAGTCAGTTGAATTGGTGGATATGGAACTCATGGATGTGGATGGCCAGCTCTGCCACATGCTTTTCCAAATACACGTTGTCAGTATCTCTCTCACTCAGCTTTGTTGAATTTGCTGTGTCATGTCCATGTCATAATGGACAATAGTGGGGATCCTGGTGCCCTGAGAGAACCTCCTGAGGTGGGCATCTGAGGAGTCAACAGTGGTTTCCTAAGAAAGTGACACTTGTGGTACCTCCAGAAGGTGAGTTGGAGGGAGCCAGGTGAGAAGGGTGGAGGGGAGGCAGGAGTTTCCCGATCAGGGTGAGGTAAACATTAAACAAGACCACAGCTCTTTCGCTCTGGGAAGAGATGAATCAGGCCCATGGCCAAGTCTACACTGTCCCAGCCCCAGGTCTGGCTCAGCCGTGTGGCTTGCTCTGGCCGATGGGATCTTAGTGGACGTGGGCCCACAGGGGCTTGAGTAGGCGATGTTTCACCCCTGTGGCGGTCTCCCTGTCCTTGCCTCAGCACCAGAGCCTGAGTGGTGAGGGTGCTGGACGCTGAGAGCCAGGGGCATGGGCCCAGCTGCTCTGCTGGGTCTGCTGTGGCTGTCCGAGGTCAACCACAGCCAGCCAGTCTTCTCTTTGAAATTGATTTCATTGAAGTATAGTGGATTTACAGTGTTCTGTTCATTTCTGTTGTACAGCAAAGCAAGTCAGTTCCACATTGTTGTTGTTCAGTCACTAAGTCACATCTGACTCCTTGTGACCCCATGGACTGTAGCCCACCAGGCTTCCCTGTCCGTCAATTACAACATATATATGTTCTTTTTCATATTCTTTTCTATTATGGTTCATCACAGAATATTGAATCTAGATTCCTCTGCTATACAAAGGACTTTGTTGTTTATCCGAACGACATCTCCTAATTTCACATTCCCAGTCTGCCCTCCTCTGTCCCCCTTGGAAGCATAAGTCTGACCTTTGTGTCTGCGGCTCTGTTTCACAGGCATGGTCATTGGTGTTGTACGTGTTGTAGATTCCATATATCAGTGATGTCATATGGTATTTGGCTTTCTCTTCCTGACTTCACTTAGTAGGGTCATCTCCACCCACGTTGCTGCAAATGGTATTGTTTCATTCTCCTTTATGGATGAGTCATATTTCATTGAATATATGTACCACATCTTCTTTATCCATCCATGGATGAACATTTAGGTTGCTTCCATGTCTTGACTATTGGGAATAGTACTGCAATGAACATAGAGGTGCATGTATCTTTTTGAATTATAATTTTGTCTGGATATGTGCCCAGGAGTGGGATTGTAGGATCATATACCGTCATCCAATCCTTAGACATGTGACTGGGTCTAGCCTGGAGTTAAGATGCTCAGGCACACGTTATTCCAGTCACTGAGGCTGAGTGCTCGTTTGTTATGCAGCATTGTTTTAGCAACAGATAACTGAGAGGAGACTTGTGGGCAGTGAATGAATAGGGTATTTAAATCACTGAGAGGAGTTCAAACAGTACCCGTCCCCATTTCTTTTCTTGACATATTGTCTCTGGACCACTGTGAAGTAGCTCACAGAGGGTCCCCACTGCATGATTGATACCAACAGAGGGCGATCAAAGAGTCTTGAGGCAAGTTCTGATGTAGATTCGACTGACCTTCATCAAGGAAATGGAAGCCAGCTCAGCAGAGTCTGTAGCTTAAGAGCTGGAGCTGGTGATGGAGGAGGATTTCAATGGAAGTGTTACACAGCATCTCTGAGTAAAGATTTATAAACAATCAATAGTACTCTCTTCTGTTGTTCCTCGATCAGGTATGCCGTTTAAACGTGGAATCTATCGAGTGACTAAAGCCCAGGAACAGAAAAGCAATTAATAACCTGCTTCTGTGTTAGTACTCTTCTTTCTGACCTAGACACTAGAACTCAAACTAGTAATCTAGTGGTTCTGACCCTGTTATGCACCAGGAACACTTGAAGGGCTGGTTAGCATCCTGTTGCTGGGCCCCAACCTGAGAGCTTCTGATTCAGGAAGTCTGGCGAAGGTCCCAGGTGATACGACTGTCCTGGCTGAGGCCACACCTTGAGGACCACTGCTTCCATGAGTGCGGAGTGTTTCTTGTATGTGTCAACTTGGCTAGACAATGGCGCTCCGCTGTTTGATTGAGATATTGCTGTGATTAGCACCTAACTCAGTAAACTTTGGACTTCCCAGGTGGCACTAGTGGTAAAGAACCCACCTGCCCATGCAGGAGATGTAAGAGATGTGGGTTTGAGCCCTGGGTCTGGAAGATCCCCTTGAAGACGGCATGGCAACCCACTCCAGTGTTCTTGCCTGGAGAATCCCATGGACAGAGGAGCCTGGTGGGCTACAGTCCATGGGGTTGCAAACGGTCAGACACAACTGAGCAACTTAGCATGCAGGCATGCACAATAAATTTTGAATAGAGCAGATTACCCTCCATACTGTGGGTGAGCTTCATCCAACCAGTTGAAGGCTTTGACAGAAAAGACTAGGTTTCCAGAAGGAGGAGTTATGCCTCATGATTGGATCATAGAAATCCTGACTGAAATTCCAGACTGTTGACCTGAAAACTGGATGGAGCATCAACTCGTAGGTGAATTTCCAGCCTTCCTGCCTGCTCTACAAATTTCAAACTTGCCCGCCCCCATGGTCATATGAGTCAATTCCTTAAAATAAATCTTCTTTCTTTCTCTTCTGTCTCTCCTTCTAGAACCTATTAATGTGTTTTTTTCTGGAGAACTATGACTAATACAGTAACACTACAACCAAGTTTCCTAAAAACAAAAAAGTAATATTTTAAAGACTACAGCTCTGCATATGTTGACTCTTCACCCTGAATGCCTTTGCTTACTTTTTCTTACTTTTTCACCATCCAGGAGCCTCTTGAGCCAAAAGAAGACACGTCTCAAATATTCCATGTTGCATGAAACTTTCTAGACTTCCTCTGGTATCAGTTTTCTTGTTCTGTGGGTCGCACTATGTTGCATTGCAAACTGTTTACCACAGATAATGTTCTACTGATTACTCTAACTTTATTTGCATTATAAAATTGTTTATAAATCCTGGCCTATAGTTGGCATTTTTTAATCTTTTAAAAAATATTTATTTATTTGGCTGTGACAAGTCTTGGTTGTAGCACTTCGGTCTCATTGCAGCATGCAGAATCTTTAGTTGTGGCAGATGGGGTCTAGTTCCCTGACCAGGGATTGAACCCAAGTCCCATGCATTGGGAACGCAGAGTCTTAGCCACTGGACCACCAGGGAAGTCCCCCTAGTTAGCATTTAGTAAACGCTTTAATGAATAAATGAGTGAAACTTAGTTAGCATTTAGTAAATATTTTGAATGAATAAAGAATGAAATGGTGGCTTCTGTTCTTATTGAAATCTATTAATGTATCAAAGAACTATAGAAATAAAGAGCTTTCCAATTAACCCTAAGAAATACTATAGATACAAACATATTTCCACTTTACAGGGCTCACAAAAACCTGGGAGGACACAATGGACAAATAAATAAACAAGCTGCTGTAGTGACAACAGAACTGGTCTCCTGATTTGTGCATGAGCGTTGGTCATATAACTGTAGGTGTATTCATCCATTCACCAAGCATTTATTGAGTGCCTGCTGTTTATCTGGCACTGTGTCAGATGGTGTATACATTACTGATCACTCATGACTGCACTTTTCTTCAATGTTCTTAGGAAGTTTTCACAAGCAATATTAAGCCAGTATATTTTCACACATCTAGAAAATTAGACATGTTTTTCTTACATTTAAGAAATTAAAAGAAAATTAAGCAAATGACACTAGAATTAGAACGAATGAACAATTCATTAGGCAATAAGAATGTTAAGTAGAAATTGGGAATCTCTTTCCTATTTTAATATGCACTTGAGCTTAATTGGCTAAGTTTTGAATATGGGATGATGAGCTGAGTTGTTAATACAAATCACACACCTTTTATATACTTAATAAAATCCAAGAGTCTGGGATGCATTTGTGTTGCAGACAATTTATCTGCAGGAGTCAGTGAGTTGGGTAATAGAAAGGGATAATAGGAAATCAGTGGCTGAGAAACCTATAAAGTAAATTAATGCGTGCCTTACTTTATTAATTTATAACAATAATGTAATGGATAAATCAATGAGGGGTGCTTTGAGAAAAATGGATAGAGGGAAGAGTTCCTCCTTTTTTGCAATTTGTAGAAATCATTTCCTCTGCAGAGGCAAAGAAATGCCTTGCTCTTGACACCACCTGGGGAAGCCTGCAGTGAAGCACAATCTGTGGTGTTTTGTTCTGCCCTTGGGTCTCAGGTTTTCTGAGCGCTCCCTTTGACATCCAAATGATTGTATCTACATCTCTTTTCCTGAAGGCTTTTTCTTTTTTTCTTTTTTTTTTTAATTTTAAAATACTCTTTGTTTGTATATGTGTATTTGGCTGTGCTGAGTCTTAGTTGCGGCACACAGGATCTTATCTTTGTTCTATCGTGTGGAATCTTTCGTTATGGCATGTGAACTGTTAGCTGCAGCATGTGCGATCTGGCTCCCTGAGCAATGATGGAAGCCAGGTCCCCTGCATTGGGAGCGTGGAGTCTCAGCCACTGGAGCATCAGCCAGGGAAGTCCCTTTAGACTTTTTTTCTAAAGTTTCTGCCTTAGGAGGCTGTCAGCACTGGGAAAATAACTTACTCCCTGCTCCTCAGCAGCCCTTGGAGTGTGATGACTAGCAGTTGGTGTATCAACACCCCAGCTCCTGTGTTTCCTTGGGTGAAGTAACTCCTAGGTATTATTTTACACAGCATCTGACTTTGCACAAAGAATCAAGCTCCATTTCGCCACAAGAAAGCCTGGCTTGATGGGCTGCCTTCTCTTCCCTGTGTCACTTTCCCACTTCTTAGTAAAGCTTACTGCATCAAGTGCAAATAAATGCTTGCACTTGAATCTGTACTTAGAGTTGGTTTACTAGGAAAACCCAGACTAAGGCCCGGTAAAGAAGTGAAAGAGGAGAGTGAAAAAGCTCGCTTAAAACCCGACATTCAAAAAACTAAGATCATGGCCTCAGGTCTGATCACTTCATGGCAAATAGATGGGGAAACAGTGGAGACAGTGGCAGACTTTACTTTCTTGGGCTCCAAAATCACAGCAGATGGTGATTGCAGCAATGAAATTAAAAGGTGCTTGCTCCTTGGAACAAAAGTTATGACCAACCTAGGCAGCATATTAAGAAACAGAGACATTACTTTGCTGACAAAGGTCCAACTAATCCAAGCTATGGTTTTTCCAGTAGTCATGTATGGATGTGAGAGTTGGACCGCAAAGAAAGTTGAGTGCCATAGAATTGATGCTTTTGAACTGTGGTGTTGGAGAAGACTCTTGAGAGTCCCTTGGACTGCAAGGAGACCCAACCAGTCCATCCTGAAAGAGATCGGGTCCTGGGTGTTCATTGTAAGGGCTGATGTTGAAACTGAAGCTCCAATACTTTGGCCAGCTGATGTGAAAAACTGACTCATTAGAAAAGACCTTGATGCTGGGAAAGATTGAGGGCAGGAGGAGAAGGGGACGACAGAGGATGAGATGGCTGGATGGCATCACCGCCTCGATGGACATGAGTCTGCACAAGCCTGGCGTGCTGCAGGCCATGGGGCTGTGAAGAGTCAGACATGACTGAGCGACTGAGCTGAGCTGAACTGAAGGCCGGCACAAAGAATATGTGCCTGTTACTCTCTGTTGATGCTGGGCAGGGCCTGCGTTTTTCAGTTCCTGTTCAGAGGTACTGGTTACATAATCACATTAGGCAGCAGCTCAGGTTTCAAAGTTTTGAGGCAGTGGTTTGGGTAGGACTTACAGAGGGACATTCTGGACAGATGGGGGTCTTTTAAAGCCATTAGACTCCTTGCTGTCCCCTCATCACCTTAGTTGTGTCTGGCAGCCTTCTCAGCAACACATGCTTGGGGAAGACAGATCAGTGCTAACCAGACTGAGCTCTGTTCATTTTCCATTGCCCATCTTTCCAGGAGACAGTAAACATTTGTCTCGCTGACATTAAGAGCTAGCATTTTTCTCCTTTTACTTCTTTTGTTGCTGGCATAATTAGCAGTTTGCTCAAGCTACATCATGCCTCCTGGAGCTGCTCTATCTCTGTTTCCTTCAGGGAGAGAATGTCCCGTTTCAAAAATGTGTGTGTGTGTGTGTGTGTGTGTGTGTGTGTGTGTGTGTGTGTCTCCATGGAGTCATCAGTAAGAATTTTCCCCTCAGTCGTCATCTTCCATCTGAGCTGCTGTGGGTGGTACCCTCTCTCCTTCCTGCTGCTTTTCTTCAGCTGCGAGGATCTCTTTTCCAGTTAGCAGCCGGAGTGGTCAGTTAAGGTAGAGTGCATTCATGATCTTTCTCAGGAAATCCTTCCAAAGATTTTGTCATGCATTTCCTGTACACTCCGGACTCTTCCCCCATATGACAAGGTCTCACCCGTCATGCCCATCAATCAGGTCTTTGCTCAAATGTCATCTTCTTAGAGAGTCCTCCTCTGACCACCCCATTGGAACTTGCAAGTCCATCTGATATCAGATGGCCTTAGCCTGTAGCGGCTTGAAGCAGGGTTTCAGTTCCCAGCCAGAGACTAAGGTTGGGTCATGGCAGTGAGAGCTGAATCCTAGCCACTAGACTAGTGGTCAGTGACAAGGTCCTGGCCTTTCAGCTGTAGAAGAGAATTCCGCAAAGAAGGAAAGCAGTGAAACAAAGTGTTTATTAGGAGTAAAAGAGTCCAGTACTTGTGGGTAGATACAAGGGTGGGCTCAGAGAGAGTCACACCCTCATGGCAATTTGAATCACTTTTGTGAGACATTTTTTCTGGGTTTCCTTTGGCCAATCATTTTGATTTGTCTGGTTCAGAGTTCATATTTGGTGTATTTCAGGATCCTCCCATGTGTGTGATGCATCTCTCAGCCAAGGTGGATTCCAGCAAAGAGAGCTCTGGGTAGCTTTGACATCATTCCCTTTTCGATCGCCAAGGGGCTTTCTAGTCGGAAAGGTTTCCCAACTTCAAGAATGAGATGTGGTCCCTTATCTCTTATCTAGGCAGGGCCCAGCCTTCTCTCTTGATTGTTCTGCTATTATTTTGGAATTTCTTCCATAAGGAATGAACCTCAATTGCTTACCCTGGGGGGCTTGTCTACCTCCTGTCTTAAATCTCCCCTGAGAGTCATTAACCCCCCTGAAAGCCTTATTGGGAAGATGAAGGTCTGTCTTCTGAAGCTTCTTCAGGCTGGCAAGGGACTTGTAGACCTTACCTAGTTGAGGTCATGGAGCTCTTGCCCTGTCTCATTAAGGGGTCCTAAGGCTAATTCTTACAGATTGGGCATTTATGGCCCTTCCAGGATTGCCTTTGTCCCATACTGAAGGATCTACTCCCTGTAGAAGATGACTGGGAATAGGGCCTTGCTCTTCCAACTGGTCCATCTTAGTCACATCCTCAGCACTCCCCATCTCATTCTCTCCTGTGTTATTTTTATATTGTTTATCTCTGTGCAATTTACTACATCTTTTGTTTAGTGTCTGTTGACTTCCTTACTTCACTAGAACAGTACTTTGCTCCCTTAGCAAAGTGCATTTGAGATTCATTCATGTTGTGTATCAGCAGTTCATTCCCTTTTACTGTTGAGGAGTGTTCCCTTGTGTGGAAATACCTAAGTTTGCTTATCCATTCACCGGTTGAAGGACCCTTCTGAATTGTTTCCAATTTTTGATGATTATGCATAAAGCTGCTCTAAATATTTTTGTGCAGATTTTTAGGACAATATAGGTTTCATTTCTCTTGGGCAGATATCTAGGAGTGGAATTGCTGGGTCATATGGTAAGCCTATTTTTAACTTTATAGGAAATTGTCAACCTGTTTTCCAAAGTGCTGTACCATCTTATACTCTCACTGGTGATACGAAGGGTTCCATTTGTCCTAATCTTTCCCAGCACTTGGTATTGTAGGTTTAAAAGCATGGAAACTATTTTAGCAAAGTACCTGAGACCCATCATTTATAATCAAATTTCCAAGTGGTGCCCCAGAGCAGGTCTTATTTTTGTTTTTCAATATGTTTTTTTTTTTTCTATTCCATTGCTCCCCTGAGATCCTATTTCAACTTGATTGTGTTATTTTTCTGTATTTGAACCAGGTCCCCCAGTGGGGCTCTAAGGACCCTAGCGGGAGAGATTTTTTAAATTTAATTTTATTTATTTTTTAAACATCAAAAACATTGTGTATTGGGGTACAGCCAATTAACAATGTTGTGATAGTTTCAAGTGAACAATGAAGGGACTCAGCCAACAGAGGGAGAGATTGGGTTGTTATTCACTTTAGCCCCCTGAGCACCTAGTGTTGTACCAAGGTTAATAAATACTTGCTTTTTTCTAGTTCAGAAAATGATGAATTATGGGGGCTGACAATGGTGTAATGACGATAATGTAGGTCCAGGCAGCCAGAGGTGGGGTCAGTTAACCGCCCCTGCCTTCAGTTTCCTCATCTGCATAATTCATGTTTGTACGAAAGTCTCTAATTTCTCTGTTTGTACCATTCTGTGTTTTGATTATCATAGCAACAATAGGGTAATTGGACAAATGACATAATTGTCCTAAATGGACATGGCTTCTGTTGGGATTAAGTGTCAGTCTTTGAAAACGACAAATAGGGATAAAGCTGTTAGCTTGAGATTCACTCTGATTTCCATGAAAAATTTTCATGGGTTGTTTTCCTGTCCCTAGCACCCTGTCCCTCCCCTATAACACTTCTTTCCCTCTGTGCTTTCCAGCATTCAGAGGGACTCTCAAGTTCCACCTCATGGAGTCCTTCATGGTTTGTAACTTTTAAATTTGTTTTTCACTTGCTTTTGTATCTTTCCCTTGCTGTCTACCAGTTTCATGAGAGACAAACTGTGCAAACTGTTTTTGTCATTATATCAGTGCAATAAATGTCTGTTTGGTAAATTAATGATGTTAATGAATATGCTCTGAAAAAAAAAAGTTTTTATTTCTCTGCAAATAAGTGCTGGAAGCACTGTATAGTTTACTTTTCCTACTTGGAATGTCATTGTCCTGCATACAAGACCTGTTGGATTTTGTTTCTCCAGGATTAACCAAATTTATTTCATCATGGTCCTCCCCCACCTTTTAAAAGTTTGGTTGGATCATCTGTTTATTCACTAATTATACCCACATTAATAAAACAATAGCTAATCAGTGTTAGACAACCCCCATGCACCAGGGCTATTCCAAACACTTTGTAACCATCCTTTAGAACAATCCTAGTTTTCCTATCTTTGTTTCAGAATTATGGATGAGATAACAGAGGCTTGGAGAGATACAATAACTTTCTAAGTCACAGGGTTCCTTGAGAAATCAGTCATCAGATCTCTCAGCATGAGAAACGCTGGTCTAATGGAATTGAAGGGCTCTAGGTCTGAGACAGACCTGTTTTGAATCTAGAATGGAGTGGATTTTGGAATGATCGCTACTTTTTAAACGTGAGTCTGAGTCTCATTTCCTTTTACCCATAAATGGTGATGATCATACTCACTTGAAAGGGTAGTTGTAGGAATAAAATGAAAAAAAATGTGTGTAAAGAAGTTAGCATTGAACAGGGCTGGTGATAAATGTTGAGACATTGTGGTTACTATCAACAGAGAGGTTTGCACAATACAGTGTTTGTTGAACATAAGTTGCTTTCTCTGTCCCTCTGCCTTTTCACCCTTGGCCTTTGGGACTTCATTTGCCTGGAACTTCTAAGAGCAGTATGTTAGCTAGGTGAGGCTGAAAGCTGTAACAGGCAGCCTTGGAATGTTGTGAAAGCTTGTCTCATTCCCAGGAGGTCCACAGAGGATTGCCTTGGATTGCTCAGCTATGATGTCCTCCACGACATCCTCTGCCTTTGACACAGAGAAGGAGCAAGCAGACCATCTCAGGAAGGTTTGCAAAATATTGTAAAGGCAACACTTTGTAAATTGCCTAGTTCTTAAAACATTTACCCTGCATGAAAGTTCAGGAACCCAGTGCACTTTCTGGTTATTTTTAGGTAATTAAAAGTCCAGTAGTCAAAAGGTCCAGTCTTTGTTATCAGCAAAATAGTGAACATGATTTGAAGTTAATTTTTTTTCTCATCTAAAACTCAAGCCAGGAACTGGTGATCAGTTTAGCGGGAGAAACTGGAGGTGGTCATTAAAGCTTCACTGTTTATCATCTCCACTGCTCATTCTGTAGACCTTTTTTAAAAATAAATTTTTATTATGTTCAGTGTATAGATTGATGAATTTTTCAGAAAGTAAAACACTCAGGTAATACATAAAAATCCACATAACACATAAAAAATGTAAAACATAAAAGCTTGTATACTTGCAAATTCATCAGTTAATATTCATTGTGAAATGTCTTATTTCACCTTCACTGCTTTTCTGTTAAGACTTTAGACATTTCACTCTACTGTCTTCTTGTTGGAGGCAGAGTTGGATGCAGTTCTGATTTTTGTTCCTCTATAGGTGATATGTTTTCCTTCTGAGCTTTGTTGAGGATTCTTTCTGCATCACTGTTTTCTGTCGTTGAGGATCGTATTCCTAGGTGTAGATTTTGACATTTATCCTGCTTGGTGTTCTCTGAGCTTCCTGGTGCTATGTATAGTGTCTGGCATTAATTGGGGGGAAATTCTTAGTCTTTACTGTTGCAAATTTTTCTTCTTCGCGTTTCTCCATTTCTTTACCTTCTGATAGTCCCATCACACATATATCACACATTTTGTAGTTGTCCACAGTCCCTGGAATTTGGTCCCGTTTTTTCAGTCTTCTTCCCCTTTGCTTTTCAGTTTTTGAGGTTTCAATTGAAATATCCTCTATCTCAATGCGTCTTTCCTCAACCACGTCCAGTTTACCAGGGAGCCTGTCAAGGACATCCTTTATTTCTCTTACAAAGGTTTTTCTTTTTTTAAAAATTCTATTGAGTTTTTTTGATTTTTGTTTTTTTTTTTGGTTCTTCCTTAGAATTTCCATCTCTCTGCTAGCCTTGCACATCTGTTCTTGCCTCCTGTCTGCTTTATCCATTAAAGACCTTAGCATGTTAATCAGAGTTGCTTAAAACTCCCTGATGTTTCCAGTATCCCTGTTATGTCTGGTTCTTAGGTTGCTCTGTGTCTTCAGATCGTGTTTTTCCCCTTTTTGGGTGTCTTATGATTTTGTTCTTGTTAGCGGGCCATGATGTGCTAGGTGAGAGGAACTGCTGTGAGCAGACTTTAGGGGTGTAGGGCGAGGTGTGGAGGAGTGTAAGGTAAGTTCTGCGAGCTCAAGGACTGTGGCCCGCACCAGGACAGACAGCGTTCAGCACTAACTAAGGGTGTAGGTTCAAATTTCAAACCATAAAAGGAGAAATATTTGACTCTTCCTTTTCACGTATACTCTTCAGTTCCAGCTGATTGTGTTTATCACGTATTTTTTCTTCTTTTGTTTGCCCCCCCCCCCTTTTTTTTGGTGGGGGAGGAGAAACTCTTTTCTCCAGTGTAGCTCTGGATATTTTGGCTATCAGTGTAACCAATGGGCTTCCCCGGTGGCTCAGTGGTAAAGAATCTGCCTGCAATGCAGAAACTGCAGGAGGTGCAGGTTCAGTCCCTGGCTCTGGAAGATCCCTTGGAGGAGGGTATGGTAACCCACTCCAGTATTCTTGCCAGGAGAATCCCATGGATAGAGGAGCCTGGTGGGCTACAGTCCATGGGGTCTCAAAGAGACTGAACATGAACATGACTGAAGCAACTTAGCTCAGAATATATCTCTCTTGAATTGGAGATCACTATAGAGCATGATTAAAACATTCAGAGGAGCTCTTGTAACTTGGATGAGATGGTAGTTATTTATTTTCTAACTTGATGAAAAATTTATGCATTTACACTGTCATGAAACAACTTATTTCCTAATTTTTGTCCTTGATATTGTGTACTTTTGACAGTTCTTTCCTATTGCTGACAGATGTTTTTTCCCCTTTTAGAAGTAACAGAGGCACACATTTCTGTCTGTGTTTTCACTTTTGCTCCGCTTGTGGTAGAATTTCTCTCTCATCATACAAAATGTAGTTACCTGTCAATCAGTGTTTACCAAGCACTTAACAATCTCTACATGCTCATCACTACAGGCAAGTCTGACGATTGGAAAATGAGTACAAGGGAAAGGAAGAGATAACATCTTAGGTTGTTGGAATTGAGTTAACATGGGCAAAAGCACTGAAAATACGTGAGATCTTGCTATTCTTGTTATTGTTATTATCTGATGCATTCGTTTCCTAGGGCTCCTGTGACACATTTATCACAAACTTGGTGACTTTCAAAGAACAGAAATAGCCCCTCTTAGTTCTGGAAGCCAGATGTCCAAAATCAAAGTGTCAGTGGGGCTGGTTCTGGAAACTCTGGGTGAGAATCTGTCCCCTCCTCTCTCTCCTGGCTTCTGGGGGCAGCAGATGACCCTCAGCTTGTTCTTCGCTCCTGCCTCTGCCTCTGTTTTTCCATTGCCATCTTCTCTCTCTCTCCTTTTCTCTTAGCGTCTTCTTCACTGATAGGGACACGCGTTGGATTTAGGGCCCATTCAGGTCAACCGGATGTTCTCATCTCAAGGTCTTTAACTCTATTACAACCCTGCAGACCCTTTCTTTTTCAAATAAGACACATTCATAAGTCCTGAGTAGATATGTCTTTTGGGGAGCCATCATTCAACTTGTTACATTTAGCCATTTGGCATGTGTTATTTTTCCTTGAATTTTCTTTTTTTCCCCCCAAGGTTCCTAGAAATCTCCCTCAAGGACAAGAAACATTTTGTATCTCTTATGTTCCCTAGAGACCAGCTGAAGACTCTACCGTGTCAAGTCCTTTTTTTGTTTTCTTTTTTTCAAGATTTTTTTGATGTGGACCAGTTTAAAAGCCTTTATGGAATTTGTTACAGGATTGCCTCTGTTTTTTGGTTTTTTGGCCATGAGGCATGTGGAATCTTAACTCCCTGGCCAGAGATCAAACCCTCACCTCTTGCACTGGGAAGCAAAGTCTTAACCACTAGGCTACCAGAGAAGTCCCTATAAAGCTCTTTTAATGTACAAGATGTATATGCATCTTATGAGGTATGAAAGGAATGGATAACAGAGGGGAAAAACCATGTGACAATATCTTTATAGTCTGTTGACAACACTGACAAACAGGAAAATGTGTGATGTGAGAGTGGTGAGTTCTGTGTCATGCTAAGCTAAGTGTACACAGAAAATCGCCTGACTCTAGTCTGGGGGACTTGGAAAGGCTTTTGGGGAAGGAGGCATAGCAAGTGAGATCCAAAGACCCGCGTGGACAAGGAGGAAGAGTATTCCAGGCACACGAAACAGCACATGGGGGTTTCCCATGCAGGCGTCTGGAGCCAGCAAAAGTGTTTGACGTGTCTGAGAGATACGGTGCACAACGTGGATGTATGATGCACCAGATACTTCCTGCTGGCCCCAGAGACCTCAGAAAACTCCCACCGTGGGGTGGTAGTTGTGAAAGGAATTGGGGGTTAGTGAGGCTGGAGGCAGGGCTGGTCAATTTCAGGTTGTTGAAGGAATCCAGGTGAGTGATGGCAGCATTAGGTATGAGCTAGACAGAGTGGGGAGGCATTGTGTTTCAGAGTTATTAAAATGGTGAACAGCTGTTTGTCGTGGTGGCTGATTGGAGTGAAGCCATATGGAAAAGAGAGGACTCGAGGATGATTTTTGTCTTTATCTTTAAACACTTTTATTGTAGTGTAGTTCATTTACAATGCTGTGTTAGTTTCTGGTATACAACAAAGTGAATCAGTTATACACATACATATATCCACTCTCTTTTAGAGTCTTTTCCCATACAGACCGTTACAGAGTATCGTGTAGAGTTTCCTGTGCCGTGCACTAGGTCCTTGTCACCTATTTTATGTATAAAGGATGAGTTTTAAATGTTTGGTTTGTCTCTAGTGGAGAAGCATGGTATTGTTTATGGCCACTGAAGGCAGAGGAGGCGGCATGTGACACTTTCTGCCCATCTCCCTGCTCTGTACATAGGAGGAAGCGATCCCTGCTCTCCCCATCTCACAGCATTCCTAGGACCAAATAAAGTATTTAAAATGCTTTAAAAATTGTAAAGCAATTTCCAAAATGGCTCTTTATGATTGGTTTACATTTTATCAAAAATTTTAAAGAATATAACTATATGAAAGCAAATAAGATACATTTTTAAATAGGAGTTAATCTTTTTAAAAGAAATGTGTAGTACAATCTAGGCCCTGCTTTCCCTCTCTCTGCTTTTCTATCCTGCATCCTGATTTCATCATGCCATGTACCCCCCAAAAAAATCTAAGGTCATTCCCTAAAGCCTGTTGTTTCTCAGTGGCTTGCGACTTCACCACGTGATTGCCCCACCTCCACCTGGGCACAGGTGTACTGTCCCCCACTTCGTGTGAACACACACAAGGAGTGAACTCAGTAACTCTTGGTTAAGGTCTTGGGCAGCATGTCCATCTTCTCATCTGTGAAATGGGTATAATTTTATGTATCTCACAGACTGAGGACCTAATGAAATTAAACACACACGACATATGTGTGAATTGTTACTTATTGTACCTGGCAAAAAAGTAAGAACGCAGTAACTATGACTTTATTATTATTATTTTATAACATATACTCTGCAAACAGATCTCCTTGTGTTTGGAAATCTTTACTTCCTGCTCAGCAACCTTACAAATTACTGGAGACTCCTATGGACTCTGATCTCTGCATTCACACTTACCTGTGTCAACAGACCACCCCACTCACATCTTCCTGAATTTCCATAACATTTAGGGTCTGCCTCTATTAACTGTTTCCTCCATGTTCACATTGTCTTTTTAAATAGACCCTAAATTTCATAAGTGGATGTATCTGGTAGGGTGCCCAGAAGATATGAGGAAAAGGATGATTTGATAACCAACAAGTCCTTTCTTAACATCTCTTCTTTGGGAGTCTTGTTCAAATTCTTGCTTCCCAGTCCTCTTTCTGTCCATCAGAATTAATCTTCAAGTTCTAAAGGAAGAAAGAAAGTGAAAAAAAAAATGAGGAATATGTAACTTTAAAACCTTGGTCTCAAAACAGGGAGAATGTTGGTTTTAGAACATTTTGATCTTCTTGAATGCATTTTCTTTCCTTTTCTGACAACTCAAAAATTGCAATAATAATTGCATTGTTCCCCTAAGTGCCCTAGTTAGAACCAAAGCCAAGATGATTTTATCCCACTATTAGGAGAGAGCTGCAGGAAGAGCCTATACGATGTGCCTGCTTTCTTGATCAGAGTGCAGATGTCTCACAGAGTGAAGATGAGCCTCAGGCTGAAGAAGCCTTGGCCAGACTGCACTAGACGTTTCTGCAAAGTGCCTGGAGCAACACAGAACAGTTGCACTCAGGGGCCGCTTCAGATGCAAGTGTGTTTTTGTGGCGGCTCCTTAATTTCATTTTCTAATTCTATTCATGGAATCTGAAGGTTGTATAACTTGGGGAGAAGACTCGGGCATCCTTTTGGATACATGCTCTGGTGCTTTTAATGAGGGCAAATTTACTTCACCTCTTCAAACTCAGTTTTCTTCTTTGTGAAATGGCAATGAAAATATTTCCACCCAAAGAGAGCACGTTACATCTCTCCTTGTAGGTATTTGGAGAGCAGTAATAATAGGACAACAATCTGTCTCCTGACTCTGCACCATTGGAAGCTACACATAAATGTGTTGGCAACATTTCCAACTTTCTACCAAAGTATAATTTAAAAAAATTAAAACATGACTATCATGTCAAAGATTTATTTAACTCGTTAATGAGGGAACCAGCAGGATGTTAAAGCTGATTCAAAGAGAATTTGAAAATCTCATTATATATAGGCCCAGAAAGAATTACTGCTAGAATAAGGTTGCTAAATTTAGATATAAAATCTGTCTACTTCCTACAGGGCAATAAAACTGGTAAAATGGTAAAAATACAAACAATAAAAATGGCCCTTTTGGCAATACCATCTCCAGTGTTCAGGTATTGTTTGTGTTTGTATCAGAGAAAATCTAAAGTTAGCATTTAACTTCAAAAATTACAATTCCTAATCAAGAGAAATCATGAATCAAACATAGTTACCTTCTCCTAGAAAATTAAATGATCCTGGGGACAGATAATATTCCTCTGACATTGAAAGGACATGTGGTCATGATTTTACCTTATTTTCAAGGTTTGAATGTATATCTTCATATTACCTATTTGTTTTCAATAGTTCCTGTCATTCCCATTCTGGTCTGGTACCTTCAGTTATTTTTATTTTTTCATTTTTCTTTGCTCCTCTAAGGCCCCCTCTTTGGCTCTTTTCCCATCAGTAATTTATTGACCAGTTACATCTTCACTCTTTTCCAATTTTATTTTCTCCCTGAGCCATCCTTTGAGTCTGCTGTTGTCCTTATGCTGAAAGCTGGCTTAAACTTAATTGGCTGTGCAGAACTGGCTTCCTTTTAGCATTAGCTGTGGTAAGATTTGCTGTTTCCTTCCCCATATCTCTGTGAGATAGAAGGAAAACAAGTTTCAAACAGCATTCTTCCATACACCTGAAATCTAAGGCAAGCAAGCCCAGAGTTCCATAAAGTCAGTAGAATCCTGTTTCTCTGTTCTTTTGTCCACTCCCAAATCACCCTGAATGAAAATTTCACTTAAGGCAAAAATTCTATGGCATACATTTTTTCCCACCATTTTTCTTTTTAGAGTGAAATGATCAAGAATCTTCTAAACCAGTACCCTGGGACCAAAGAGGGATTAAAGAAGGTAGAAGTTGTGCTAGATTTTAAAAAACTCTCTGTTCATGTAAGAATAAGGGTATATCTGCCGTATTCTTGCCCACCCTTGTATCTGAAGACCATCATTTTCACCAAGGAAAGCTTGTGTCTAATGGCCATCATGCTGATTAACAAAACATTGAGTTCACCAATGACAATCCATTTATATTATTCATTATGCTCAATAGCACACTTGTGGGTTGATCAGTGATCAAGCCAGTGAACCCTTGTGCATGCCATCTCTGATATGTGTGGTCTTCTGAGTAAATGTCAACTACCTCTGGAGGGCTTCTCGTGTCTCAAATGGTAAAGAATTTGCCTGCAACGCAGGAAACCTGGGTTCAGTCCCTGGGTCAGGAAGATCCCCTGGAGAAAGGATTGGCAACCCACTCCAGTATCCTTGCCTGGAGAATTCCTTGGCCAGAGTTGCCTGGCGGGCTATAGCCCGTGGGATCGCAAAGGGTGGCACACAACTGAGGACCAGCTTTCACTTTCAGCCACTTGCAGACAGTCCTCGCAGCAGGAGCGATCCTCCCCGAGGGTGCCACATTCATTCTTGTTACACAAGCTAGGCTGGAAGGAGTTTAGGATGTAAATATATGTCTTCACGATCTGGGCGACGTGTTTCTAAATGGAGCGATCACACCCTCCACTCTCTGTGGAAGGAGGAGGGGGTGTGTGCCCACAGTGGAGAAAGGTTCCTATCTCTGGACTCTGGAAGCTGGGGTGGCAGCAACATTTCCTTGAGGACCCAGGTCCCGTTTACCCTGGGTGTCAGGAATTGAGCAAGGGAGATTTGTGAGCCTGAACGTCTTCCTCGAGGGTTGGGGTACCCCTACGGTAAGACCTCACTGCACAACCATTGCCAAGCCTACTGGCCATTGGGAAAAGATGAGGAAGCAAAGCATCCTGACCTATTGTGAAGAAAGAACATCTTTTTTATATTGCTCATTGCTTATGGGCACCAGCGTCTGTCAGAGCTTCTGGTAGAAACAAAGACCAACAGCAACTCTGGTTTGAATTCAACTGCAAGTGTGTCAGGTTTTATATTATGGTAAAATCTTGGCCTCCTTAGAAGGAGGTTAAATCCCTAGTTGATTCAAAGTGAATTTCATTTCTCCAACGATGAGCAGAGACAAAAACATGACCCATATTTTTTTCTCCTCAGAGTCCAAATGCTTGCTCTATTTTTTTTCCCCTCTTTCCTCTATCTTAGGAAGTTTCGTCACAGCCAGCAGAGTGGAGGCATACTCTTGCTGCTTGGGGAGTAGAAAAATTCATGACTTCCTTCAACACAAAAGGCCCTGGATTATTTCTGGCAGAGAGAGCAGCTTGGAGTGATTCATTGGGCAGGTCGCTTGCTGTGCCCCAAACAGAGCTTTTACCTATTTACGACAGAATAATTCCATTTGCTTTTAGAGATGCACTTTATGCCTCCTCTGTCAGACTAACTCAGAAATACGTCAGCCAGACAAGCTGCTTCACCCCTTTTGCCGTCTACACTGCAGGCAGGACACAGAGGCAGAGGGTGACTTCCACTCTTCTTTGGATAAGCAATGGGGTTACAATTGTTGCTGAAATTCCCAAAATTGGAGGTTATGAAATTTTTGAATACAAGGCCATGGTCTGCATAAGAGAACTTACTTCCTAAAATTTAGAACACAGTTTAAATGATTGTTTTAATAAATGTTCTAGAGTTAGGATAATTTTTGCTGAGTGGGTGATCATGTATAGTATGAGTTTTGCTTACTAATCTTATTCCAGGTTTCATCTTACTTTATTCCACTTCATTTTTCTCTTTATGTTCATTTCCTAAGTTTTAACATTATTCGTGTAATTTTTAGAGATTTTACACATATACAAATTACTTTAGTGCAAACATAGCCCCCATGGGTCCCCCTTCCACTCATAAATCATGACTTCCCACTCAGATTTGCTGATTCCATCCCTTTGCCTTCCTTTCCAGAAAGAACCATTCTCATGAATGTGATTTTTTATTCTCATGCATGCATGCTAAGTCGCTTCAGTTGTGTCCAACTCTGTGTGACTGTATGGACAGCAGCCCACCAGGCTCCTCTGTCCACTGGGTTTTCCAGGCAAGAATACTGGAGTGGGTTGCCATTTCCTTCTCCAATTCTCATGCATGTTTTTATATTTTTAATACACTTATGTACATAAATCATACATAGTTTTGGCAGGCATGTTTTAAAATTTTATAAATACTCTATAGTTTTCTTTTGTCTGATTTTGCCACAGTCTATTTGTCCAATTTCTTAGGATGTTTCCAGTTTTTCACTGTCACAGACATTGTCTTATCCATTTTTCCGCATAGAAAGATTCTGTAGAGGCTCAGACTACAATGGAATTGCTAAGTTTTGGATATGAATATCTCCAAATGTTACTAGATATTGTTGAATTGTTCCCCAAGGAAAAATGTTGGTGTTCTTCATAGATTCTGGGTACTGAAACATTGTTGGCGATACACACAGCAAATGCATTTTCCAGTCTGTAGCTTGACTTTTCCTTTTGTTCGTGTGGCTTTCATTTCTTAGTTTTTTGGACTTTTTATTGGAGTATAGTTGATTCACAATATTGTGTTAGTCTCAAGCGTACAGCAATGTGAATCAGTTGCGCTTATCCATACGTTACCCTTTTATAGATTCTTCTCCAATATAGGTTATTTCACAGTACTGAGCAGAGTTCTCTGTACTGTGTAGGAGATCCTTGCTAGTTATCTGGTTCATAAATAGTAGTGGGTATGTCAATTTCAGTCTCCCAGTTTATCTCTCCCCCGCCCCTGTTCACGTGGATTTTTAAAGTAATTTTAATTTCAGTGTATTCAACGGTATCAAATTTTCTTTTGTATTTTTTGCATTTTGTACCTTATTCTAAAAATGCTTTCCTTCCACACGGTTGTCAGGATGTCACCTTCTTCCTCATTCCCTGGTTCCTTTGTCTATGAGAGCAGGCTGCACATATGGCCCCGAGCACTGGCTTAGTCTCCCCTAATCTAGATACAAGATTTAGCACATGTTGGTATTCTCAGAATGACTTCGTGCGCAAGGTAGATTTTACAGGAAGAGCCGAGAAGGAGTTCATGTCTATCCCACATTAGATAAACCAACCCCTCCCGTTAGCTGGTTCTGTTCTCTCCTTATCAGCACTGTCTCTACCAGAATTAATCCTTATTTTTTCCTCCCTTGGGGGAACAAAATGACTCTTTGCTTCGTTAAGAACTCCACCCTATTTCACTGTAAATCTTAGGTAACAGTTGACTTATAAGTTTATAAGCAACAAGTGTGTGAAAGTATCATCTCAATTACAGTGGTTCTCTCAAGTACAGAAATTCTCATAGTAATTTATTCACTTATTTATTTAAATCATATTTAATAAGCACTAAGTATCAAGCATTATCCAGGACACTGAGTGAACCAATGTCCCAGATGGAAAAGATCAAGGAGGGCAATCTGGGAAGGCTTCTCTAAGGAGGTGACATTTAAAGTAAGATGTGAAGGATAAGGAACTAGCCATTTCAAAGTGGGGAAAACATCTAACAGGAGGTAAATGTCATATGCAAAAGCCAAATGCAAGGAAAAACAGCTTGGCATGTAGGGGGAACTAAAAGGATGACAATTATCACTGAAAGGAAATGTTAAAGAAGGAAAAATGATGTGGAATGTGGATGGAGAGCAATATGGGTGAATTTATTTAGTGCCTGTGGGCTTTCACAAGGAGAGACAAATTTGATCTGATGTGTGTTTAAAAAAAAAATGGCATTGGCTATCGACTGAGGGTAAACAATGCAGAAGAAGGAGACTGTTGCTGGGGTTCAGGTGAGGTGCAGTGATGACCAAGTTAATTCTGCGAAACAAGAGATGTAGAGAAATATACCTTAGAGGCAGTGATGACAGGATTTTGATAAATAAAGAGTATGGAATCAAAGATGATTTCTGGTATTGCAACATGATGAGGCATGGGACACAAACTGACATGGTGAGGATCACCCCGGTGGGCTTGAGGTAGGACCAGAATGGTGGCAGACAAGAGTTTTGTCTTTTGCACATCACTTTTGGTGCCTATGGGGCATCCCCTGGTGACATGTAGTATTTAGTTGGATCTAGAACTCAGAGAAGACATGAATTTGGGGATAACAGCTGGAAGAAGACAACATGTTTCACTTAATGGAGTGATAGATATATATATAGGAAAGAGAAATGAAGGCAGATCTTGCTTTATATCCAGTCTGAACTTTAGATTCCAGTGACTACCATCCATGGCCTTGAACTTCTGTGCCTGGATGGGGATTTTGGATGGACTGTCTCAGGAAGCCCAGGAAAAGGCCAAAGATGGCAACTCAGCATTTGGTCCCATTTATACATCTCAGTATTCCTCTAGGGGTCTATTGGTTTTTAGAATTTTCAGTTAAGTGCTTGAAACTATCAATGAACTTCTAAAGTAATAAAGTTTTACCCTGTAAAGGAAAATTTGGATTATATCATCGAAGGTTTATTGAGAGACCTGTCTCATACTATGTGTATGTCAAGAGACAACAAAGCTGACCTACCTGTGTTTGAGCAACATTAACAGTTCTAAAACTTTTACTGCGTTTCTGTTGATATTCTCAAAGTTAGATTTGTTGATTACTTCTATATAATTGACAAGGAATCTGGCCACCTCAGTAGATTGTGCTTACTTTTTCTTATGGCAGTTAAAATGATGAATTGTTGGGCTTTTTTGACAGAGTCATCTGTATGGCCATTGAAAGATTTATTTACAGCTTATACTTAATTTTTTTTCCCTCAATGCTGAGTCCAGTTATATTTACCTCCAGCTGCAACTTGCAGACAAAATTCCAGATTCAGTCATCCTGTCTTACATGTGACAAGTATACCTATTAGTCAAAAAATATTGGGCGCCTGCTGTGAACCGTGGAGAAGGAAATGGCCACCCACTCCAGTATTCTTGTCTGGAGAATCCCGTGGACAGAGGAGGCTCGCAGGCTACAGTCCATGGGGTTGCAAGAGTCAGACTAACTCAGTGACTAACCATCACCACCACTATGAACCAGCTGCTGCGGCACCCACAAGAGTCACCAGCAAACTAGGTTGTCATTCTTGAATCCTTGAAACTTACAGTCTGGAAAAGAAACAGGCTTGTAATTACCTACATGTAGTGCAAAATAGAATGGAAAAATGGTTAAAATAGATTTTTTTTTTAAATATGCTGAGTCACTTTCAGGTAACAATATCTGCCTGACATGGGTTTTTATCTCTAAAAAAATGAACAAAAACTAGTAAAAACAAAAAATAGATCACCAGTAGAATAAAATAAGGAAAGAGAAAACAATCAAATGCCCTAGATTTCCCCAAGCGGCAGCAAGAAAAGAATTAAAATACTGCAGTGTGATATGGCATGTATCTGAACCACAGCTCTAAGATTTAAGGAGCAGTACTGGTGAGTAAATTATTCAGGGTAGGGTAATTGTTGAAAATGCAGTGTAACAACCTCAGCATTTAATGCATTACATGTTTCCTTCTTACTCATTACACATCAACATGGTTACTCCACTGAGGTTCTTCCAGGCTCTTTCCATCTATGGATCCCTCTTCCTCCAGGTCCTCAGGGTCCGCTCCACGAAGGAGAAGAAAGTTAGAAAATTGCAAATAACTTGTTATTGAGTCATCTTGGACGTGGCTGACTTGGTCAGAAGAGCTCGCGATGTGGCCGCCTTAAGGGCAAGTGAGGCTGGAAGGTGTAGTCAGCTTGCCCAGGGGGAAGGGGGAGGTTGGCAACTGTACCCTTGCAATCACAGGGAGTCTACAGAAGCCCTAAAGTTCCCATTCACCAGCCTCAAACTGGAGAGAAGTGAAACAAAGGACTTCCTTTTTCTCTTTTGACTGGAGTAGTGGAAGAATTACTTAAGAAAGGAACACCCGAGGAGCACCCTGCCCGAGGGAGGACAGGTTCCAGGGTCCCACAGGAATGCGGAGCTCTCAGATTATCTGCCAGGGCCACAGGACACGCCACCACTACACCGGTGTCGCAAACGCCGTTTAAACAGCCATCTGTCGAAATCCAGAGACATTAGACATCCCATCTAAGAAGGGCTGCGCCCAGTCTCAAGTAAGCCCCTTCTGTTCTTCTCTTTCAGCGACTCCACTTGAGCTCGCTAGGTCCACCCAAACAAAAGCAAAAACAAAATTAAAAAGAAGCAGCTGGCTAGGACTGGGAATACCCATTTGTTGTTTAGAGAGAAACAGATAGGTCCTAGTGGAAAGGAACTGAATTCTGGACAAGTGTTTCATGATAACCACGAAATGAAAAAGAGAATTCCTTGGCAGCTGTAAATACGCCGCAGAGGAGGAGAAAGCATAAAATGGAAAAGACAAAGAACCTAGTCTAGAAGAACACTGTGACTCGGGGAATAAAAGAAAATCCCATGCATGTTCCTTATCCTATAGAAGACCATGGTAGGATTGAGAATTTAATTAAAAAAAAAATTCAAAGGTGAAATCACAAGGTAACAGGGTGTGATCACAAGGTCAAGTGATCCTGACAATCTCATTGTCAGTCCTCAAGGCACAGAGAAAGGCAGAAGAAGACAAAGACTGGACTGCATAATGATAATCACCATGCTTACCTATGCAGTAGAAATAATTGAGTGTTTCCTGAAACCTAAGGATGGAAATGAAGACAGGCTTCCAGCAGAGAGCAGAACCGAGGCTTAGGAAGCCCCCAGAGCACTCACTGTTTCTTGCTTCTGCTGTTATGATTGCTGGGCTGTAAAAATTCTCATTCTCCAAAGAGTCTTCACAGATTCTTAGTCCACATGGAAGAATATGTTTAATGTTATGCTTCCATAGTATACAGACTCTCTAGCTGACTCTCAGTCACCATTCCAAATTCCTGGAACAGTCTGATAGACCCAGCTTATTTGATATGCATCCCCTTGATTCAGTTGGTTCCAGAGAGGTATAGAGGCAACACTAGTTCACGCTCCTGTGTGGGAACTGGATGCCAGCACTGGGCCAAGTACTCACCTTGGGGCATCTCACACCACCTTTGCATGGGAGACGGAGCACAGATGTTGTTATTTTAAGTGGGCGGTTACATCACAGCTCAGAGATTTTAAGTTGCTTGCCCAGTGTGACACAGGGTATCATGTTTCAGAACCAGATTTCAAATCCAGGTGGCCAGCTCCAAAATCTGCTCTCAACCTTTATGTCAAATTACTAGTACACACAGGAAGCAGCTACCAAAGGACAGAGGATGCTGGTCTATGGATTAGACAGATTCCCTTAAAAAAAAAAAAAAGGACATAATTTTCCTAACATTTCTTTTGGATAAAGTCTTAGAAGCAGACTTACTGGGTTACGGTTAGGATGTACCACACAGTAGTTCTCCTGAAAAGTTGCTCCCATTTACATCCCATGAGGGATGTAGAAATGTTCCTCTTATCACATGAGTACTAACATTTTATTTCATGTTTGCCAATAGAGTTGGGGGACTTTATTCTGACTGAAGGTAGGGGGAATCTTCACAGAAGAGGTACATAAAAGCAAAGCAGACAGGTCAGAAGTCCATGGCCATGTGGAAAAGGCAGGAAGGGTCCTCTCTGGATGGGTTGAAAACAGAATGCAGAGCACTGTATTGGGGAATGATTCCAGGGAACCATGAAAACCATGGTGAAGTATTGTGGTGTTATCATAAGCATTTTAGAAAGGAGTGGTATTATTCAGTAGAAATAAAGTAGTCTCAATAATCTCTGGGTGAGATAGTAATATTTGTCAATGACAGATACTTACCTTATACACATATTTACATAGATACTTTCTTTTCTTCACCCCCTACTCCTTGTCTCCATGCAATCAGTTTTAGACAAGTAACTGTTTGGTTTTTAAAATGCTAATGGGGTTCATATAGGATTGCTTGTATTCGAGTAAAAGCAGTTTACTAATGGCATGACAGGTGTGAGAGCTTTTCAGCTTTGAAATGCATCCGACTAGCGATATTTGCATTCTATGAGAAACTTATGCTAATATAACACTCACACTCTGAGGAGAAGTTTAAAATTGCAAATTTTGAAAAGCTTGAAGTCAGTAAATAATATTTTGGGAAGAGGGGTGGCCATGCCACAGCAATATCAATTGATGTTGTTCATTTGTTGAGTCCTGTCTGACTGTGACCCTGTGGACTGCAGTGCACCAAGCTTCCCTGTCCTTCACTGTCTCCTGAAATTTGCTCAGATTCGCGTCCATTGACTCAGTGATGCCATGTAACCATCTCATTGTCTGCTGCCCCCTTCTCCTTCTGCCAGTGTCAGGGTCTTTTCCAGTGAGTTGGCTTTTCATCAGGTGGCCAAAGTATTAGAGTGTCACTTTAGCATCAATCCTTCCAATGAATATTCAGGATTGATTTCCTTCAGGACCGACTGGTTGATCTCCTTGCTGTCCAAGGGGCTCTCAAGAGTCTTCTCTAACGCCACAGTTCAAAGCACCCAATTCTTCAGCGCTCAGCCTGCTTTATGGTCCAACTTTCACATCCATACATGACTACTGGAAGAACCATAGCTTTGACTAGACAGACCTTTGTCGGCAAAGTGATGTCTCTGCTTTTTAATATGCTGTCTAGGTTTGTCATAGCTTTTGTTCAAAGGAGCAAGCATCTTAATTTCATGGTTGCAGTCACCATCTGCAATGATTTTGGGGCCCCCCCAAAATAAAGTCAGTCACTGTTTCCCCATCTGTTTGCCAAGAAGTGTTGGGACCAGATGCCATGATCTTAGTTTTCTGAATGTTGAGTTTTAAGCCATCTTTTTCACTCAGGAAGCACAGAGAGTCTCAGACAAGACCAACCAAAAGAGATCCACACCAAGACACGCTGTAATTAAAATGGCAAAAATTAAAGATGAAGAGAGAATATTAAAAGCAGCAAGTGGAAAGCAACAAGAACTACAATAAAGCCATCAACTAACTTTTAAGCAGAGATTTTGCAGGCCAGAAGGTGGTGGCATGATATATCTAAAGCGATGAAAGGGAAAAGCCAACAACCAAGAATACCCTACTCAGCAATGCTATTATTCAGATTTAAAGGAGAGATAGAGTTTCACAGATAAATAAAACTAAAAGAGTTCATTCAGTACCACTAAGCTGGCTCTACAGGAAATGTTAAAGGGACTTCTCTAGGAAGAAAAGAAAAGATGTACCTATACATGTGAACATTATGAGAGAAAATTTCTCACTGGTAAAGGTAGATCCGCCACTTATAAGATGGTAGGAAGGTTACAAGTCAGAAATAGTAAATCATCTATATTCACAATAAGCAGTTAAGGGCGACACAAAATGAAGAGATGTAAAAAAAAAATGATGTAAAAAAGTAAACATGTAGGAGGGAGTAAAAATGCAGGATTGTTAAAACACCTTTGAACTGAAAAGATCAATTTAAAATAACCATATATTTTATGTGTGTATATATATATATGCATATATATATATAGCTATATATATAAACTTAGCTACTATAAATTTTTGGTTTATGGAATATACACACACATGAAAGATAATCAAATGTAACACTAAATACAGTCATCAAATGAAAAGGTAAGAGAACAAAGAAATAAAAAAGAAACAAAAAATGAACTATGAATCAACCACAAAACAATTAACAAAAGGGCAGTAATTACATATGTTAATAACTATTTTAAATATAGATGGATTGAATGTTCAAATCAAAAGACATAGAGTGGCTGAATAGAGTCAAGTGTAAGACCCGAGTACAAGATCTCTGCCTATAGGAGACTTACTTCAAACCTAAGAACATAGACAAACTGGAAGTGATGGGATGGAAAGAGTCATTCCATGCAAGTGGAAATGAAAAGAAAGCCTAGGTAACAATATTTATATCAGAAAAAAATAGAATTTAAACAAAGACTGTAACCAGAGACAAAGGGTATTACAAAATGACCAAAGGATCGATCCAGGAAGAAGATATGATAGTTATAAATACATCTGCATCCTACATGGGGGCACCTAAATACATAGAACAGATATTAACAAACATAAAGAGAGACATTGACAGCAACACAATCATAGTTGTGGATTCTACCCACTTACATCAAGGGACAGATCTTCCAGACAGAACATCAGTAAGGAAACGCTGGCCTTAGTGACATACTAGGCGAGATGTATTTTGAGATATCCATTGCTTTCAGGAGAGCCATTAGGTTGGAGCAGTTGTGAGTTTTGTGATTTTTTTTTTTTTGCAATTTTTGCATTATTGACATTAGTCATTTGATATTATAATATATTCTTAAGTGAATGTGGTTATGTTATAGTTCATTTCTCACTTTGAGTTTTTTTGCTAGTGACATGTTACTAGCTGTTTGTTTTACTTGTATTTTGTACTATGGAATTGATGTTAGACAAAAAGCAAATATGAGTGATTTTCCTATTCTAGTTCAAAATGGGTCATAAAGCAGTGGAGAAAACTCACAACATCAACAAAATATTTGGCCCAGAAACTGCTAACAAACGTACAGTGCAGTGCTGGTTCAAGACACTTTGCAAAGGAGATGTGAGTCTTGAAGATGAGGAGCATAGCAGCCAGCCATTGGAAGCTGACAATGACCAACTGAGAGCAATCATCAAAGCTGATCCTCTTACAACTGCAGGAGAATTTGCTGAAGAACTCAACATCAACCATTCTGTGGTAGTTTGGCATTTGAAGCAAATTGGAACGGTGAAAAACCTTGATAAGTGGGTGCCTCATGAGATGACCAAAAATTAAAAAAAAATAATTTTTTGAAGTGTTGTCTTCTCTTATTCTATGCAAAAACAACGGATCATTTCTCAATTAGATTGTGATGTGTGATGAAAAGTGGATTTTATACAACAGCCAGCAATGACTGGCTCAGTGGTTGGACCAAGAAGAATTTCCAAATCACTTCTCAAAGCCAAACTTGGGCCAGGAAAAGGTCATGGTCACTATTTGGTCGTCTGCTGCTGGTCTGATCCACTACAGCTTTCTGAATCCCAGTGAAACCATTGCATCTGAGAAGTATGCTCAGCAAATCAATGAGATGCTCCCAAAACTGCAGTGTCTGCAGCTGGCATTGGTCAATAGAAAGGGCCCAATTCTTCTCCACAATGATGCCTGACTGCACATCGCACAACCAGTACTTCAGAAGTTGAACAAGTGAGGTTACAAAGTTTTACCTCATCTGCCATATTCACCTGACCTCTCGCCAACCAACTACTACTACTTCAATCATCTCCACAATTTTTTGTAGGGAAAATGCTTCCACAACGAGTAGGAGAAAAAAATTGCTTTCCAAGTGTTTGTTGAATCCCAAAGCACAGATTTTTTTTTTTCCTCACTAAGTACCTTCCCTTTCTGTTTTTTAAAATATTTAGTTATTTTTAATTGATTGATGATTGGTTTACAATATTGGTTTGCTTTCTGTCACACATCAGCATGAGCTAATCTTAGGTGTACATATGTCCCCTCCCTCTTGAATTTCCCTCCAACCTCCTGCCCATTCCCTCCCCTCTAGGTTATTACAGAGCCCCCATTTGAGTTCCCTGAGGCATACAGCAAATTCCATTGGCTATCTATCTACATATGTTAGTGTATATGCATCCATGCTACTCTCTCCATTTATCTCACCCTCTCTCTCCTTCCCCACCCTTGTCCATAAGTCTGTTTGCTATGTTTGTGTTTCCATTGCTGCTCCATGAACAGACTTCTCAGTACCATCCTTCTAGATTCCATATATATGCATTAATATATGATATTTGTTTTTCTCTTCCTGACTTACTTCACTCTGTATAATAGGCTCTTAAGTTCATCCACCTCATCAGAACTGACTCAAATGCGTTCCTTTTTATGGCTGTGTAGTATTTCATTGTGCCTGTGTACCACAGTTTCTTTATCCATTCATCTGTCGATGGACATCCAGTTTGCTTTCATGTCTTGGCCACTATAAATAGTGCTGCAGTGAACATTGGGATATATGTGTCTTTTTCAATTTTGGTTTCTTCAGGGTGTATGCCTAGAAGTGGTATTGCTGGGTCATGTGGCGGTTTTATTCCTGGTTTTTTAAGGAATCTCCATGCTGTCGCTCAGTCATGTCCAACTCTTTGCGATCCAATGGGCTGTGCCCACCAGACTCCTCTGTCCATGGGGATTCTCCAAGCAGGAATGCTGGAGTGGGTTGTCATGCCCTTCTTCAGGGTATCTTTCCAATCCAGGGATTGAACCCAGGTCACCTGCACTGCAGGCGGATTCTTTACTGTCTGAGGTACCAGGGAAGCCCTTTTATGCTATAGGGATAAACAAACTTATTTCTCATTGGCAAAAATGTGTTTGTAATGGTCCCTATTTTAATTAATAAAGATATGTTTGAGCCTAGTTGTAGTGATTTAAAATTCATGGTCCAAAACTGCAGCTACTTTTGTGCCAACTTAATAGAAGGTTGTAAGTAACAGAGACTCCACTCCTAAAGCGTGCACACAACAACCCACACATTCTAGGACCCAGGTCAGAAATTTGAAAGTAGCCTGTGTCAGACCCACTTGCTCATCTTGGAGAGCCTCATGGAGGGGCAGGAGGGAATCAAAGAAGGAGGGAATTTCATATATATATATTTATATGAAACATTTCATCCCAAAGCAGCAGAATATTTCCAATATTTCCAGAATAATTCCAAGCAGCAGAATGTTTCCAAGTGCAATGGAACATTCTCCAGAATAGATCACATACTTGCCTGCAAAACAAGTCTTAGTTTAAGAAGACTAAACTCATATCAAGAATCTTTTCTGGCTAGAATGCTATGAGACTAGAAATCAACTATCAGAAAAAAAACCTGCAAAAAAACACAAACACGTGGAGACTCAATACTGTGCTAATAAACAATCAATGGGACACTGAAAATATGTGGATGAAAATAACTAAAAAAAACCCTAAAGATTCTACCTGATTAAGTCTGGCTTCCTCATAGCTTTGAAAGATTCTTTCATTTCTTGGAGGGACGTTTTGGAAGAAAGCAGCAAGGTCAGTGGGTAAATACAGGCATGCCCAGGGAATAGCCCTGACCCCTAACTGCTTCCTTTTTTCTCTGAGCTGCCAGGTTAGAGGAGAGAAATCCACTGTCTCCCAGGCAGCTGCAGCCACTGCTGAGA
Source organism: Odocoileus virginianus (assembly GCF_023699985.2). Taxonomy (NCBI): domain Eukaryota; kingdom Metazoa; phylum Chordata; class Mammalia; order Artiodactyla; family Cervidae; genus Odocoileus; species Odocoileus virginianus. The sequence continues at coordinate 1,705,997 of NC_069699.1, forward strand.
GCAGCGTCTTCTGCCCGTTCTCCCTGGCGGCCTTGGAGCCAGCCAGCCACTCACCCTGGGTGATGATTCAGTGCTTTTTGCTCCATCACACCTGGCTCAAAAAAAATCAGATAACCTTCCAGGGAAGAGGCCGAGGAAGGGCAGAGTCTTGACAGGTGAACCAAAGACCCTTTTGTTTTCTGGGCTGGCGCTGGCTGCCAGGTTTGTGGATTTCTGTCACCAGTGAGTTGCTTTACTTCTCTGTTTCTCTATTTTCCCCAAAAAAGAAACAATCAGTCACTTGCAAAGTTGCTCCAGAGCACCTGCGGTTTTTAACGTAAGACTAAAATTAGGACTGAGTAGCCATTTCCATACCTCGGCAGGAAGCCACCTAGGGGAGCAGGGCTGATAAATGACACAGCCCAAGGAGCCGTTCAGGGAGACAGGTGCTGACTCAGTGATGACTGAGCCCTGATTGGTGTCTTTGGCCAGAATCCTCAAGCAGCACGCTCCCAGGTGCTCTGGGGCCAGACAGCATCTCTGTGTCCTGGTCCTTCCAGGCAGGTAGCTCACCTGCATCACTGTCCTGTCTGATGTCTCTTCACTTGGGACACCAGTGGTTTTACTCTGACCCTGGATCCTGCTCTGTACTTCTGGTGAAACTCATGGTGGTATCTTTGAGAGTTAGAACCTTGAAAGAAAATGTTCTTTGTGCCTAGAGAATTTTGGGCCGATCCTACTCATTTTGGATCAGCCGAGGTGGCAGTGGGCCAACCTCCCCATCCAGTTTTCCCTCGCGCCCTGGGGGTTCCTTAGGTGTGTGGGGATGGGGAGCAGTGTGGGGGCAGGTGGCTTCCCCTTTGGATAGGATGGGCTTCCCTGCTGGCTCAGATGGTAAAGAATCCGCCTGCCAAAGCAGGAGACCCGGGTTTGATCCCTGGGTTTGAAAGATCCCCTGGAGGAGGACGTGGCAATGTACTCCAGTATTTCTTGCCTGGAGAAATCCATGGACAGAGGAACCAGGCGGGCTACAGTCCATGGGGTCACAAAGAGTCAGACATGACTGAGCAACTAACACACTTACTTGTTTATAGAGGGTTTTGTGTTTTTATGTTACTGCAGGTCTAGAGAAGGTCCTTAAGAATATTCCCTTTAGAAAGAAATGATAGGGGGCAAGCTGACACCTTCTTTCTGTGTTGCAAGAGTGAAAAATGACCCCAGGGACTCTGTCTACATTGCCTAGACAAGTACTCAGACCAGAATTTGTCCCCTCCCAGCCATGGGCCACCTCCGCTCAGCTTCCCATGCAAAGTCTTGTTCCCTCTTTTTTCCAGGGGTCCAGGGCTCCAGGCGCTGGCCAGATGGTCTCCTGTAAATGGCTGACCCCACACCTAGTCTGGTACACAAATGGTCTGATTGCTTGCCAGGGACAAAGCTGTTCTCATGCTTGCTTTGTGACAAGATTTCTCAACCTCTACACTGACATTTTACCACACATAATCCTTTGTTACAGGAACCTGTCCTGTGTGTTTGCAGCCTCTGGGCCTCCACTAACTAGGTGCTGGTAGCCGTGCTCATCTTCAGTTGTGACAAGCAGCATCATCTTCATATTTAACCAAAAGTCCCAGGGGCTGAAAAGTGGCCCTAGTGGGGTACTGCTGGTCCATAAGAAAGGAGACTCAGCATGGATGGGAATCAAACTCCACAAGCCCATGACAGGCGGCCACCCAGGACCTGGCAGGTGTGTGCCAGGGAGAGTGGGTGCCTAGGGGTGCTACTAGATGTGCCTGCTCCTCTTTCATGGACCCCAGACCTCCATGCTGATTTTTCCAATAGCAGAGCCCAAGATGTGGGTTCAGACAACAAGCAAACGCAAGTGAAAAAGTGAGACTGGAAACAGAGAAAAGTTAATAAGGTGCACAGAGAGTAGATTTCTGCTGTGGATGCATGCGGCTCAATGCCTCTGGGACCTTCTGCAGAGTGATGTGAATGTGCTCCCTCCCAAGAACAGAAGCGCGCATGCTCCACTTAGTCTTCCTCCAGTCTGCTGAGGCTGCCCCTGGGGACAGGAACTGCCCTGCACTTGCTGCTTGTATCTCCTGGCTACCCAGCGTGCTCAGGGGCGCTGGGGAGGCAGGCCTCAGCAGAGTTGGGAGATGGCAGGGGTGACCCCTAGCAGCTGAAAACTGTCTGCCCCAGCTAGGGGTGCAAGCAGGTGCTGAGAGGGTCACCAAGGTGTGACGCCAACAGCGTCCGCCTTTGTGAGTTTCCTCCTTTCCCAGTGCAGTCTGTTCCTCAAGGGTGAGACTCCAACACTGTCTCCTGTAGCCTGTCTGAGTCTCCTGTGTCCTCAGTTCACAGCCTGCGGTATTGAGGGATGGGTCCCCTATCCTGGTGCATGACAAGTAGGACCCACAAGGGGACCCGACTTACAGGACGGTCTCTGACCACCATCCTTCTCCAAGTTGAAGGAGGGGAAGGAGCTGTCAGGGCTCTGAAAACACCAGGGAGTCTAAGGACGTGTTCTCTGAGAGCCCTGAAAGTGTGACGATGAAACGCGCATCTTCCCATGCTGGCTGCTTTCACACGGGTTGTATGATTTATCGGGGATGTGTGTGTGTGAAAGGAGCAGGCGGAGCATCCCTGGAACTCAGTATGCAGACAGCATGCTTACTAGAGGCTCTGTAATTCCAGCAAGTCTGATGAAAGATGGGAGTGAGAGTTATTGCTGTCTTCTGTGAATAAGGACATTGAGATGCAATGTGGAGGGTCTGTAGGGATTTCAGAGACCTTGGTTGGTGTCATGAGAGGCCACAAAAGCCCAGGATTATTGCTCTTGCTTATGGGCGGACAGGTTTGAATGCCGAGCTGAGGGCTTTGATTAGATATGAAAAGCCACAGGAAGCTTTGAAGGCTTGCCTATTAAGGAAGTGAGAAATGAAAATGGTGAATGGGCGGCTTCCTTCTCACAGCTGTTGGAGGACAGTTATTCTAGTGGCCAGCTAGCTACAGAAAGGATTGAAGTAAGTTGAGACTAGGGTGGTAGAGACCAGGCAAGAACCTGTTAACGATAAATCAAAGATAAGGTGGTGGAGATTGTAGAGTCAAATCTGAATCCAAGACTTTCAATCTTCTAGCAGCCCTTTCTAGATCTGAAAATAGTGAGGCATATCAGCCTATCCTGGTATTAGCATAGTAAGTGTCCTCTGAGAAGTCCCCCTATAGACCCTAGAGCTGCAGCTGGAAAGATTCAGAAATTTCTCCTCCCATGGTGGTTGGTGTGGATACCTGCAGAGCCCTGGTGGTAAGACAGTGTGTGAAGCAGGTCAGATCTTAATTCATGTACCACCTTCCTTGGGCATGGAGTGTCAGGTACTGAATAGGGTGTTCTGGAAACATGGTTGCATATGATTGCACCAGCTGATGAGGGCCAGGTATTCAATTATAGGAAACGTGTGAGCTAGCTGCCTGGCAAGTGGTTGCTTGACATCAGTATGGTGGGGGTATTTATACCATTGAGACTGGCAAACGACACAGCTGGGGGTCCTCCTCTCCCAGCAGCCCCCACTGGCCCTGCTACGGACGAGAACACGCATCCCAGGAGGGTGAAGCGCAGCTGCTGCTCATCATCCACCTCAGTGGCCCAGGTAGCCTGGAGACTCGTTATTTCCAGATGTTCTGATTTTCTGAGAGTTAAAACCTTCATTTTATATGTGATATAATGCCGATTTCAGTGGGTGTGATATATCTGAGGGAAAGCAGGGAGCCCAGACGAGAGGGGCCGAGGCAGTAGATACCTCTGAAAAACATCCTATTATTAGATCCCATTAATGCTCCAACAGATGCGTGCAAATGACCCGGCCACAGGTAGGGAGGGCAGGGCATGGCCTTCCTCCTCAGCTTGGGCACATGTTTGTTTTATCTTGTTGTTGGGTTGGGTGTGCACTGGTAAAGAACTGAGGAGAAGTGGTCAGCAACCCAAGTGACTGAGGGAGTTATTTCCTACTTCAAATATTCACTCACTTGCACTGAAGAGCAACTATAAATGCAAATATAAGCAAAATCAGACATTCTGAGATTTGACTTTTGGGTGGATGATCACAGTTCTTGAATTCCTCCTCTATCTGTGCAAGAAAATAGGCGATTTATGTGATCCCTTTTAATTGATTAATTTTTGAAGTTTTATTGACATATATTTGATTTGCAGTGTTGTGTTAATTTATTTGTATAGCAAAGTGACTCAGTTATACACACATATATGTTCTTCTTCATATTTTCCATTATGATTTGTCACAAAACATTGAATATTATTCCCTGTGCTATACAGTAGGACATTGTTGTTTATCCATCCTACACAGTTTGCCTCTGCTAATCCCAAACTCTCATTCCTAACCTCCCTCACCCCCATCTCCCTTGGCAACAGGTCTGTTCTCTATACCTGTGAGTCTATTTTTGTTTTGTAGATAAGTTGATTTGTATTGTGTTTTAGATTCCACATGTAAGTGGCATCATATTGCATTTGTCTTTCTCTTTTTGATTCATTAATACTTTGCTTAGCACGATAATCTCTAGGTCCATCTATGTTGCTGCACATGTCATTATTTCGTTCTTTTTGATGGCTGAGTAATATTCCATCATCTATATGTACCACACCTTCTTTATCCGTGCCTCTGTCAAAAGACACTTAGGTTGTTTTTCTGTCTTGGTTCTTGTAAATAATGCTGTGATGAACATAAATGTTCATGTATCTTTTCCAATTATAGTTTTATCTGGGTATATGCCTAAAAGTGGGATTGCTGGACTATATGGTAACTCTATTTTTAGTTTTTTGAAGAACCTTCATACTGTTCTTTATCATGGCTGCACCAATTACATTCCCACCAACACTGTAGGAGGATTCCCTTTTCTCCATACTTTCTAGCATTTGTTATTTGTAGACTTTTTGATGATGGCCATTCTGACTGGTGCAAGGTGGTACCGCATTTAATTTTGATTTGAATTTCTTTAATAATTAGCAATGTTGAGCATCTTTTCATGTGCCTGTTGGCTACCTGTAGACTTCTTTGGAGAAATGTCTATTTGGGTCTTCTGCATAAATAGATGATGTTCTTCTGCATAAAAATTGTGATTTTTCAATTGGGGTGATTCCTCTTAATTTAAACCTTGGGAACAATTTTGTGTGGCTGACACATACACTGCCTCAGTTCTCTGCCACAGATCATGATCTCTTACATCTCCTTCCCCTCCCACCCAATATTTAGAATTTATTGTCTTTCTAGGCAACTCACAGGCAAGTAGGGAAGTGTCCTAAATTTAGCTAATTTCAAGAGAAAGTCTCTAAAGTATACTGCAGCAGTTACACACATGCTGAATAGAAAAAGAGGGCTCTCCTAATTGCCTGTTGTATGTGGAAGGTCCTGGGGATAAAATAACAATTAAGTTAAAATCTACCTTTGCATCATCAATCTAAATTCCTTGAAAAAGATGACTTATTTTAAGTTAATAGCAAAGACTTTTTTTTTTTATATAGAAGTTTGAAAGACTTTCTTTACACAGAGAATAATATAAGCACATAGTTAAATTCTTTCACTTTACTTGGGAACTTTAATTAGGCTTTGTGCTCCATAACCCTGTCAGATCACTGTCCTGGCTTGGTCTTAAAATAAGTTTTATAGCCTCTTGACCTTCAGTGACCTTAGCAATAGAAGGAAGCCAACTTTCTCTTCTCAAAGTAAATGTAGAAAAGCTCTGAACATTTTGAAATACTGCAGAACCTCCTTGGCTGGTGACGTGGAATTGAGCTAGTGTTCTCTTGGAAGGGCTTGCTACCTCATTAACCACTGCTCATGGTCAAGTTAATTACTCTTTATCTCTACACGACTGGAAGTTCTGTTCTTTTCAAACCTAGTTTAATATGGGAGGCCATCAGGAAAGGAGTTACTTTATTGACTGGAAACAGTGATCAGAGCCATGCTGTTCATCATCAGATGGAGTCAAGCCTTAAAGGAAGTCCACACACTCCTCCACTGGTCTCTGAGCTCACGGGGATAGCACTTCTCAGGCCCTGTGGGCAGTTCTAACAATGAGTCCCAGAGTACATGTGCTGCTTCTGGGCTGGTGCATATATTTACTACTGCCAGAGTCTCGGGAACACTCTTTTCCTGTGGTTTGACAGTTAGTGACTAGAAACACTCAGACGGATGGCTGGTCCACTGGGGGCTCTGAGTGACTGTCACAGCATGGTACCCCCACCCTCCCCACACACCTACCACCTGGGCTAGTCCCCAGCGGATGTGTATTGTAGTACCAGCAAGAAATATTGGATTGGCCCAAAGTTCATTTCCATAAGAGATTCCCAGACTTTTTGGCCAACGCAATGACTCATCTTTATTTTCAGCCACTGAGATCTGGGGGCTGTTTGTTTCCACAGCACTACCTGTCCTGTCCTGTCCTGATCCACATGCTCCCGAGGCCTGCAATTCTGGGAAGAATGAGGTGAAGCAGGAGGATGTGCCTCCTCGGTGACGAGCTCTGCTGTTTTCTTGGCCACGTGGTGATGGGAGTGTAAGAGTCCAGAGCAGCCTTAAATTGTGTAGAGGACGTCTGACCAGTTTGGATGACCATAATCACCCTTTCTTTTTCAGTTTTTTTTTTTTTTTCATATTGACATTTGAACTAAGACCCACTCAAGGGATGAGCAGAAGCCAGGATGCTTTTTGCTTGTGTCAGGGTAAGACCCTCACTTTAGAACAGTAAGTGCAAAGCCCCAGAGGTGAGGAAGAGCTTTGTGGGTCAGCCTCTAGGAGTGGGCGAGACGCTTCCTGTAATGGGTGTTGTGAGCGCCTTCCTAAGATGCCGCTGCCAGGGCTGGGCGCTCAGTGAGCTGGGTGCCCAGGCTCCCAGTAGCCTCTGCTCTGGACCATTGCTCTCTACCACCTGGAGACACCAAGGAGAGAAGCTCATAGCCCCCCTCCTCTCCCCTGACCCAAGAGTAGGGCAGCCCACAGTCCATGACCCACTGACTTGAGGAACCCTGGGCAAGATTACCCTGTTCTTCAATTTATGGTCCAGTGCTTGTTCTGAGCCCCAGTAAGGTAAAAGATGAACTCTTCCTGAAGCTTCATTCTTGAGTCCCTCTTTCCTTTCTAGGCTGCTTCCCTCATTGCATGACACGTTTGTTTCTGCAGCAAATCATCTCTACCCTTCCTGGTCTCAGGCTCTGCTTCTAGGGAGTCCAACGGAAGACATGTACTTTGATGAGCAAGTGTCCAGGGGACAAAAGGTGTGGGAAAACACTACACGTTATTAACTCTTCTTGAAAGTTCCATATAACGACCAGGGTCCTGCATCCTCTTAAGTCCTACAACAGGGACATTTGTTTAACCTCAAATAATCTATGCAATTTTGAGAAGTTAAGAAACACGGATAGCCAAGAGTCAGGCATTCAGCTACAGGCCCCTGCTTTGTGGTTACTGGCTGTGCAGTCTTGGGGAATACCTATCTGATCCTCCCTTGACTTCCCTGGTGGTTCAGATGGTAAAGCGTCTGCCTACAATGCGGGAGACCTAGGTTCAGTCCCTAGGTTGGAAAGATCCCCTGGAGAAGGAAATGGCAACTCACTCCAGAATTCTTGCCTGGAAAATCCCATGGACAGAGGAGCCTGGTAGGCTACAGTCCATGGGGTCTCAAAGAGTTGGACAAGAAAGAGCGATTTCACTTTTACTTTCTTCCAGGAAAATGGGATTTTATACATTGCTGGTGGAAAGGTGAATATGTAAAATGGTGCAGCCACTTTGGAAAATAGATTGGTAGCAGCTTACTACAAAGCTAAACACAGACTTATCTTATGAATCACCAGTTCTCCTAGGTTTCTACCTAGGAGATAATTGATGATATAGATACACACAAAGACATATACACAAGTGGTCATAGCAGCCCTAGTTATAATGGCATAAAACCAGTGGCAAGCCAAATGCCCATCAATCATAGTGTAACCATACAAGGGAATATTATTCTGTAATAAAAAGATCTACTAATAGACGCTACAGCATGGACCTCAAAAATACTACACTATGTGAAAGAAGGCAAGTGCAAAAGACACAGTGTATGATCCCCTTTCTGTGAAATTCTCAGATCAGAGGTGGCTTGGGCCTTGCGGTAGTAGTGGGGATTGACTGCAGACTAGATGCACATAAGGGAACTTTTCAGAGTAATGGAAATATTCTGGTATTGGACTGTGGAGATGGTGGTATAAACATACAATTATGACATGCTATTTGAATTGTGTATTCACTGTGCCTGAATTTTATGGTATGTATGTTATACCTCATTAGAGCTGCAAAGAAACCCTTTGAGAATGTGTTTTTGTTGTATTTTCTTACTTTGATATCCCCTTAAAATGTTTTTCTGTAGATATGGTAATCTATTCCCAATAAATAAAAACAAGTTCTATATGACAGTAAAAGGGAGAGGGGCTGTAACTGTTACCTCTGGGAGTTGCTGTAAGGGTGATAGGAGATTAAGACCTAGTGTTCAATACATGTTAGCTTTTATTACTATTTTTGGTGTAACTGAGTCAGCATTTTCCCACTTATTTTTAAGAGCAAATCTTTTTTCTCAGACTACCTAATAATGGGATACTTTGAGATCTGTTACATGAGACATCTTGTCCGTTGGCTGTTTTTCTTCTTAACTTTCTTTAGTTAAGTTACTTTACTTTTTTACTTTCTCTTGTAGCAGGACAAGGGCATATTTACTTTGAAAAAAGGTATTTTAAAACAACAAGGTGCTACTGTATAGCACACGAAACTATATTCAATATCCTGTGGAAAAGAATATAAAATAGAATGTGTATATACGTGTAACTTATTGCTTGGCACTACAGCAATAACTGGCTATACAAGGAGACGAAACTAGTCAATTTTAAGGGAGATCAGCCCTGAATATTCACTGGAAGGACTGATACTGAAGCTGAAGCTCCAGTATTTTGGTCATCTGATGCAAACAGATGACTCATTGGAAAAGTCCGTGATGCTGGGAAAGATTGAGGGCAGAAGGAGAAGAGGGCATCAGCAGACAAGATGGCTGGATGGCATCACCGATGCAATGGACTGAACTTGGGCAAACTTCGGGACATAGTGAGGGACAGGGAGGCCTGGCATACTGCAGTCCATGGGGTCACAAAAAGTTGGACATGACTGGGAGACTGAACAACAACAGCAATAATTAATACAACATTGTAATTCAACTATCCTTCAACAAAATTTTTTTTAAAAAGATATTTTATTCCCTATGTATAATCAGGTAATTAAATCTTCTGCTTTAGTATTTCCAGTGCAATAAAGTGTTAAGTTTTAGGTTCTAACAAGGACCCAGGATTCTACAAGAGGTGTTACCTTCAGATAAAATTCATATTATTTTGGGGAAATCGAATATCTTATATTGGTCCAAGTGTCTCTGAAAAACCAATACATATATTCCCTTTGTAACTTTTTGACATTAGACACACAGAAAAATCCCATCTACATGACCTTGTGTTTTTGTTTGTGTGTGTGTGTGTTTGAAAGGCAAATATATCTTATAGAGTCCTGTTTTTGCCTTAGCTGAAATGATTGTTAATTTTGTCCCCCAAAAGGTAGATTGCCAAAATACATTAGCTTTTTCAGCATGTGTGGTATAGGCTAATTTGGCCCAATTTAAGCCATCAGAGCAAGTCTGCACCCAAACAGAAGTGCTTGTAGAAATGAATTGACGACTCCAGTAGTTTTAAATCAATGCATGCTGGGCAATCAGACTCCCTTATCGCTCTCCAAAATGACCTGCTTAAAGAAAATTGAAGCACTGTTATAGTTGAGATAGCTGTGCAATCCACATGCTCAGAGTGGTGATCACCTTCAAATTTAAGCACTTAATTTAAGAGCTCCAATAATTTTAAATTGCTATGTGCTGCAAAGAGTGACAGACGGTTACCGGAGTGCACCAGTATTTTTAAAACACGTCAGTGTTCAGTGTAATATATTTCTGTGCAAAGGTTCACACCAAGTTGAAGCCAATTTCCAAATTAACACTGAAACATGAAGAGCGACACTGCAACAAACTTCAGGTTGGTTTTATTTTTCTTTTCTGTCCCCCTGCCCCAATCTCTGAAACCAAAAGAAGCCTAGTCACTCGTCTTTCCTCTGTACTGAAAAACCTTGGCGATTTTTCAGGAGCTAAGAAAAAGTCCTTTTTTTTTGAGTATGGAACCCCTTGGTGCAGACACACTTGGCAGTTGAATATCTTTGTAGAGGGAGTCAGGGAGAATGGCTTCCAGCAGAGCCAAAGAAAGAGGGACAGCTTGCATATTCAGGGACCTGAAACCTCTGCTAGAGTTTGGCAGCACTAATGGGGGCAACTGGAACCTGGCCTGGGGTGGTGACATTTAGAGCCTATGACCTGCATAGCTTGTGGAACCAGAGGCGTCCCTGCCCTGAAAGTCTTCTGCCAGGCTCCCCGCTCGCCCCGCCCCCACGCGCCTCGCTCCGCCCCGACGCGCCTCGCCCCGCCCCCACGGCCCCGCCCCGCCCCACGGCCTTGCCCCGCCCCCCACGCGCCTCACCCCGCCCCTCGGCGCCTCGACCCGCCCCCACACTCCTTGTCCCCGCCCCCTGCATTTCACCTCTTTCTGATCCTTCTGCCAGCACCTGACAATTTCTCTCTTACCTGCTAGCCTCTCTTACCCTAGATGGAAAGTTACTCTGTACTTTCCTTGAATATCTAAGTTGCTAATTATGGCTCAGCCCTGGTGCCACCTACCCACCATTTTATCTGTATTCCTCTCATCCCCATAATGTTCTTCTACTGTCTAATGGGGTCTATTTTTCTCCCCTGCAGTTGGATTCAGAGTCAACAGCTTTCTCAATTAAAAACTGAAGGCTTTAAAAAAAATCAATTCTAGTTTGCTATCCGCACAGTAAACTATACCTATTTAAGTTGTACAGTTTGTTTTTTGGACAAATGTGTGCAGGATATGTAACCACCACTGCTGTCAAGATAGAATATTTGTCACCCCAGAATGTTCCTTCATGCCCTATTGTGGTCAGTTCCTCTGATCCTGGACCTGGGAAATCACCAGTCTGTCTTCTGTCACTGCAGAATAGTTGTGCTTGATTCCTCACCAATGAAATGGCAGTAATAACACCCACTCTTGCTGTTGTCTTGAGCTTGAATGGGGACTGTGTGTTTCCCAACCACTCAAATGGCAAAGCAGAGAGACTGCCTAATCCCTGCTCCCAATCTAAGACCCTGAAATACCAGCCTCCTATCACCCTGAATTTCTCTTGAAGTTATATATTTTAAGTTAAAAATCTTACACTCCCCCCAACTGTTACTTTATTTATATCCATATTTTTTGTAATTTTAAGGTGACATTTTAAATTCTAACCATCCAGGAAGAGGTGCTATATTTGCTCTGTGGTTTCCAGCAAGTTCTAACACACCAAGACTCCCCCCCTGAGTGAGGAGCTGGCTTGACTACTTGGTGAGCTTCCTAAGATGTGCCTCCTAGCCAGCCTCTCACAGAACCCTGACTCAGGGACCTCAAGCTCAAGTTCAGTCGTGAACAAAGCCTGGTCTAGCAGTGGGGGACTTCCCCCCAAATGTCCTTGGGAAGGAATATAGTCTAAGACAACTTTCCTTTGGCAACATGGTTGGAAGGCAGGACGGACTTCATCTGTAATCCTTGCCTGGTTAGGGCTACCTCTGCATCTGCATTCACAAGACTTGCTCAAATATTATTGGTATTTCTATAGTTATGATTAAGCTACATTTATTGAACTTCTTATATGTACCAAACTCTATTCGAGGTGCACAGTTGCATTTTGCATTTAATCTATAAGACAGTTTTGCAAAGGAGGAACTAATATCTTAATTTTGGTGATGAAGAAACCAAGTTTATCAGAGGTAGTCAACCAAGTTGCATAAACATGCATAAGATCCCACAACAAGTAAGTGGTTGAACTCTGGAATCATAGCATGTCGCACCCCAAACTTATTTTTTAAATTAATTTTTATTGAAGTATAGTTGATTTACAATGTTGTATTGGTTTCTACTGTACAGAAAAGTCAATCAGCTATATTTATACATGAATCCCCTCTTTTTTGTATTTCCCGTAAAGTTCCCTATGCTATACAATAGGTTCTCAATAGTTATCTCTTTTATACGTAGTACCAATATTATGTGTATATATATATATGTCAATCCCAGTCTCCCAATTCCTCCCACCTCACTCCTCCCTCAATAACCATGTTTGTTCTCTACATCTGTAACTCTATTTCTGTTTTGCAAGTAAGTTCATCTGTACCATTTTTTTCTAGATTCCAGATATATATGCATTAATGCATGATATTTTTCTCTTTCTGACTTACTTCACTCTGTATGACAGACTCTGTATGGGTATACAGACTCTGTATGGGTCCATTGACCCAATTCCATTTTTTATGGTTAAGTAATACTCCTTTGCATGTATATACCATATCTTCTTTGTCATTCCTCTGTTTACGGACATTTAGGTTGCTGCCATGTCCTAGCTATTGTGAATAGTACTGTAATGAACATTGGGTTGCATTTATCTTTTGGAATTAGGGTTTTTTCTGGGTGTATGCCCATGGTGTGATTGCTCTGTCATATGGCAGTTCTGTGTTTAGTATTTTAAGAAACCTCCTTACTGTTCTCCGTGATGGCTGTGTCATCCCACCAACAGTGCAAGGGGATTCCTTTTTCTTCACATGCTCTCCAGCATTTATTATTTGCATACTTTTAAACCCAAATTTACCCATTGGCAGCATTTCTGGATTAAAAAACATCTGGTGCTCAAAATGTGAAAGTCCAACGATCTCATCTGAGATTTAGTAGGTCTTTACATTGTTAAAGGAGATGTTTTTGCCTGAGTGATGCTGTGTGTGTGTGTGTGTGTGGTACCCCCACCTTCCCCTCCAGCATTCCCCTCCCCACTTCATCTCTCTTCCCTTCCCTCATTCAGAACTGGAAAGGATGGTTTTCTCTGGGAAGTCAGATCTCTGGGGAGGACATGTGGCTTTGATCATCCTCAGGAAAAGGATCCCAGAAGGGAAATCATGTGAATGATAAACCGCAAGGCTGGGCTGAGGGCATCCATCACAAGGGGCTGCCCGGACCTCCCTGATGTGAGCTGAACGGGCTGATAGCTTCTGGTGAGAGCCGTGAGTGGGAAGGTAGAGCTTCTTGACTGGAGAAGCTCTTGTTCTGTTGCAGGCAAGGAGCACAGCAATGACGAGGTCTGACTTTGTGGGAGGCAGGGGTCAGGGCATACATGTCCTTCGTGGTCAGGGAGGATCTGGTTCCAAATGGAAGGGAACATCTCAGTGCCTGCTGTCTCCTCACAGCTCCCCCCCCCCCCGCCCCATCCCCATCCAGGGAGGGCGACTTTTCCTTGGAACGATGCTAATGGAGTCATTCGGGTCAGTGTCCCGAAGATAAAATCTGTCACTCCCTTCTGCAGGCTCATTATTTCTACCTTCAGGCTGCAAGGAGACAGCAGAACACTAGAGGAGGGGGCTGCTTCCTCTCAAGGCTGACTCAAATATATAGCTCTGTGTGTGTGTGTGAGTCTGTGTGTGTGTGTGTGTGTGTGTGTGTGCGCGTGCATGTGCGCACGCATGCGGGCACATCCCCACGTGTGGCTATGGTCTTAAAGGTCTAATGAATTACGGGCAAACCTTTTGTTTTCAACAAAGCAAGTGTCAGTGTTTAAACTCCTTGCAGAAATTTGATTGCCCTGAAACTGCCCCAGTCTTCTTCTGGATATGCTTTCTTGTTGCCGTTTGATAACAAGAAATACAAGCTGTGTACAGAGTGCTTACTCACACCCCACGTAGTCCTAATTGTCCTGTAATTTCAACAGAAGTGTGGCATTATGTTGACCCTGAGATTTGGCGATCTGAAATCATGCTAAAGCAGGATTTTGCCAGCTGGATCCTCGGTCTCCTTCAGAAACATCTTTGGCTGTGTGCAGCGGGGACCACTAATCCGTGAGGAGAGAGAAAATATGTGTGGTGTTTTTTTTTTTTAAGGCAGAGTTTTTCAGAAAGCAGCCAGCTATCACCAACCAAGAGCCACCTTACTGCCATAGCAGGGGCAGGGGCATGCATTCCTGGGTTTCTTATCTGGCACTTGAATAGATGCAACCGTCTCACCCTGCTCCTTCCTGTCTTCTATCCCAGTGAACTGCTCTGGACCAGGAATCTCCAGTTTTTTTGCAGTCATCTGAACCCAAATGGTGCAGGGTGTCCTGACTGCAGGATGATGGGGTTGGGAGCGCATGGGCACTGAAGACCCAGGCTCGGTGTGTGTCACATGAGTCCACAGGCTGGGACTGTGGCTACTTGAGGGGCCACCAGACCCTATGTTCCTCCCCTCACAGCCAGAGCTGATTCTTGGAAGATGTGAACTGGGGCTCTTTGTTGAAATTTCAATATTTCCATTCTGGGTGATAGTGTACATTTTCCCGAGATTTAAACGTGCAACTGAATAACCAGCCAACACACCAGACTCTCTGCAGGCCAGAGAAGACCTGCTGTGGGCCAGGTGGGCCAGTGGACCGCTAGGTTTGACGTCTGGTCTCTAGGGTCTCGGGTCCCCCGTCTCTTCTTTTAGAGAAAGGATGTGTCTTGCCTTCTCGAGGAGGGGGCTGTCTTAGGTAGTGGGAGCATGATGCTTGGCATTCAGTCAGGCTTTGGCATCTTTTAACTGAATGAGCGCTTTCTTCACTCAGATCTCAGTTGCCTGCCCCACCAGTGACATGTGACAAGATACTGGCCTGGCCCTTTACTTCTTTTTTTTTTTTTTTAAATCAGAGTTTCATGCAGAATGGATTTCGTGGTCACTGGAGCAACCCCCTCTCCCCCCCCCGCCTGCCGAGCACCCTGGGAGTTTGCATCCTGCTAACCATTTAACTAACCAGCCATAGCAGTTGCTCCTTCTAGGTTTCAGGATCCTCCCCTGTAAAGACCAGGCTTTCCTCCAGGAGGCGAGAGTGAGTAAGAGCAGGCAAAAGCCCAGAGCCAAGTCAAGCCTGGGGCAGTGCCTGTGCCAGCTGGGACAGCCAGAGAAAGCTCATTGCTGAGAGTAGTCTGGCGGCAGCAGCTACACCGGAAGCGATGGAAAATGCGGAGTCACAGGCCCTGCCTCAGGCCTGCTGAGTCAGCGTCTGCTCCCCACGTGGTCTGTAGGCACGTTGGTGTTTGAGAAGATTGACTGAGTCTAGTGCTTCAAATGTGCCCCTGACCAGCCACATCATCCTCCCAGATGCTTGTTAAGAAAGTGACCCCCTGGGCCCCTCTCAGACTCACTGAATCAGCAGTCAGGTCGTGGTTTGATTTTTCAAGGCCTCGGAGTTTCTCAATACATGGCTGATTTAACCTCCTTGAACCCAGTTATTGCCTCATCCTCAGGGTAGCTGCAGTATTAATATGTATATCATGAGGTCATTTTAAGGATGAGAAGAAGATGGCATAGTATATGAGCATATAGTAGTAAGATATACTGTTATATCTTATATAGAGAGAAATTGGTGCATTTATGATGAAAGGAACCTGATAACTTGTTGCTATTCAGTCACTCATTCCTGTCCAACTCTGCAACCCCATGGATTGCCAGGCTTCCCTGTCCTTCACGATCTCCTGGAGTTTGCTCAGACTCATGTCCGTTGAGTTGGTAAGGCCATCCAACCATCTTCTGTCTTCCCCTTCTCCTCCTGCCTTCAATCTTTCCCAGCATCATGGTATTTTCCAGTGACTTGGCTCTTCCCACCAGGTGGCCAGAGTAATGGAGCTTCTGCTTCAGCATCAGTCCTTCCAATGAATATTCAGGGTTGATTTCCTTTAGGATTGATTGGTTTGATCTCTTTACTGTCTAAGGGACTCCCAAAAGTCTTTTCCAACACCACAGTTGGAAGGCATTAATTCTTCAGTGCTCAGCCTTCTTTATGGTCCAACTCTCACATATGTACATGACTACTGGAAAAACCATAGCTTTGACTAGATGGACCTTTGTAGGCAAAGTAATATCTCTGCATTTTAATATGCTGTCTAGGTTTGTCATAGCTTTTCTTCCAAGGAGCAAGTGTCTTTTAATTTCATGGCTGCAGTCACCATCCTCAGTGATTTTTGGAGCCCAAGAAAGTAAAATCTGTCAGCTAGATGCAGTGCAAAGCAGAAAAAAACTTGAAAACAAGGTCACTGGCAAGGGTCTCTATCAGTTGTGGTGTTTTGGTTTCAAGCCAACAAAAACTAACCATGGCTAATTTAAGCAAAATAGAATTTATTGGCAGGATAAGGGATAGGTCATAAAATTAAATTTAAAAAAGGAAAAATTAAGTCTATAGGGCTTAGAAAAGGTAACAAGGAAGGAAGCTCCAGGGATTCAGGACAGTTATAGAAACTACTAAAAGGTCTCTCCAGGGCTTCTCCATCCAATGAAGCGCCTCTCAGTTGCGCTTGAGCCATTTCACTCAAGAACCAAATTCTGGGTAAAGAAACTTCCTGGAAGACTTGGGTCACCTGGAGGCCGAGATCCCTGGACTGTTGCTTGCAGTGGGAGTGGAGGAGTTCTCAGAGGAATAGACTGTTGTTATGTATTTAAAAAATGGGTGTTCCCGGTGGCCCAGTTGGTAAAGAATCCACCTGCCAATGCAGAAGCCACGTGGGTTTCGATCCCTGGTCGGGAAGACCCTCTCGAGAAGGAAATGGCAACCCGCTCCAGTATTCTTGCTGGGTAAATCCCATAGACAGAGGAGCCTGGTGGACTACAGTCCATGGAGTTGCAAAAGAGAAAGGACTTAGTGACTGAACAACGACATGTATAAAAGATACTGTGGGGAAGGGACCAGGGCCAGCACGTCAACAGATGCCCTTTTCAGGGATGAGAGATTCCCAGCCCCAACCCTTACTCCACAGCACCCAGTGCAGTGATGAAAAGTCTGGAGCAGGAGGCTGGGGGCGAGGGCAGTTCCTCCACCACCACCACCATCTGCAGGGCGCTCCTTTAGGTCCAGACCTGGGCAGTTTGCCGTGTGAATCCGGGTGTCCCTTCCAGAGCCACTGTGGCTCCCAGATCTGGAGCTGTGAAGTTTCTGTGGAGAGAGGGCAGCTTGTCCCAGGCCATGCTGGGGGAGGGGGAGCAGAGCATGGGACGGTGACACCCTGGAGAGCTTTCCTTCCAACCCGAGTTTGAGGAGTGATTATTTATGAAGCATGATCAGGACTGCCGTGTACCAAGTCTGCTCCATACTCGTTTGTTCATATGCATATTGCATTTGTGGGGACAAATGTCTGATGGCAGCTTGAGCTTGGGCTTCATTCTTTAGGTCCCTTTGACCCCACCCGTTAATCACAGGAGGACTCCCCCGTGCAGGGCTGTTCCCTGGCCTGTGTCTGGGCCATGGTAATGGACCAGTGATGCTGCATCTAAGCGGGAACTGACGTGACTGCTGGTGTGTTTCATGTGCGTGCTGGGGAGGTGGGGGTTTGCAAAGCCTTTTAAATGACTGCGCTGATACATGGAGCATCATGCTTGCTATGCAAAGCATGGAGGCTGGAAGGCCGCAGACCTTCCAGGCTACGGACCTGCCCAGTTCAACCATCCTGGTCCAACACTGGCCACAAGCTCACCTTTTCACAAATCTTGGGAGACTTGATGTTTTTTTCACTACAGTGGAGATAACAAGATCATTCTGCAGGGTTGTGTTTAAGGTAGTTGTGTTTAAAATAGCCAGCTGACTGGAGCCAGGCTAGCCAACACCAACTCAGAAAATGAATTGATTTTAGATCTGAAATTGGATAGCACCCATGAACTTTACAAGACTCTAAATATTAAAGATGCCTGTATCTGTAGAGGGAGGAACGCTTATGAAGTGCTCTGTTGGGAACAGATATAGTGGTGAATCAGATGGTGAAGAATCTGCCTGCAGTGCGGGAGACCCAGGTTCGATGCCTGGACTAGGATGATCCCCTAGAGAAGGGAATGGCTGCCCACTCCCTTATTCTTGCCTGGACAATCCCATGGACAGAGGAACCTGGTGGGCTACAGTCCATGGGGTCACAAAGAGTTGGACATGACTGAGTGACTAACACTTTGATAGTGGTGTCTTCTCTGTGAAGGGTTATTTTCTTCTAAACTCTGTAGAAGTTAGAACTTGCATACATTTAAGATTACCCTTGAAAATGTATTAAATTTCAAAATAAGTTCAGTATCTATAGTTTTATACACACATTTATGCAACAATACAGTATATAGTGTACAAAATATGTAGTATCCCTATTGTTGTTGTTGTTCAGTTGCTAAATTGTGTCCAACTCTTTGCAACGCCATGGAGTGCCGCACACCAGGTTTCCCTGTTCTTCACTGTCTCCTGGAGTTTGCTCAAATTCATGTCCGTTGAGTCGGTGATGCTATCCAATCATCTCATCCTCCGCTGCCCCCTTCTCCTTCTGCCTTCAATCTTACCCAGCATCAGGGTCTTTTCCAGTGAGTTAGCTCTTCGCATCATGTGGCCAAAGTATTGGAGATATGTATTTTATGTGTGCTTGATAAGTTGCTTCAATCATAGCCAACTCGTTGAGATCCCATGGACTATTGCCTGCCAGGCTCCTCTGTCCATAGGGATTCTCCAGGCAAGAATACTGGAGTGGGTTGCCATGCCTTCCTCCAGGGGATAGTCCAACCCAGGGACTGAACCCACGTCTCTTGCATCTCCTGCATTGGCAGGCAGTTCCTTTACCATTAGCACCATCTGGAAAGCTCATATATTATATAACTTGTGCATATAATGTGCAATATGTAATCTTTATATTTAACATTAGCATATTATATATAATTTATATCTCATGTTATATATCTCACAATATATAATATATACATACTATATAATGTATTATATTATGTAATATATCTCATATATAAAATGTACTGTATAATTTAACACATTGTAAATAGTATCTAGTATATTGCATATACTTATGTATTAACATACAAAGTGATGTTCATTTATTTATAATATATAAAGGAAAATAATCAATATATAAATATAAATAATGCACATGAACACATTTACAATATACAATAGACATTGTATTACCCAGAATACATAATGTATGTATTGTGTATACACACGAACCGTGCAAGTTTAAAAATGTATCTACCTGTCCATCCCTAGTTGGGTGCACATTCAAGTGTAGCTTTCCTTGACTGGGTTGAGCCTCAGCCTAGTCCATGGCATCTTCTTTCCACCCCGTGGGATCCTTTGTTGTGGCAACATGGACTCTCTAGTTGTGGCTGTGGGCTCAGGAACTGGACAGCATGTGGGATCTTGGTTCCCTGACCAAGGATTGAACCTGCGTCCCCTGTGTTGCAAGGCACATGCTTAACCACTGGGCCACCAGGGAAGTCCCTCAAAATGTAAGTTTGCAGAATTTTAGTTCCATAAGCAAATATACCTATGTTTTAAACCCCAGACATTATGGCACATGTGACTAGGTTTGCTTGACCTCAAAGCTTTGCTCTTGAGCAGAAAGCTCTTTCTGATGGTTCCATTAGGAATTTTCTCACTTTATCCCTGAAAATAGGTATAATCTGAGTTCAGAATGTAGCATGATGCTGGCTTCTCTGCCCAGATGCTAAGAATTTAAGCTCTGCATAAATATGAGGCCTGAGTCTTATTTGCAGTCTGGTTGTCAACCAGTCTTAGTTTTGGACCCAAGTAATTTGGGAACCAAGAAGGCAAAGAAATTGCTGATCTGCTAGAAATGCCTTGAGGAATGGCAGTTGCTGAGTGTTCATTCAAAGAAAACCTGAGTATTCCTGGCTAATGGATGATATTTTAAATTCTCATAATTTATTTACTCTTATTTTACTCCTCATAAAAATGGTAATCTATCAATTATACATGAAACTGAGTACTCAAACCAGAGGAGAAGCAAACTGCTATGCGTTTCCTTTCATCCAGTCACCTCCAATTATAGACAAGTTAGTTCTGTGTTTATGTCCTTCTGCAAACATGCACGTGTAGATTACATATGTCAGATCTTATGTAAATGACAACTTATCACTGCCGTACACACCATTCTCCTACAGGCTCCAATTCAACTTTTGTAAAGCAGTGTTTCTTGAAAATGTTTCGAATTTCTCTCTACAGTGGCCTCTGTTTAATTGAGTATATAACGTGTCTTCTCTTTTCATCGTAGTTACGAAGCAAAAGAGGCCACCTTGCAAACTAGATTCCTTCCTGTCCTTCTCATGGAAGGTGATGCATGGGGTATTTTCTGATTCATTGGTAATTTTTTTTTCTCTCTGATTTGTACTGGACTGAATATAAGGAATTGAAATTGATATTTGAGTATGGTTCTTGGACTCCTCATTATAGGAGACTCATATTTTGCATCTGATCATTGAAAAAGTAAATATTGGGGGACAAAAGATCCAGATCAGGAAATGTAGAAAAACAAGTTGAGTTTGAAATGAAATTTTCCACTTGGTTCTCCCTAAGACCCGTCTGTAGAGTTTCCTGAAGAAACTGCTGACAACCAGGTGAGTGCCTTCCTAGGGCCCCAAATATGCACAGCGCCTTCCCTTGTGACAGGACTCTCTTAATTGTCATTTCCACTTGTTCACAATGACAGGAATAAAACAGAAGACAAGAGTGGGGTGTGGAAAGAAATAGAGTTCATCATGGCTATTAAAAATTCTAATGACATGAAAGCCAATTATTGTGACTTGAGGTGGTTATTCCGAATGCACTGAGATATGTGACGGTCGAGGTAAACATTTCAGCCGTGACAGTTGCATTAATTAATGGCTGCTCAGGATTCTGAAGCTTGCTTATTAGATGCTTCACGAGCCATGTGGAATACTTATAAGATATGTATTCTAGGCAAGTCCAGACAGGCAAACTAGGTACTAAAGAACATTTTCCCCATGTCCTTCTATGACATTTATTTCTTAGAGCAAAGCTCTGATTTATAACTATTTTATCCCATTCTCCATTTTCCCCTGGAGAAACTTATAGAGAAAAAAACATCTATAGCAGCTTAAAAAGAAAAAGTACTGTGTCTGAAGAGGGCAGCCTTTCCACAATTTCTTAGAATTTACTGCACTTAAGTATACATTGCATGGGGTAGTTAATTTCTTTTGTAATTTAATACTTGGGAGTGCTTTTACACATGCTGACCCTAAATCTCACTCTCTTAAAATTAGGCTCAATTCTCCACCTCACCTCTCTCCTCCTATATTTTTTTTTTAACTAAGTTTCAAATAATGTAGATGGCAACAAAACTCTTCTAAATAGATGGTTGTATATGGAGGAATTAACATAATCATAATTTATGAGCATAATGCTCATAATTTATGAGCATTTTCATAGGATACAGTTGTTTCTTTTTGCATAAGGTTTTAGACTTCATAGTTTACTCCTTATTTTAAGAATTGTGAAGTCTTTAGTTTCCTAGAGGAAAAAAAAAAACTAAAGTGTATTTTTCTACTTTAAGGCCTGCAAGGAGGATCAGCCACATGATGATTTTCAGGAAGAGTCACAAACGTATTCTCTCTGACATATTATTCCATTTGGTCACAGAGCAGAGACTTGAGATATTTTCCACTTGTAAAACACACTCATCCTATAAAGAGCGTGCGCCAAGGGTACTTGGTGTGTGGTGATTAGCACCAAGGATAAACGATGAGAGCTGTGGTCCTGCTCGACCCACTGCCCGTAGTCCCACGGCCACGAGTGTCCACGGGTGAGAGGCCCATTCAGCTGCGGCCTCTGGTGATAGTTTGGTAGTGAACATGGTCCTCCCGCTCTGCTCCACAATAAAAATAAAGAGATGAGAGGGAACAAAAGAGAGAGAGGGAGATGAGAGGAAAGCCCAGGATGAAAATGAGGACAGGGCCATGTCCCAGGACGTGTTTTTATGGGGGAAAATTTCTGACAGTCCCATGTGTCTCTGGGATGAAGCAAAGTCTGGGAGATAGAAAGGGGTCTCTAATTTGATGAGGTGAGGGGGCGATGTAACCTCTCCTGAAATTCAGAAACTGCCAACACTCTTCTCAGGCTTTGAGAAGTTCAAACTCTGGAAGGACTTGTGGATTACAGTGCCTTGGTGGTGTCTAAGCTCGGGGCATCTCTGGTGGTTCAGCTGGTAAAGAATCCCCTGCCAGTTCAGCATACATGGGTTTGATCCCCGGGTCAGGAAGATCCCCTGGAGAAGGAAATGGCAACCCACTCCAGTATTCTTGCCTGGAGAATCCCAAGGACAGAGGAGCCTGGTGGGCTACAGTCCGTGGGGTCACAAAGAGTCAGACACGACTGAGCAACTAAACAAAACAACAAGCTCAAGGAAATCTGACTCTCCTGGGGATCCTCGTAGCTTTGAGGAAGAAACAATTAGGTCAGAAGCCCAGTTTGAGGCAGCCTCAGTCGGGAAAAATGGCTTCTAGGCAGCCTTCTCCCCGCCTCCTCCCTCAGCATTGTCTACCATGCGGTATCATTAACATGAAAATGCCCTGAAAATGTATTAAATACTGTATTTCTGTTCATAGGCATATTCTTACTGAAAGCTTGCTTTTAGTTCCATCTCCTCAATTTATAGATTAGCAGAAATGACTTGGCTAATGCTGCAGATTTGGTATCAGATTGAGGAGATAAAAAATTTGCTTCCCAGTTTTTTTCCCGCAGACCTTACATGGCAGGCTGCTTACACTCTCCTGGAATTCACATGCCGTCCACTCCTACACTGAGCCAGGATTGGCTTGTTTCGTCAGTGATCATGAGGTCAATAAAGAGGAAATTTAAGGTTTCTTTTGTTTAAAAGAACTCCTGACTGTACCTGACACCACTATGTGTGTTTTATCAATTTCTAACATCTTTTGCCAGAAAATCTTCAGTTTGCAAATTTGGCCAATGAAATCAACTTTGGGTTTTAAGTTCTAGGTCTAGAGGTAATAACCAAATCCATAACTTCCTAATAGGATGGTTTTCACACTATAAGTTCCAAAAATAACAACCACTTCTGGGGTGGTGTTGGGGAATGTGGGGATGCAGAAGAATGTGGCATGGCATCAATGAAGCAAGCTTCAGAAAACACACACAGAAACCAAACACTTTTTTTAAAAAAATTGAGCTGTAGTTGATTTACAATATTAGTTTCCATTAGGTGCAGGTGTGAAGCATAATAATTCAGTATTTTTATAGCTTATCCTCCATTATGTGTGTGTACTAAGTCACTTCAGTTGTGTCTGACTCTTTGCAACTCCTTGAACCGTAGCCCGCCAGGCTCCTCCGGCCATGGGACTCTCCAGGCAAGAATACTGGAGTGGGTAGCCATGCCCTCCTCCAGGGGATCTTCCCGACCCAGGGATTGAACCCAGGTCTCCTGCATCGCAGGCGGTTTCTTCACCATCTGAGCCACCAGAGAAACCCTTCTGTATATATGTATTAATGTACAATATTTGTTTTCTTCTTTCTGACTTACTTCACTCTGACACATCACTACTCACATCCCTACAAATGACCCAAACTTTTGTCCTTTTTATGTCTAATATTTCATTGTATATGTGTACCACAACTTCTTTATCCATTTATCTGTTGATGGATGTTTAGATTGCTTCCATGTCCTGGCTGTTATAAATAGTACTGCAGCAAACATTTGGGTATATTTGTCTTTTTGAATTAATATCTTGGTGAAGTGAAGTGAAGTGAAAGTCACTCAGTCATACCTGACTCTTTGCAAGCCCATGGACTGCAAAGGACTGCCAGGCTCCTCTGTCCATGGCATTCTCCAGGCAAGAATGCTAGAGTGGGCTGCCATTCCCTCTCCAAGGGGTCTTCTGGATGCTGGGATCGAATCCAAGTCACCTGCGTTGCAGGCAGATTCTTTACCATCCGAGCCACCAGGGAAGCCCAATATCATAGTATCTTAATTAATCATTTATTTTAATTTTCTTTTATTTATTTAGCTGTCCTGGGTCTTAGTTAAAGCATGCTATATCTTTTTAACTGTGGCATGCAAACTCTTACTAGGAGTTTTGTGGGAACTAGTTCCCTGATCAGGGATCGAACCTGGGTCCTACTTACGCTGAGAGTGCAGGATCTTTGCCACTGGACCACCAGGGAAGTCCCAGTATCTTAAATATTTTATCCATAGTAGTGTGTACTGCTGAATCCGCTACCACATTAGGCCCTTTCTCACTTTCCTTTCCCAACTTGTAACTGCTAATTTGATATGTTAAGTCTGTTTCTGTTTTATTACAATATATTCATTCACTTGTTTTATTGTTTAGATTCAACATAAACATATTGTTTATGTTTTATTGTTTAGATTTTATTGTTATCATTTATCACATAAATGACAACATAAGTGTTTTGTCTTTCTCTGTCTTATTTCACTGAGCTTAGTGCCCTTCAGGTCTATCAGTGTTGCTGCAAAGGGCAAATTTTTGTTCCTGTTTTTGGCTGAGTAATATTCCATTGTGTATATACATCACATCTTCTTGATCTGTCTATCTGTTGCTGGACACTAAAGTTTCTTCCTCATCCTGGCTATTATAAATACTGCTGCTGTGAACATCGGGGTGCATGCATCTTTTCAAATGAATGTTTTCATTTTCTTTGTATCTGTACCCAGGAATGAAGTTCCTGGATCATGTGGTAGAACTATTTTTACTTTTTAAAGGAAACCATGCTATTCTCTGTAGTAATTGCATCACTTTACATTTGCAATAACAGTGTTCGATTTAGTTAGTGTTCCTTGCTAACATTTGTTATTTGTGTTCTTTTTGATGATGGCTGTTCTGACAGGTATAAGGTGATAGCTCATTGTGGTTTTAATTGCATTTCTCTGATGATTATCAATGTTGAGCATCTTTTCATGTGTCTGTTGGCCATCTACATGTCTTCTTCGGGAAATGTCTATTTACGTCTTCTTCCTTTTTTAAATTGGGATATATGTTTTGTCTGTGTTGAGTTGTATGAGCTGTTTATTTTGCATATTAACCCCTTACCAGTCAGTTCAGTTCAGTTCAGTTCAGTCGCTCAGTTGTGTCCGACTCTTTGTGACCCCACGGACTGCAGCATGCCAGGCCTCCCTGTCCATCACCAACTCCCAGAGTTTACTCAAACTCATGTCCGTTGAGTCAGTGATGCCATCCAACCACCTCATCCTCTGTCATCCCCTTCTCCTCCTGCCCTCAATCTTTCCCAGCATCAGGGTCTTTTCAAATGAGTCAGCTTTTTGCATCAGGTGGCCAAAGTATCAGAGTTTCAGCTTCAGCGTCAGTCCTTCCAATGAATATTCAGGACTGATCTCCCTTAGGATGGACTGGTTGGATCTCCTTGCAGTCCAAGGGACCCTCAAGAGTCTTCTCCAACACCACAGTTCAAAAGCATCAATACTTCTGCACTCAGCTTTCTTTATAGACCAACTCTCACATCCATACATGACTACTGGAAAAACCATAGACTTGACTAGATGGACCTTTGTTGGCAAAGGAATATCTCTGCTTTTTAATATGCTATCTAAGTTGGTCATAACTTTTCTTCCAAGGAGCAAGCATTTTTTAATTTCATGGCTGCAGTCACCATCTGCAATGATTTTGGAGCCCCATAAAACAAAGTCTGCCATTGTTTCTACTGTTTCCACATCTATTTACCATGAAGAGATGGGACCAGATGCCACGATCTTCATTTTCTGGATGTTGAGTTTCATCAAGGGGTGCTTTAGTTCTTCTTCACTTTCTGCCATAAGGGTGGTGTCATCTGCATATCTGAGATTATTGATATTTCTCCTGGCAATCTTGATTCCAGCTTGTGCTTCATCTAGCCCAGCATTACTCATGATGTAGTTTGCATAGAAGTTAAATAAGCAGGGTGACAATATACAGCCTTGACATACACCTTTCTCAATTTGGAACCAGTCTGTTGTTCCATGTCCACTTCTAACTGTTGCTTCCTGACCTGCATACAGATTTCTCAAGAGGCAGGTCAGGTGGTCTGGTATTCCCATCTGTTTCAGAATTTTCCAGAGTTTGTTGTGATCCACACAGTCAAAGGTTTTGGCACAGTGAATAAAGCAGAAGTAGATGTTTTTCTGGACATCTCTTGCTTTTTCAATGATCCAACAGATGTTCGCAGTTTGATCTCTGGTTTCTCTGCCTTTTCTAAATCCAGCTTGAACATCTGGAATTTTGTGGTTCCTTACCAGTCACATCATTTGCAATTATTTTCTCCCATTCAGTAGGTTGTCTTTTCATTTTTTCAGTGCTTTCCTTTCCCATTAAAAGCTTTACGTTTGATCAGTCTCTTTTGTTTATTTTTGCATTCTTTTGTTAGCTTTAGGAGACAGATCCAAAAGATATTGTTGCAATTTACATCAAAGAGTGTTCTGCCTATGTTTTCCTCTGGAAGTTTTAGAGTATCTGGACTTAGACTTAGGTCTTTAATCCATTTAGTGTTTGTTTTCGTATATGGTGTGAGTAAATATTCTAATTTTATTCTTTTACTTGTAACTGTCCAGTTTTCTCAATACCACTTATTAAAGAGACTATCTTTTCTCCATTGTATATTCTTTCCTCCTTTGTCATAGATTAATTGACCGTAAGTGTGTGGGTTTCCTTCTGGGCTCTCTTTTCTGTTCCATTGATTTATGTGTCTGCTTTTGTGCTGGTAACATATTGTTCTGATTCCTGTGGCTTTGTAGTATAGTCTGAATTCAGAGTGTGTCTGGTAGGTCAGTTACATTTCTCAACCTTGGCAATGTGGCCTTTTGTAGATGATGTCCCATGCTTTCCAGAAGCATACTCCTCTCAGGTCAGTAGAGCTGTATGCTCTAGGGGTTCCCCCTATGTGGGCTGAATGGGTCCTTTAGTTGTGGTGAATGGGACTCTTTGCATGTCCAACTCTTTGCAACTTCATGGACTAAACAGTCCATGGAATTTTCCAGGCCAGAATACTGGAGTGGGTAACCTTTCCCTTCTCCATGGGATCTTCCCAACCCAGAGATCGAACTGGGGTCTCCTGCATTGCAGGCGGATTCTTTACCAACTGAGCCACCAGGGAAGCCTGGGAAGACTGATCGGACTACTGGCTCCACGGTCAGCTGGTGGCCAGGCCTTGCCTTGTGCAGAAGGTACAAGTCATGGGTTGGCTAGACTGGGTCATGAGACAGCTGTCTGCTGTCCTCTGGGTGGCCATGGGGCTGGTGCTGGCTCACTGGTGGGCAGTCAGGGCCCAGGGGACCCTGGGGTGGTGCCTGTGGGCCAGTTTGTGCAGCCAGGTCCTGGGGCTGCTGCTGGCTCGCTGGCAGGCAGAGCCATGTCCTGATCTCTGACTGCAGTGCCTGGGGTCCCTTCAGAGCTGATGTTGACCAACTGGTGGGCCTGACCTGTTCCTGACACAGCTGAATGTAGGGTTCTGGGTATCATGAAGTTTGTGCTGGTGTGCTTTTGGGCAGGGGCTGGACACAGCTGATCCCTGGGCTGATGATGGCTGCCGGTGGGTGGCTGGGTCCTGACATGGCAGTCTGCAGGCTGTCTTTGTCCTGGGACTGGCTTGCAGGTATGTGGAGCTGGTCCTGGAGCCACTGAAAGCAGATCTCTGGGAATCCTAGGTCTAGTATTTATGCATGGTTGTGTAAGTTTGAGTTCTGGGTCTTCTGGTGGTCAGAGCTGTGTCCAGGGGTGCTTGTGGGCTCAGAAGGTATCATGGCCATCTGTCCCCTGGTGGTCATGTCTGTGTCCTCACCCAGCTGGTTGCCTGACCTGAGGTGTCCCAGTACTGGTGCCTGTGGGCTAGTGAGTAAGGGTGGGATGGTCCTGAGGCTAATAAGCTAGAGGGAGGATTCCACAGTGGTTTCTTCAGCACAAGGAGAAGGAGATTTCAAACATGGTGCCACCAGCGTCTGTGTCCCCAGGATGAGCTCCAGTCACCTCCTGCCTCTCTGGGAGACTCTCCAAGATCAGCTTGTGGGTCTATTTTCAAATTACTTCTTCTTCCCTGGACCCCAGAGTGTGTGAGAGTTTGTGTGCCTCCTTTAAGAACAGAGTCTTAAAGAAAGAGAAGTATTGTATGGCATCCTTTATATGAAGAATCTAAAAATAAATGCTACAAATGAAATTGATGAAGGTGAAAGAGGAGGGTGAAAGAGCTGGCTTAAAACTCAACATTCAAAAAAGAAAGATCATGGCATCCAGTCCCATTACTTCATGGCAAAAAATGAGGAAACAATGAAAACAGTGACAGACTTTATTTTCTTGGGCTCCACAATCATGGCAGATGGTGACTGCAGCCATGAAATTAAAAGACGCTCCTTGAAAGTAAAGTTATGACAAACCTGGACAGCATATTAAAAAACAGACATTACCTTGCTGACAAGGTCCATCTAGTCAAAGCTATGGTTTTTCCAGTGGTCATGTATGGATGTGAGAGTTGGACCATAAAGAAAGCTGAGCACTGAAGAACTGATGCTTTTGAACTGTGGTGTTGGAGAAGACTCTTGAGAGTCCCTTGGACAGCAAGGAGATCAAACCAGTCAATCTTAAATGAAATTAGTCCTGATTATTCAGTGAAGGGACTGATGCTGAGGCTGAAGCTCCATTATTTGGCCACCTGGTGCGAAGAGCTGACTTACTAGAAAAGACCCTGATGCTGGGAAAGATTGAGGGCAGGAGGAGAAGGGGATGACAGAGGATGAGATGGTTGGATGGCATCACCGACTCAATGGACATTAGTTTGAGCAAGCTCCAGGAGGTGGTGAAGGACAGGGAAGCCTGGCATGCTGCATTCCATGGGGTCACAAAGAGTTGGACATGACTGAGTTCCTGAACAACAACAAGTGACCTTATGTGCAAAACAGAAACAGGCTCGTAGACTTAGGGAAGGGACTTATGGTTACCAGGGGAGAGAGGTGAGGGAAAAGGGTAGTCAGGGAGTTTGAAATCAACATGCAGCGTACTGCTGTATTGGACAGGAACAGAGACACAAACATAGAGAATAGACTTTGGATGCAGCAGGGGAAAGAGAGAGTGGGACAAGTTGAGAGAGTAGCATTGAAACATACACATTACCATATGTAAAATACATAGCTAATGAGACGTTGCTGTAGAATCCAGGGAGCTCAACCCCGTGCTCTGTGACGGCCTGTAGGCATGGGATGGGGTGAGGGACAGGAGGGGAGATTCAAGAGAGAGGAGACAAATGTATACTTGTGGCTGATCTGTGTTGTTTGGCAGAGGCCAACACAGTATTGTAAAGCAATTATCCTCCAATTAAAAATAAACTAAAAAACAAAAAACAAAAGTGACTTGAAATTTTTTTTTTTTTTAAATGGATAACCACCAAGGACCTGTGAAGCACAGGGAACTCTGCTAAGCGTTACCTGGCAGCCCAGATGGGAGGGGAGTTTGGGAGAGAATGGGTATATGTATGTGTATGGCTGAGTCACTCTGCTGTTCACTGAAGCTATCACAATATTGTTAATTGGCTATACTCCAATATAAAATAGAGAAGTTTTTTGTTTTTTTTTTAAGAGAGTAAATACGTTAATCAGTGAAAAGGAAATGAGTCTTTATTTTTCCAAGTTCTGTGAGGCTCCTCAACATGAACCTCAGTGGCCTTCATAGACAAAAGTTTTGGGGGCTCATCTTCCCGGTGCAGGACCCTCCTGCTGGGGAGACCAATGTGGGGCTCAGACCCTTGCTCCCAGGTGAGAACCTCTCAAGGTTATCCTCTCATTTCTGGGTCCCCCCCTTGGGCGTGGGTCCCGACTCCTCCATGATTCTGTCCCTCCTGCCAGTCTTGTTGTGGTTCCTTCTTTATGTCTTTACTCACGGAAGGTCATTTCTGGTAGGTTCCAGTATTTTTTCACTGATAGTTATCCCATAAAAGAGTTGTAATTTTGATGTGCCTCTGAGAGGAGGTGAGCTCAGCGTCTTCCTATGCTGCCATCATGGGAAGTGAAACCAAACACATCTGCACTTTTCTGTCTTTGAGGCTATCCTTTGTAAAAAAGCCAAGGTGTTGCTTCAAGCGTTCATTGACAACCCACATTCCAAGCCAGTACTCAGCAGTTCGAATCAAATTGTTCACTCAGGCTGGTATACACTGCAAATTAGGTAACTCCTTATTTCCTTAGGGATGTTCTGTGGAAGACTAGATCCCTGGGTTATTCATAGATATTCAATAAGAAGACAAGTTGAAAGATATAAGCTATATATATATATATATATATAAATGGACAAACACAGAAGTCCTACTGTATAGCACAGGGAAATATATTTAATATCCTGTGATAACAATGGAAAAGAATATGTATGTGTGTGTGTGTGTGTGTGTAACTGAATCACTTTCTATACAGCAGAAATTAATGAAACATTTAAATCAACTATACTTCAATTAAAAACATAACATAATCAAATGAGAGAGAGGAGAGAAGGGTTGAGGGAGAGTGTAGGAGAGAACTAGTTAAGTAAATAAATAGGTCCATAGCTTTCTTTTTTCTTTACTTTTTTTGGCCACATCACACACATAGCATGTAGGATCTTAGTTCCCAGTCCAGGGATGGAACCTATGACCTCTGCCCCCTGAAGTAGAAGGTGACGTCCTAACCACCAGATGGCCAGGGAAGTCCCAGTAAATAGGTTCTTTGGACAGATAATTGTTGGTAGATGGGGTTAAACAAACTGACCCACGGCCAAGTCTTTGGAGCAGAAACTCTCTTATGTCTTTTATGTGTCAAAATGTGCAGTGATTCTTCAAGAGAGAGTTGGAGCAGTGTCCTCTGTGCTTACCTTCCTGCTTTCCTGGTTCTTAGGCATTCCAGGAGGGACGGGAACTCTATAGAAATCCCAGCCTGTGGACTGAGTCTGACCGAAGCCTGTTTTTGCAAATAAAGTTTTATTGGAACCCAGTTGCAACCATTGTATTGTTTATGGCTGCTGTCACAGTCCACAGCAAAGTTGGATGGTTGTGAAAGAGACTGCATGGCCCATAAAATCTATAATACTTTCTATATGACCCATTATAGAAAAACTGTGCTGACCCCTGGATTGGATCAGTTTGGAAATAAAACATTTCGCCAAACTGACCAAAGAACCATTTTTCAGTAGGTTGCTTTGCAGGTCTGGTTTCTGGGGAACACGGAGTCTGTACACGCCTTTCCTCCCCTTAGTACCTTGAAAGCAGGACTCCCTGCCCCGTCCTGTTAGGCAGCTGCGAGTGCAGGGTTTCTGTGTCTCTGAGACACGGAGTGGCAGATGAGCCCAGGAGCTCAAGTGAATCTGTTCTTTTTTGTAAGATACAGTAAGATCAAGTTGAGTTACAGACAAAGTTGCCTGACAACAGGAAGCTTATCATTTATTTACTGAGCATCCTGTTTGCTGTTTTTAGTCTTGTGCAGGATGGGAACTGGAGGTTACCTTGTGTTCCTGTCTTTGGGGAATTAACTGTTCTCTCTCCTTGAAGAAAGTGACTGCAAGACATGTTAAATCACAGTGTGAAAATCCAGGAACTTAGATTTTTAAAAGAGCCTAAAGGGGAAAACAAATTCCTGAAACTTCTTTTTTCCATCAGTCACAAGAGTAATGTTTTCCTCCCCCTTAGCTATGACTCATAGGTTATTTAATGCTTTCTACACATTTTTGTGTGTAAGAGGGGAATAGTTTTTCTGCTAATAAGGTAAATTAGTTACCTATTGCTGTGTAACAAATTACCCCCACATTTAGCAGCTGAGTAACAAACTGGATTACCTTGTACAGTTTCTGATGGAGGGGTGTGTGATCTGACTAGCTGGGTGGGTGTGGGTCAGTCACTATTTATTTATTATGTGTTTTAAAATTGGAGTATAATTGCTTTACAATGTTGTGTTAATTTCTGTTGTCCAGCAATGTGAATCAGCTATATATATGCACATATCCCTTCCCTTTTGAGCTTCCCTCCTGTCCTGCCCACCCCCCACCCCCACATCCCAGCCCTCTGGGTCATCAGAGAGCAGGGCCAAGCTCCCTGTGCTATATAGCAGCCTCCTACTAGCTAGCTGTTCTATCCAGGGCGGTATTTATATATCAGTGCTACCACCACCAATCGTCCCACCCTCCCGTATCCCCTCACCCCAGGTATCCACACATCCATTCTCTATGTCTGTGTCTCAATTTCTTCCCTGGAACTAGGCTCATCAGTACCATCTTTCTAGATTCCATATATATGCATATATATATATGCATATATCCAGTATTTGTTTTCCTCTTTCTGACTCACTTCGCTCTGTTTGATAGACTCTGGGTTCATCCACGTCTCTACAGTCTCTCTTGAAGTTACAGTCAAGTCTTTAGCCAGGGCTGCAGCCTCTGAAGACTTGACTGGGACTGCAGGGTCGACCCTCAAGTTCACCCACATGGCTGTCTGCGACTGTTTTGACTTCTCATCGGGTGGGACTCTCCAAAGAATGGCGTGTGATCTGGCTCCTCCCTTGGGAAGTGATCCAAGAGTGAGCAAGCAGCCGGGTTAGAAGCTAAGCTAGAGGGTGACGACCCTCATCTCTTCTGTGTTCTATGTGTTAAACATACCAGCCCTGCTACGTTGTGGAGGGAGCTTCAAAATAGTGTGGCTACCAGGACCCAGGGTCATCTGAGGCCATCTGGAGCCTGGAGACCACGCTCTGGTCACTTAAAGCAGCATCTGTTGGTGAAAAAACCTCTCCATCCTCAGTCCCTGCCTCTGGCCTGGGGCTCAAAACCCAAGGACAGGGACTTGCCTATAGGAGACCGTTGTAACCTACAGGGTGCCTTTTTGTAGCTGAGAATTAAGTACCTAAAATAAATAAGATTCCTAAGATATTTTACTTCCACTTGTTGGGAAATTGTCCTCAATTTGTTCAGTAAGACATTTCACTATTTCTGCCGGAAAAGCTGTTGTACTTAGTCGTTCAATCGTGTCTAACTCTTTGCAACCCCACAGGCTATAACCACCAGGCTCCTCTGTCCATGGGGATTCTCCAGGCAAGAATACTGGAGTGGGATGCCATGCTTTCTGCAGGGGATCTTCCCAATGCAGGGACCAAGCCCAGGTCTCCCGCATTGCAAGCGGATTCTCTACCGTCTGAGCCACCAGGGAACAGTAGGTTAGCAAATGAATTTTTTACACTGTGAATGGCTCCCCCATGCAGGGCACAGATGCACACAGGTAAGGAGCAACACCTCCTCCTGCAGCCGAGTTTTGGGTTTGTTCATCTCCCTCACTCTTTGAGGGTAAGACGTGAGTCTCTCCATTCACAGTTTCAGCTCGTATTGACCGAGCGAGATAATGCTGTGTGCATGAGAGTAATAATGATGGTTAAGAAAGGAAAGCCAGGAGAAGATGGACTTCCCTGGAGGTCCAGTGGTTATGAATCTGCCTTCCAATGCAGGGGACGTGGGATTGATCCCTGGTCAGGGAGCTCGGATTCCACATGCTGCAGGCCAGCTAAGCCTGTGCGCCGCAACTGAGCCCACAGGCAGTGACCAGAGAGCCCGTCTGCCACCAAAGATCCCATGTGCCACAGCTAAGACCCAGCACAGCCAAGTAAATAAACGATCAACTGGTTTCAAAACAGACAGAAGGAAAGTGGGGGTAAAGACAAGAAGAACCCTCTTTTCCTGGTACTTGCATTCTAGTGAAGGACATGAATAATGCAGAACCAAACAAGTACATGAGCAGATAATTTCAGATCATGATCAGATCTATGAAGAAATTGTAGTGGGGAAATGGTGTAAAGAATGACAGTGTGTGGGCTTGCGTCTGATCCTTTGGGGCAGGGCCAGATTAGGAAGAAGAAAAGCATCACTGGGGAGAATCTCCTCCATCTTCGTAAGCCCTGTTGCTCATAGAGTGCTCCGCATATACTAGGTGTGCAAACAACTGCTTGTCAAGTTAAACTACATTGGTGAGTGGGGGTAGGGAGGATGAACGAACAGAAATCCTGGGAGCAACATTTTGATTTCAGGAAATCACATGGTTTTTTAAATCTTAGAAAATAATGGAATCTGCATTATTTTTACATCTACTTTCTATAAGCAAGCACAAAGACCTGGTTAGGTCTCTTTAAACCAGGCTCAGCTATTTCCCTTCCATTCCTCAAAAGTAAATAAAACTAAGAGGCAAAGCCTATTGAATACAGTTAATAAATCCATCTTTAGAGCTTAATTGTTGAGATTTTCTCTCAGTTTTTGCACTGAAGCTACCTTGTGTGTTAGTTGCTCAGTCGTGTCTGACTATTTGAGACCCCATAGACTGTAGCCCAGCTCCTTTGTCCGTGGAATTCTCCAGGCACGATCACTGGAGTGGGTTGCCATTCCCTTCTCCAGGGAATCTTCCCGACCCAGAGATTAAACTCATACCTCCTGAATTGCAGGCAGATTCTTTACTGTCTGAACCACCAGAGAAGACAGGGAGGCTAGCTTAGATTTATTTTATTTTGCATGTTTTCATGGTATGAGGGCCCAAGGAGTAGTAACTCATCCAATTTCAGGTTTCACAGCTTCAGAAGGAGGAGTTTGGAGGTGCTGGGGGTGGCCAAGGAAGACAATGACATGACTGAAAGCCTGGGTAGAGGGCACACAGAGAAATGTTAAAGAAAATCGATCATTTTAATGGAAAAAAGGATTTCAAAGGATGATTGGCACTAAGCTGAAAGGGAGAATCTGGGAGCTGCTTGCCATATGCCTTAATGATCAGAGGTTTATTGAAACTGGGAAGATATAGGTCAGCTCTTACTTAGCATCCCTTACCCAACTTAGGATTTTCTGTAGCATTAGGAATGCGCTGATGCTCCTTGACTGAGTTAGAGTCAGGCAGAGTTCTGCGATTCCATATTTGAGCCCAACACTTCCTTGTTAAAGTGAGGGTGATCAGTTTGTGATTGTGTTTATTAAGAACAAGTTGTTTAGAGACTGTCTCTTAACTATCTCACGGACACTGACTGTATGGGCATTTAGTAGATGATGACCCAGTGTAGCAGGACCTATTGGAATGTGTATTCTAGAACCTCACAACTGAAATGAGGAAACTGTGTGGCCCTTTCAATAGCAAAATTGTTAAAGAGATTTCAGAGCTTCACTTCATGCTTTTTTTTTTTCTTTTAAATCATTCTCATTATACACTGCCATATGTAAAATAGATAGCCAATGAAAACTTGCCGTATGACTCAGGGAACTCAAATTGGGGCCCTGGAATAACCTAGAGGGAAGAGAAAGAGCGGGAGGTGGGAGAGAGATTCAAGAAGGAGGGGACACATGTACACCTATGGTTAATTCATGTTGATGTATGGCAGTAATCAAACCAATATTGTAAAGCAATTATCCTTCAATTAAAAATAAATAAATTTTAAAAATGTTATTGGAACACAGCTGTAAAAAACAAAACAAAAATCAATTCTCTTTTCTTGGCTTGCCTGCTCTGTGTCCTTATTTGTCAATTGTTTCTTTTCTTTTTTTTTTTTTTTTTGGTCGCTACTTGTTAAGGCATGTCTGGGTAGAGGCTTTGCCCTTTGTATTTTACAAAGTTTCTTGCTCTGGAAGAAGGCTTTTTGAATCAGCTTTCTATACCTTGCTTATTAAATACATTACTACTGTCTAGGTTATTTGGTTTTTCGGTCCTGTTTCTTGCATGAGTCATCTTGTTGGAGCTGGAAACATTGTTTTTCCATCCACAATGAAAATCCCAGAAGTTTTGTCTGTTATCCAGAGTTCAGTCTGTCTGAGTAACCCACGTAGATTCCTGGATCCTATTTGTCAATGACTTTTTGTGTTAAGATGTTAAATTCACACGTCCAATTGGCATCTTCCAACACTATTTATTGGTTTTTCATTTTTTCATGCTTCATAGAGACTCAAAGCTTAGTTCAGGACTACTCCAGCTACTGGAAAATGTTCATGTTCCCCAGGTTCCTTGTCTTCTGGTGATGGGCAGTTAGCCTTGGAGGACAGCTGTAGGATGGAGAAACGTGGCCGTCTGGCTGGCTGGCTCTCTCGTTGCAGCATCTGGCAGCTTTCCCCAGTTATGAGCTGCCCTTGAACTTGGTCTGCGTTCCAGGTTTCTGCATAGCACTCCTTTTGCTTGGTTTAATAGAACACTGTTAAAAAGGAAGCCTCTTAGTAGCATTGTCTGATGCTTTTGTCACTAAAATGTTCTACATTCTTTTTCTCCTGAATACCTCTGTGATGTGAGTAACCTACATTCCCATGAGCCTCACCAGCCTGGGGAAGGGAGAAAGAAAAGATATAAAAAAGAGTAAATATGTGAGGCTCAATGTCTTCTGGACTTCTGACTTCAGCCTGCTTTGACAGGTCATCTAATTCTTTCAAAGTGTGCCTCACAGTATGCATTCCTGAGACTTTTCATGTGGATTAACCTGCACCCAAGACTCTCGAGTTCAAAGTGGTGTCTACCATTCTCTTTATTTCTTGCCCTAGTTACTTATGGCATATCTTCTATGAAACCGTATTAAGAAAATTCTCCATCCTAATATCTTAAAGTCTAAGGTGACAGTGGTATGCTTTTAAGAAGTTCAGGTACCACTGGGGCTCTTGAATCCTACCTTTTTTTTAATATATATGTTTATTTGGCCACACTGGTTCTCAGTTGCAGTATGCAGGGTCTTTAGTTGTGGCATGTGGGATCTAGTTCCCCGACCAGGGATCAAAGCCAGCCCCCACCTTCCCTCCCCCTACCCCAGCCCCCCATGTTAGGAGCATGGAGTCTTAGCCACTGGACCACCAGGGAAGCCCTGGATCGTACCAACTTTTATGGGTATTTGCCCTTAGAAATGTCACTTTCATCACCAGTGTCTCCATACTGGTGATAGGGTTAAGTTTGACTTAATGTTTACTGAGAACTTATTATTTGCTAGGTACAGGCATTCCTGGTTAGGTAAGTAAATAAGACCTAGCCTAAGCTTACTCCCCATGCCCATCCCTTTAACCTTGTGGGATGTACAACCTATAAGAGAAAGCTGCATTTAAATACTTATTCATTCATTTGACTGCACTGGATCTTAGTTGAGGCATGTGGGATCTAGTTCCCTGACCTGGAATTGAACCCAGGTCCCTTGCCTTGGAGCATGAAGTCTTAGCCACTGGACAACCAGGGAAGAGAAAGCTGCATTGAGAAGGCAATTACAAGATACAGTGATGAGAGTTTTGATAAGGAGTAGGTCAGAGACATATCCAAAGGGCAGAGTCTATTCTTGGTATTTAGGAAAGGCTTTCCAAGGGCAGGGAGTGTGGGGTGGAAGTGGATATCCAAACTGAAACCCTTGCCTGCCCATTTAATTCAGTGTTCGGTGGTTCAAAGTTTAATCCATATCTGTAGATTTAAAATTAGATTCTTTTCCCCCAAACGTCTGCCCACCATTTCCAGAAATATTTCTCTGGAGTCTGAGAGTTCGTTTTATCTGTTGAGAAAAAACTGCTCAATAATATCCTTGGGTCTTCTTGCCTCCACTGTTTATAATTCTTGTCTTTCAGTGGATGCCTGCAGCAGGAGAAGGGAATGCTAGGATTATTCTGCATTCTTTTTTTTGCTAGTAAAATCTAATGTGAATCCATTGAAGAGCCTCTTAAAAATGCAAATTGCTGGGTCCCACTCTCAGAGACTTGTGAATTCCTTGGATCAGAGAATTTGCTTTGAAACCAACAAGCTTCTTTATTCTAATCTGGGACTGCCCTTTGATTAACCACTGGTTGCTCGGGCGCTAACTGGAGCAGGATAAGGGGATGAACAGTTAGTTATCTGGTTTGTCAGGTGAGTTTATTTTCGTCTAAGCTGAAATCCAGACCACACATTATGGCTGCTTTATTTAAAAGCACATGAAGGAAACCCAACCAGATTTCATGTTTTTTGCTATGAGACTGATTTTCAACTACAGCCACATCCATCGGAAGCTATTTGGTGATTATGAATGTCATTATGATTTTTATTTTTTCTTTTTTGGTCTGTGCTGAGTGCTCAGGCTTGTCTAGTTGTGGCAAGCAGGCTGAGTTTCTCCGAGGCATGTGCAATATTAAGTTTCCTGACTAGGGATCAAAACCCACACCCACTGCACTGGAAGACAGATTCTTTACCCCTGGACCATCAGGGAAGTCCCGAATGTTGTTATGACTTTTAAATTTGTACCTAATGTTGCCCAGGTGCTTTGTTGCCTCTCTTGCCGTTTACATTTATTCTGAGCATCTTAGCACCGGAAGGACAGGAAGCAATTAAAACACAAGACCGCAATTATCAATATGAAGTTAATCATACTCGTGTCAGTACTGATGTGTGGTGTGACCTTTAGAGAAAAGCATAGTGTGGGCGTGGAAGTACTGTGATACCTACCCAGAGGAGGCAGAAGTCCATCTCATACTGCATTCAACTTCACAAGTGCCCACCTTCTGCCCTTACTGCTTCAAGCTTCCCTGAGAATCTGAGTCATATGCTGCAGGCCTTTTCTTTAAAATATATTTTGAATGTCAGTGCTTATAGTTTGACTTTGATTATCACAATTTAGATTTTATTTGTGAAAACTGAAGATTTCAAGAAGATAAGAGATAAGTGCTGACAAAAATGTAGAGAAAAGGAAATCTTCCTACATTATTGGTAGGAAGATCAATGGGGGTAGCTACTACGGAGTTACTTAAAAGAGTAAAGCTAGAACCACTGTATGATCCAGCAATCCCACTGCTGGGTGTGTACACAAAGAGAATGAAAACAGGATATTGACTAGATGTCTGTGCTCTCAAGCTTAAGGCATATTTATTCACAAGAGCCAAGATATGGAAGCAGCCTCGTAAGTGTTCATCAACACTTATGATGTGAAAGGTGTATCCACAACAGAATACTATTCAGCCATAGGAAAGGAAATCCTGCCATTTGTGACAACATGGTTGGACTTGGAAAACATTATACTAAGTGAAATAAGTCAGAAAAAGAAAGACAAATACTGTCTGATATCACTTATACATGGAAATCTGCAAAAGTTAAGATAGGGACTCCCTGGGTTTCCAGTGGCTAGGACTTTGTGCTCCCAATGTAGGGGGCCAGGTTCAATCCCTGATTGGGGAACTAGATCCCACATGCAGCAGCTCGAAGTTCACATGCCACAACTAAAAATCCTGCATGTTGCAATAAGGATCAAAGATCCGCCGTGCTGCAGCTGGGACCTGGTACAGCCAAATAAATAAATACTTTAAAAAGTCAAGATAATAATAACAGAGAGTAGAATGGTGGTTAGCAAGAGCTGGGGGGAGGAAGGCATTGTTTAAGGATACAAACTTGCAACTAGTGGATAAATAAGTTTCAGATATCTAATGCACAGCATAGTGATCACAGTCAATAACACTCTGTAATAAACTTCAAAGTTGCTCACAGAATAGATCTTAATTGTTCCAACCACAAAAAAGAAATGGTAACTGTGTGATCTGACAGAGGTGTTACACTACAGTTGTCATCATATTGCAGTATATAAATGTATCAAATCAACTTGCAATAGACCTTAAACTTACACAATGTCAGTTATATCTCAATCAAAAAATTCAAATATCAATTTTTTGATAATAAATATAAATTCATTGTTACAATCTTAGAAACCCGTATTGTGACTTTAAACAATGATGAGTTGCATTCTCAAGATATGATGCCTCCAAAATTAGTCTCATGGTGAATTCTAAAATCTATCATTTAAAGAGACATAAAGGGACTTCACTGAAGCCCAAATTGTTGGGCTGGAAAACGAGCTGACA
Organism: Odocoileus virginianus; assembly: GCF_023699985.2. Lineage (NCBI taxonomy): Eukaryota > Metazoa > Chordata > Mammalia > Artiodactyla > Cervidae > Odocoileus > Odocoileus virginianus. The sequence continues at coordinate 1,745,784 of NC_069699.1, forward strand.
GCCTGTTCCTAAAATTGTAGAGAAGACAGACTCTGTTAAACTATCCAGGCAAAAGTTATTTTAGATTATGAACCTTATCTATTTAGCTGAGATTTAAGAAGTTTAAGCACATAGTATTGAAAGGAATCAGATCTTTTCATGGAAAGTCAGTGATGCCACTATAATAAGTAATCTTTTATATACTCTAAATGTGAATATATTAGAATCATTGAATTGAGTGGATTTGGGGCTAGGTGGGAAGGCAGCATGGAGACCTTATTTCACAGTTGGGAAAGTGAGCATCAGAGAATGCACATGGTCCTTCAGTGATAAGATCATTCCTGTTACTTCTCCCTGAGGAAATATAATGAAGCTTTTGGTTTAACTTCTAGCTCCTCCTTGAGGTTCTCCCTCCATCTAAGTTGAAAACAGAGATGCTTTTCTCACACTTGCTCCTGGGTCTGCTCTCATGAATCTCAGCGGGCCAGGAGAGACTGGAAGGGCCTGAGAACTGGTCCCAGCCGTGCGCCCACAGAGAGGCAGATGCAGAGGGAAGCTGATCAGAGCAGGCAGGACACAGCAGCATCCAGCACTCCAGGCTCACTGATGCAGAGAGGCAGGGAAGCTGTCATAATCAGCAGAGATTGGCCCAGAACCACACAGCGGTCCTGAAAAGCAGATGGCATACAGAAATGGGGGAAGCAGGAGTTGGCCATACTATATTGATCTATTGATCATTTTTCAAGTGTATCAATCACTTCCACATCTTCATGCCTCTGTCTATATGTTCTCTCTGCCTGAAACATCCACAAACTTCTGAAGAATTAAAATCTTGTAATTTGACTCTTCATCTAGTAGATGAAGCTAGTAGAGCATTGCATTACACCTTGCAGTTAGCAGACAAACATGATCATTGTCAGTAACACAAGGAATGTTTAGGCAAAAGTAGTACCCAGAATGAAGAAAACGCAATCCACTCCAGTATCCTGGTCTGGACAGTTCTATGGACAGAGGAGCCTGGAGGGCTGCAGTCCGTTGGGTCACAAAGAAGACCACGGCCGAGCGACCGAGCGCAGCACAGTAGCCGTAAGTCATGGTCAGCTGCTTAACAAGCTCAAAGATAGCAGCTCAGCCTTTTCTTCTTGGTTAGAAAATGGTTGCTGCAGCTCCTGTGTAGCCTATCTGCATGGAGAGAGAAAGAAGAGTGATGGGGAAAGTATAAGCTTTATATTTCTCCTTTTGTCAGAAAAGCACAGGGTTTCCCCGAACTCCCATATCACCCCCTGCCCACAGCAGAATCATGGTCACGTCTCATGGGCCAGTATTGATGAGGAGAAGTACTCAGAGCGAGCATGTAGCTTTTCTAACCTCCATGGTAGAAGTAAGCAAAGGAAGTGGTGATGAGAATGGTTTTGGGGTGAGTTCCTCTGTGGTGAGCTTGAGTCATTTTTGCAAGCCCAGGTTGACCAGCAATGGTGTGGTCGTCTTGTAAGATGCAGGGTCTTTTTATAACAAGCATGGCTGAATTGAGAGAGTAGGATTGTCGTAAATACACTGGCATGTGGGAAGCTGCTCTATAGCACAGGGGACTCAGCTCAGTGCCCTGTGATGATCGACAGGGGTGGGATGCAGGCTGTGAGGGCAGCTCAGGAGGGAGGCGGTATGTGTATACATATAGCCGACTCGCATTGTTCTATAGCAGAAATTAACAGCATTGCAAAGCAATTATCTTCCAATAAATTTTTTTTAATTTAAAAAAGAATAACCAACTTCAAACAGAAACATATAGCAAAGTCTTATTTTCTGTTTGTTGAATGGGTGCCTTATATTTTCTAGTTCTTTACTATACAAAGTGCTTCACAACTATTATCATATGTGACCCTCACAGGAAGCCTGTGGCATAAACATGGCTATTCTGGGTCCATAGGAGAGAAAGTCGAGACAGAGAGCAGGTGGGTAACTTGTACCAAGTTAAACAACTGGTACGACCTGAGACGTGCTCCAGATATCTTGATTTTAATGTCCATATAATTATACTTGTTGAGGAGACTATGTTTTAGAAGAAATGGAACAGATTTAGTTCAGATAGAGTCTTTGTTGTTCCATCACTCAGTTGTGTCCGACTCTTTGTGACCCCACGGACTGCAGCACGCCAGGCTTCTCTGTCCTTCACCATCTCCCGGAATTTGCTCAAACTCATGTTGATGATGCCATCCAACCATTGCATCCCCTGTCACTCCATTATGGTCCTGCCTTCCCTTTTCCCCAGCATCAGTATCTATTCCAAAGAGGCAGCTCTTCACATCACGTGGCCAAAGTATTGGAGCTTCAGTTTCAGCGTCAGTCTTTCCAATGAATATTCAGGATAGACTCTAAGACATGCTAATTTTGGAAACTGTGGACACTGAATAAACCACTCATTTAAAGAAATATAAAGTGTATTCAGTCTGTGTGACAGTGTGACGTCTTTTTTCTCTTTCCCTTTTTAGAGACCCGCAGCCAGCAAGCCGTCCAGTGCCCCTTCCTATAGCAGATGGTCCAGCTCACAGCCGCATCAGGTAAGATGCTCTTGCTAAGAGCCTTTACATACTGGTTTCCCTGGAGGTGTGCTCACACTTAGAGTTGTGCTGTCTCTGGGCAAGGTGGATGGTGTCAGACTGTGTCCCAGCGCATGTTGCAGGTGACTTCCTTGAACAAAGGCTGTGTGGTTCCTCACTGGCGACTTTTCTAGACTTCAAGTTTTGGGTCAGGGCTCTGACAGTGACAGAAAAACATTGCAAAGCTCTTCTCTTTGGAAGCTGATGAAATCAATCTAGGAACCATTGGAAGTGAATTGTGCCTTTTTTCTTCAACCCAAGATTTATCCTGTCTGCCCTTTTATTCCAGGAAATTGGGTACACACCCTGTGTGTGTACCTGGACCCAGGACTCTGAGCTTGTACCTTAATATATCAAAGGATGCATTAATATCACAAAGAATCACTTTGTTGTATTTTTTTGCCTAGTTACTCAGGGCGATAACCAACCTCTCTTCAGGCCCAGCAGTACTGAGCATCATTTAACCTCTCTGGGGCAATGAAGCCAGCAGGTGCTGCCGTGTCCCTGTGTGTAAGCAAAGCAGGACCTTTGCTGTCGGTGACACCCTGTGACCACATGGGCTTCTTTCTGAAGCTGCTCTGAGCAGGACTTGCATTTCAATTACCTATTAGTAAAGAAGCCAAAGAGAAATAAACCCCTACTTGTCTTTTACTTTATTGATCAGAATTCTCTGTTGGACTTTTCAGGTCTCTTGGGTTTGCTGCAGTGATTATACGAGGGGCATGTTATCAATGGTTTATATTCATGCTGCCCCATCCCACCGCATTTTGTTAATTTTCTGTAGAAATTTAGTACTGGTGATCATCTAATCCAGCATCAGCATAGTGGGAGAACTCTTTATGTCTTTTTCTTTCCATCTTTTGCTTTCTTTGCAATTACAGATTGATGTTTGTCAATAAAATTATTAAATTTAATAAGAGAAAAATGAAATATTCTATTAGGCCGTCTTTTATCACCATGCCATTTTTATATTAAACTAGTTGTGGAAAGAAAAATGGTAAGGTGCTGGCTCCACCCTCATGGGCATCATGGGTGGATGAGATCTTTTCTGGTCAATTTGGAGGATATATTGCTTCGTGAATGTGGCTCAGAGAGAGGGGCTAAGGGACCAGTAGGGCAGCTGCTTTGAGCGCTCAGGGGTCCTTTACCGCCCACTTGGTGGGTGAGACCTGAGCATGCACACTGGGTCAGGAATTGGGTTTTGTGGTTTCTGTCCTACACTTTAGTGAGACCGACTGAGCTGAGCAAGTCAGCACTTAACGTTTCTGCGCTCACCCTCAGGATGGAGAGCTGGTCTAACCTAATTTTCACAGCCTAGGGGAAGGGGGACCCAGGGATGACATTGACCAAGCTTGTACACATTTAGTTGGTCCAGGATTCTGTATTTTCCCCTGCAGAGCTCATTCAGTTTTACACGTCAATATGATCCTTTTGGGAACCTCCCTTTGAGATAAGGTAGTGTTGTCCATCTGTGATTCTGTACAAGATCTGAACACTTTTCAGAGGCTGCAACAAAATGAGAAAAGTGAAGACAGGGCAGTCAGGAAAGGACTTCCTTCTGAAAATACATGGCTTAAGTGTTTTTGCTATCACCATATCCTTATTTTATAAAATTAGGAAATTGCTAGATGGTATTTGTGTAAGTTATAAAATCTTGGGAAAATTAAAGTTATGACCATCCTGCACTCATTTCCCTATGTTTTTTTACTTGAATTCTTTGAGAGCTATAAAATCCAAGAATAGATTAACAACTAAAAATGGGTTTCCTTTGACCCTCTTGCATGCGGAAAGAGGTCTGATTATGTGGGGAGACTTCCAGTATTTTTTTTTTCCATTTATTTTTATTAGTTGGAGGCCACTTACTTTACAATATTGTAGTGGTTTTTGCCATACATTGACTTCCAATATTAATGGTGCCTTTTTAATGGGGGAGCATAACCCAACCTTATTTCCACATGATACTCGAAATAACTAATGTTGCTGTCATCTCTTTTGAGTTGAGGGTTCCCTTTAACTTTAAGTGGCAGGAGTGGTCTGTTGTTCTCTATTTCATAGGTGTCCTTGGGGACTGATTGTTGTGCTGGTCATCTGATAATTTGCTTTCAAATCTACTTCATGCCCTTGCCTTCATATCTCTTCTCCCAGGCTCCCTTGCTAACTAACTGCTATATAGGTTCTCCCAGTGGCAGGCATTGTTGGTGAACTAGAAAGGGACAGGATTTGTGTTTGCTTCAGGCAGTTTCTTTCCATGTCTGAGCCCTTGTGTGGATTTGACTCCCATTTTTGCTTCAGATACAGCCCCCATCCTCCCCAGCCCTAGAGGGGAAGCAGCCCTGGTTTATTTGTTTTGCTTTAGTTCTACCAACACCCTTATAACTTGTGCGCTCTGTTTAAATACCTTCTATTGGACTGCCCGGTTCGAGTCCTGATTTCCAGCAGTTTTCCTGACTGTTTTCTGACAGATACACCGACATGTCATGACCCATCTCATTCTTCTGTTTCTCTAACAGCCACATTTCATTTTAGAAATATTATGTGAATATTTACAGGATCACCCACCTAGCAGCTGCTGACAGCTGTGGGATTTATTCTCACAGTTGGCCTGGTGGGTGGTAATCCTTTTACATCCATAGCCCACTCAAGATAATTACCTCTCTTCTTTGTTACTCATCCTCTAATCCTTTCCCTTTCAATCTGTGTTTATTACAAAAACCTTTGTCTTTTCTGGTTGCAATATAATAAGCTTATTGGCTTCTGTCTTTGAAAGTCCCTCCACCAGTTCTCAGCCTGATGTAGAGGATACAGTTGCAGCTCACTCCTGCATTCCAGCCTTGTATCTTTCTCTGATGTTTGGTGTCAGCAGAACTTTCAGAAAAAATACTGACTCATGTATTTTTATTAATACTTGCTATGAATCCAATGGATCATTTCCTATTTGTTTTCAACACACTATTTGCAAACCTGAGATAGACTCACACACAGATACAGTAGTGGGTAAATCAGCACACACGATAGACACCTACTCATTTGAAAATTAATATCATCACCTTTCCTTCGTAATTGTTATCATCACACTTAACATTTATTGAGCACTCACTATGTGGTGTCTACTAATTTATTTACATGTACTCTTTCATTAAGCCTTTCACTGTCTCTAGGATAGAATGCAGTATTTTACAAATGAGGGGACTGACAGCCTGAAACTTTAATTAACTTATACAGTAGCATAGGGCTAGTTTCATCAGATTCCAGCACTGTAGGCTTTTAACTGGTGGACAATACTATTTCTAATGTATTTAAACTAATTTAAGGCAACTGAAAAGCATTTTAGCAAATAGTTTCATTTTAAACTGAGCAGAACACAACTTTTTGGCCTCTAGGTACTATTTCTCCTCTGAAATGATTTTGCATGGTTAAGGTTTTTTTGTTGTTGTTGTTGAAATAGGGTCTTATATCCACTATTTGCAAATAGGCAACTTCTAAAGCATAGACTATAAAATATTTATTATTTTAGTTAAAAATGCACCATTTCATCTTGCATTTGGAATAATCTGAAAACATATTTGTAAGAAGGAAGTAAATTCTCCCATTGCTTTGCAGTTTGTAAGGAACACACATAAAGTTTTACATGCTTTGAGAATATCTAGCAAATAAAAATCATTGTATATTGCACTTTGAATAAAGGAAACAGACAAATGAGAATGGTGACTTCTTCAAATCTGGAATACGAAGTGATAAACTGCAAGTGTGATCATTTTTTACATGTATATTATGAACTTCTCTTTAGAAAAATTTCAACCCTCCCGTTTAATTTTCCCTCTCACATTCAGAACATTTCTTCTAAATATGAAACAGCTATCCTCCTATGATTTAGAAATAGAAAGCTTTTTTCTTTGGGTAATTGTCACAAATCCAAGCATTCTGTCTTAAAAAGCGTCAGTGTAAAGTTTTGGGCAGAACGATGAATTGATGACTCTGTAGCCCTTTTGTTAGTATTCTGTGTTTGTGGTTTTCATCCTGTCTGCCCTCTGATGGATAAGGATAAGAGGCTTAAGGAAGCTTCCTGATGGGAGAGATTGACTGTGGGGGAAACTGGGTCTTGTTCTGATGGGCTGGGATATGCTCAGTTCAGTTCAGTCACTCAGTCCTGTCTGACTCTTTGTGACCCCATGGACTGCCGCAAGACAGCATTCCCTGTCCATCACCAATTCCCGGAACTTGCTCAGACTCACGTTCCTTGAGTCAGTGATGCCATCCAACCATCTTATCCTCTGTCGTCTCCCTCTCCTCCTGCCTTCAATCTTTCCCAGCATCAGGGTCTTTTCCAGTGAGTTAGTTCTTCGCATGAGGTGGCCAAAGTAGTGGAGTTTCAGCTTCAGCATCAGTCCTTTCAATGAATATTCAGGACTGGTTTCCTTTAGGATTGACTGGTTTGATCTCCTTGCAGTACAAGGGACTTTCAAGAGTCTTCTCCAACACCACAGTTCAAAAGCATCAATTCTTTGGTGCTCAGCTTTATTTATTGTCCCAACTCTCACATCCATACATAACTGCTGGAAAAACTGCTTTGACTAGATAGACCTTTGTGAGCAAAGTAATGTCTCTGCATTTTAATATGCTGTATAGGTTGGTCATAGCGTTTTCCAAGAAGTAAGCGTTTTTGAATTTCATGGCTGCAGTCACCATCTGCAGTGATTTCAGAGCCCCCAAAATACAGTCTCTCTCTGTTTCCATTGTTTCCCCCATCTATTTCCCATGACGTGATGGGACTGGATGCCATGATATTAATTTTTTGAATGTTGAGTTTTAAGCCAGGTTTTTCACACTTCTCTTTCACTTTCATCAAGAAGCTCTTTAGTTCCTCGTCACTTTCTGCCTTAAGGATGGTGTCATCTGCGTATCTGAGGTTATTGATATTTCTCCCAGAAATCTTGATTCCAGCTTGTGCTTCCTCCAGCCCAGCGTTTCCCATGATGTGCTCTGCATATAAGGTAAATAAGCAGGGTGACAAGATACAGCCTTGATGTACTCCTTTCCCAATTTGGAACCAGTCTGTTGTTCCATGTCCAGCTCTAACTGTTGCTTCCTGACCTGTATACAGATTTCTCAGGAGGCAGGTAAGGTGGTCTGATATTCCCATCTCTTGAAGAATTTTTCATAATTCGTTGTGATCCACAGTCAAATGTTTGGCATAATCAATAAAGCAGAAGTAGATATTGTTCTGGAATTCTTTTGCTTTTTTGATGATCCAGTGGATGTTGGAAATTTTATTTCTGCTTCCTCTGCATTTTCTAAATCCAAATTGAACTTCTGGAAGTTCACAGTTTCCTGTATGTTGAAGCCTGGCTTGAAGAATTTTGAGCATTACTTTGCTAGCATGTGAAATGAGTGCAACTGTGTGGTAGTCTGAGCATTCTTTGGCATTGCCTTTCTTTGAAATTGGAATGAAAAGCGACCTTTTCCAGTCCTGTGACCACTGCTGAGTTTTCTAAGTTTGCTAGCATATTGAGTACAGCACCTTAACAGCATCATCTTTTAGAACTTGAAGTAAGTCAACTGGAATTCCATCACCTTCGCTAGTTTTGTTTGTGGTGATGCTTCCTAAGGTCCACTTGACTTCATATTCCAGGATGTCTGGCTCTAGGTGAGTGATCATACCATCGTGGTTATCTGGGTCATGGAGACCTTTTTAGTACAGTTCTTCTATGTATTCTTTCCACCTTTTCTTAACATCTTCTGCTTCTGTCAAGTCCATACCATTTCTGTTCATATTGTGCCCACCTTTGCATGAAATGTTCCCTTGGTACCTCTAATTTTCTTGAAGAGATCTCTAGTCATCCCCATTCTATTGTTTTCCTCTATTTCTTGGCATTGATCACTGAGGAATGCTTTCTTATCTCTCCTTGCTGCTCTTTGGAATTCTGCATTCAAATGGGTATGTCTTTTCTTTTCTCCTATGCCTTTAGCTTCTCTTCATTTCTCAGCTATTTGTAAATCTTCCTCAGACAACAATTTTGCCTTTTTGTATTTCTTTTCTTGGGGATGGTCTTGATCCCTGCCTCTTGTACATTGTCATGAGCCTCCATCCATAGTTCTTCAGGCACTCTGTCAGATCTAATCCCTTGAAGCTATTTGTCACTTTCACTGTATAATCATAAGGGATTTGATTTAGGTCATGCCTGAATGGTCTAGTGGTTTTCCCTACTTTCTTCAATTTAAGTCTGACTTTGGCAATAAGGAGTTCATGATCTGAGCCACAGTCAGCTCCTAGTCTTGTTTTTGCTGACTGTATAGAGCTTCTTCATCTTTGGCTGCAAAGAATATAACCAATCTATTTTCAGTATTGACCATCTGGTGATGTCCATTTGTAGAGTCTTCTCTTGTGTTGTTGGAAGAGGGTGTTTGCTATGACCAGTGCATTCTCTTGGCAAAATTCTGTTAGCCTTTGCCCTGCTTCATTTTGTACTCCAAGGCCAAATTTGCCTGTTACTCCACGTGTCTATTGACTTCCTACTTTTGTCTTCCAGTCCCCTATGTTGAAAAAGACATCTTTTTGGGGTGTTAGTTCTAGAAGATCTTATAGGTCTTCATAGAACTGTTCAACTTCAGCTTCTTCAGCATTACTGGTTGGGGCATTGACTTGGATTACTGTGATATTGAATGGTTTACCTTGGAAACGAGCAGAGATCATTCTGTCATTTTTGAGATTGCATCCAAGTACTGTATTTCATAGTCTTTTATTGACTATGAGGACTCCTCCATTTCTTCTAAGGGATTCTTGCCCACAGTAGTAGATATAATGGTCATCTGAATTACATTTGCACTCATTCCAGTCCATTTTAATTCACTGATTCCTAAAATGTCAATGTTCACTCTTGCCATCTCCTGTTTGACCACTTCCAATTTACCTTGATTCATGATCCTAATAATCCAGGTTCCTATGAAGTTTTGCTGTTTACATAATTGGACTTTACTTCCATCACGAGTCACATCCACAACTGGGTGTTGTTTTTTGCTTTGGTTCCATCTCTTTATTCTTTCTGAAGTTATTTCTCCACTTCTCTCCAGTAGCTTATTGGGCACCTACCGACCTGGGGTGTTCATCTTTCAGTGTCGTATGTTTTTGCCTTTTCATACTGTTCATGGGGTCTTCAAGGTAAGAATACTGAAGTGTTTTCCCATTCCCTTCTCCAGTGGATGGGCCATATTTTGGCAGAACTCTTCACCATGACCTGTCCATCTTGGGTGGCCCTACATGGCATTCTTCATAGTTCCATTGAGTTAGACAATGCGTGGTCCATGTGATCAGTTTCATTAGTTTTCTGTGATTGTGGTTTTCATTCTGTCTGCCCTCTGATGGATAAGGATAAGAGGCTTATGGAAGCTTCCTGATGGGAGAGACTGACTGTGGGGAAAACTGGGTCTTGTTCTGATGGGCAGGGCCAAGCTCAGTAAATCTTTAATCCAATTTTCTGTTGATGGTCGGGGCTGTGTTCCATCCCTGTTGTTTGACCTGAGACCAAACTATGGTGGGAGTAATGAAGATAATGGAGACCTCCTTCACTAGACCATTCAAGTATAACCTAAATCAAATTCCTTAGGATTATACAGTGGAAGTGACAGATAGATTCAAGGGATTAGAGCTAATAGAAAGAGTACCTGAAGAACTATGGACAGAGGTTCATGACATTGTACAGGAGGCGGGGATCTAGACCATCCCCAAGGAGAAGAAATGCAAAAAGGCAAAATAGTTGTCTGAGAAGGCCTTACAAATAGCTGAGAAAAGAACAGAAGCTAAAGGCAAAGGAGGAGAGAAAAGATATACCCATTTAAATGCAGTGTTCCAAAGAATAGGAAGAAAAGGTAAGAAAGCCCTCCTCAGTGATCAATGGAAAGAAATAGAGGGAAAGAACAGAATGGGAAAGACTAGAGATCTCTTCAAGAAAATTAGAGATACCAAGGGAATATTTCATGCAAAGATGGACACAATAAAGGACAGGAATGGTATGGACCTATAGAAGCAGAAGATATTGAGAGGAGGTGGCAAGAATACACAAAAGAACTATACAAAAAAGATCTTCACCACCCAGATAACCACGATGGTGTGATCACTCACCTAGAACCAGACATCCTGGAATGTGAAGTCAAGTGGGCCTTAGGAAGTATTGCTATGAACAAAGCTAGTGGAGGTGATGGGATTCCAGTTGAGGTATTTCAAATCCTGAAAGATGATGCTGTGAACGTGCTGTACTCAATATGCCAGCAAATTTGGAAAACTCAGCAGTGGTCACAGGACTGGAAAAGGTCAGTTTTCATTCCAATTTCAAAGAAAGTCAATGCCAAAGAATCTTCAAACTGCCACACAGTTGCACTCATCTCACACACTAGCAAAGTAGTGCTCAAAATTCTTCAAGCCAGGCTTCAACATACAGGAAACTGTGAACTTCCAGATGTTCAATTTGGATTTAGAACAGACAGAGGACAGAGATCAAATTGCCAACATCCACTGGATCATCGAAAAAGCAAGAGAAATCCAGAACAACATCTTCTGCTTTCCTGATTATGCCAAACCTTTGACTGTGTGGATCACAACAAACTATGGAAAATTCTTCAAGAGATGGGAGTACCAGACTATCTTACCTGCCTCCTGAGAAATCTGTATGCAGGTCAAGAAGCTACAGTTAGAGCTAGACATGGAACAACAGACTGGTTCCAAATTGGTAAATGAGTGCATCTAGCCTGTATGTTGTCACCCTGCTTATTTACTTTATATGCAGAGTAAATCATGTGAAATGCTGAGCTGGATGAAGCACAAGCTGGAATCAGGATTTCCAGGAGAAATATCAATAACCTCAGATAAGCAGATGTCATAATCCTTATGGTAGAAAGCAAAGAACTAAAGAGCCTCTTGATGAAACTGAAAGAGGAGAGTGAAAAAGCTGCATTAAACTCAACATTCAAAATACAAATATCATGGCATCCGATTCCATCGTTCATGGCAAATAGATGGGGAAGCAATGAAAACAGTGAGAAACTCTGTTTTTGGCTCCAAAATAACTGTAGATAGTGACGGCAGCTATGAAATTAAAAGGCATTTGCTCCTTGGAAGAAAAGTTATAACAACCTAGATGGCACATTTCAAAGCAGAGACATATCTCTGCCTCTATGTTGGACTTTTGCAGTTCTGTGTAGTTTTCCTTTTGTTTTTCCTTTTTTCTTTCTCCTTCCATTTTTTCTTCTTTTCTCTAATTTTAATTGTTTTAAACCCATTATATTTTTTGCTATGTTTATTCCTTTCTTTCCCTTTCCTACTCTTCTTATCCCATTGCAGTTAATCTTTATGTAAATCTTCTTCATCTAGCTCTCTTTAACTTTGCATATCTATTCTTTCTATCTTTTCTTTCTGTCCTTTCCTCTCAACGTATTTGTTAGTTTGGTTTTCATTGCTTCACTCCCTACTTGGCACCTTGCTTTAGTTTTGTTTTCCAGTTTGTGCTCTAGTTAGTTTTGTTCTTAACTTGTAAATATAATTTTTTATTTACTTTCTTCATCAGATCAGGTACTGTACTTTATTTTTGTTGTACTGTTTTCACTTTGCTCATGGGTGTATATGTATTTGTGTATATTCCATTATTTTAATTATTGTTTGCCTGATTTTGTAACTGCCATTTCTCTGGTGTTCATCTTTGGTTTCTCATTCTTGCATTTTTGTTTTAATATCACTTGATGACAAGTGATATTAATATCCCTTGATAACAAACCACTTGTGGAATCTTTGTTCCTGACCTGAGCCTTTGAGTAGGAGCACTGACTCCAAGACCATAGACTACCAGAGAACTAACCCTAGGTTGTATCAAAGGAAACACACCAAGGAAACCACTTGAATACAAGGCCCAGCATCACTGAACCACCAGTAGCACCCTGTGCAGAATGCCTCATCTAAACAACAGTTAAAACAAAAATACGAATCCAGTCTTCAGCAGATAGGATTACCACCTCACTCAGCCTTGCCCAACAGAAGAAAAACAAACAAGCAAACAAACAGAAACTCAGCACAAATCTCACCCTGTACAAGCTTAAACAAACCCCTGGACCCACCTTAGGAGGGCAGAAACCAAAAGGAAGAAAGAATTCAACCCTGAAGCCTGGGAAAAGGAGACTTCAAACACAATAAATGAAAAAGAAAAATAATGAAAAGGCAGAGAACTACTACACAAATGAAGGAACAAACTAAAAACACAGAAGTCCAAATAAATGAAGAGGAAATAGGCAAACTACCTGGAAAAGAAATTAGAATAATGATAGTAATGATGATAAAAAACCTTGAAAACAAAATGGAGACTGTGCAAGAGTCAATTAACCAAGACCTAGAAGAATTAAGGGGCTTCCCTGGTGGCTCAGCTGGTAAAGAATCTGCCCACAATGTGGGAGACCTGGGTTTGATCCCTGGGCTGGGAAGATTCCCTGGAGAAGGGAAAGGTTACCCACTCCAGCATTCTGGCCTGGAGAATTACATGGACTGTGTAGTCCATGGGGTCACAAATAGCTGTGAAAAGAAGAGAAGCAAAAAGCAAAGGAGAAAAGGAAAGATATTCCCATTTGAATGCAGAGTTCCAAAGAATAGACAGGAGAGATAAGAAAGCCTTCCTCAGCGATCAATGCAAAGAAATAGAGGAAAACAACAGAATGGGAAAGACTAGAGATCTATTCAAGAAAATTAGAGATACCAAGGGAACCTTTCATGCAAAGATGGGCTCGATAAAGGACAGAAATGGCATGGACCTAACAGAAGCAGAAGATATTAAGAAGAGGTGACAAGAATACACAGAAGAACTGTACAAAAAAGATCTTCACAACCCAGGTAATCATGATGGTGTGATCACTCACCTAGAACCAGACATCCTGGAATGTGAAGCCTGAAGTGGGCCTTAGGAAGCATTGCTATGAACAAAGCTAGTGGAGGTGATGGAATTCCAGTTGAGGTATTTCAAATCCTGAAAGATGATGCCGGGAAATTGCTGCACTCAATATGCTGACAAATTTGGAAAACTCAGCAGTGGCCACAGGACTGGAAAAGGTCAGTTTTCATTCCAATCCCAAAGAAAGGCAATGCCAAAGAATGCTCAAACTACCGCACAACTGCACTCATCTCACATGCTAGTAAAGTAATGCTCAAAATTCTCCAAGTCATGCTTCATCAATATGTAAACCGTGAACTTCCAGATGTTCAAGCTGATTTTAGAAAAGGCAGAGGAACCAGAGATCAAATTGCCAACATCTGTTGGATCATAAAAAACCAAGAGAGTTCCAGAAAAACATCTATTTCTGCTTTATTGACTATGGCAAAGCCTTTGACTGTGTGTATCACAATAAACTGGAAAATTCTGAAAGAGATGGGAATACCAGACCACCTGACCTGCCTCTTGAGAAACCTATATGCAGGTCAGGAAACAACAGTTAGCACTGGACACAGAAAAACAGACTATTTCTAAATAGGAAAAGGAGTACGTCAAGGCTGTATATTGTCACCCTGCTTATTTAACTTTTATGCAGAATTCATCATGAGAAATGCTGGGCTGGAAGAAGCACAAGCTGGAATCAAGATTGCTGGGTGAAATATCAATAACCTCAGATATGCAGATGACACCACCCTTATGGCAGAAAGTGAAGAGGAACTAAAAAGCCTCTTGATGAAACTGAAAGAGGAGAGTGAAAAAGTTGGCCTAAAGCTCAACATTCAGAAAACTAAGATCATGGCATCTGGTCCCATCACTTCATGGGAAGTAGATGGGGAAACAGTGGAAAGAGTGGCAGACTTTATTTTTTTGGACTCCAAAATCACTGCAGATGGTGATTGTAGCCATGAAATTAAGACGCTTGCTCCTTGGAAGGAAAATTATGACCAACCTAGATTAAAAAGCAGAGACATTACTTTGGCAACAAAAGTCCGTCTAGTCAAGGCTATGGTTTTTCCATTGGTCACGTATGTATGTGAGAGTTGGACTATAAAGAAAGCTGAGCACCAGAGAATTGATACTTTTGAACTGTGTTGTTGGAGAAGACTCTTGAGAGTCCCTTGGACTGCAAGGAGATCCAACCAGTCCATCCTAAAGGAGATCAGTCCTGGGTGTTCATTGGAAGGACTGATCCTGAAGCTGAAACTCCAATACTTTGGCCACCTCATGCGAAGAGTTGACTCAGTGGAAAAGCCTCTGATGCTGGGAGGGATTGGGGGCAGGAGGAGAAGGGGACGACAGAAGATGAGATGGTTGGATGGTATCACCGACTTGATGGACATGAGTTTGAGTAAACTTCAGGAGTTGATGATGGACAGGGAGGCCTGGCGTGTTGCGGTTCATGGGGTAGCAAAGAGTCGCACACGACTGAGCAACTGAACTGAAGTGAACTGACTAGAAGAATTAAAGAATGAACATACAGAAACAAACAACAGAATTACTGAAATTAAAAATACTCTAGAAGGAATCAATAGCAGAATATCTGAAGCAGAAGAATACAGTGAGCTGGAGGGTAAAATGGTGTAAATAACTTCTGAAGAGCAAAATAAAGAATGAAAAGAACTGAGGATAGTCTCAGAGACCTCTAGGGCAATATCAAACACACCAACATTTGAATTATAGGGGCTCCAGAAGAAGAGAAAAAGAAAGGGTGTGAGAAGATTTTTGAAGAGATTATAGTCGAAATTTCCCCAACATGGGAAAGGAAATAGTCAATCAAGTCCAAAAGGCACAAGAAGTCCCATAGAGGATAAACCCAAGGAGAAACACACCAAGACCCATACTAATCAAACTAAGACTAAATGCAAAGAAAGAATATTAAAAGCAGCAAGGGAGAAGCAACAAGTAACATACAAGGGAAACCCCATTAACAGCTGATCTTTCAGCAGAAACTCTGCAGGCCAGAAGGGAATGGCAGGATGTATTTGAAGTAGTCAAAGGGAAAAATCTACAACCAAGATTTCTGGACCCGGCAAGGATCTCACTCAAAACTGATGGAGAAATATAAAGCTTTTCAGACAAGCAAAAGTTAAGGGAATTCAGTATCACCAAACCAGCTCTACAACAAATATTAAAAGGACTTAGGCAATCAAGAAATACAAGAGAAGAAAAAAGATTTACAAAATCAACCTTAAACAATTAGGAAAATGGTAATAGGGACATATATATCAATAATTACTTTAAAATAAATGGAGTAAATGCTTCAACCAAATGACACAGACTGTCTGAATAGACAGAAAAACAAGACCCATATATATGCTGTCTACAAGAAACCCACTTCAGACCTAAAGACACATATGGACTGAAAGTGAGAGGATGGAAAAATATATTCCGTGTAAATGGGAAGGAAAAGAAAGCTGGGGTAGCAATCCTCATATCAGACAAAATAGACCTTAAAATAAAGAAGATTATAAGAGATAAGGAAGGACACTACATAATCATCAAGAGATCAATCCAAGAGGAAGACATAACAATTGTAAATATCTATGCACCCAACATAGGAGCACCTCAATACATAAGACAAACACTAACAGACATATAAGGAGAAATTGACAGTAATGCAGTAATAGTAGGAGGCTTTAACATCCCACTCATGGCAATCAACAGATCATCAAAACAGAAAATTATAAGGAAACACAGTCTTAAATGATGCATTAGATGAGATGGATCTCATTGATATCTTCAGGACATTCCATCCAAAAGCAGAAGAATACACCTTCTTCTCAAATACACATGGAACATTCTCCAGGATAGACCACATCTTGGGTCACAAATAAAACCTCAGTAAATTTAAGAAAATTGAAATCGTATCAAGCATCTTTGACCACAACACTATGAGACTAGATATCAATTACAAGAAAAAAAACTGTAAGAAACACAAACACATGGAGATTAAACAACACATTTCTAAATAACCAAGAAGTTACTGAAGAAATAAAAAGGGAAATTAAAAAATTTCTAGAAACAAATGGCAAGGAAAACACAACTCAAAACCTATGGGATGCAGTGAAAGGAGTTTTAAGAAGAAAGTTTATAGAAATATAATCCTCCCTCAAGAAACAAGAAAAACATTGAATTGACAATCTAACTTTATACCTAAAACAACTGGGAAAAGAAAAACAAAAACCCCCAAAGTTAGTAGAAGGAAAGAAATCATGAATATTTGAGCAGAAATAAATGAAAAGGAAATGAAAGAAACAATAGTGAAGCTTAATAAAACTAAAAGCTGTTTCTTCGAGAAGATAAACAAAATTGACAAGCCTTTAGCCAGACTCAAAAGAAAAAAAGAGAGAAGAATAAAATCAACAAAATTAGAAATGAAAAAGGAGAGGTTACAATAGACAATGCAGAAATACAAAGGATTATAAGAGACTATTATCAACAACTGTATGGTAATAAATGGATAACCTGGAAGAAATGGACATATTCTTAGAAAAGTTCAGTTTTCCAAGGGTGAACTAGGAAGAAATAGAAATTATGAACAACCCAATTACAAGCACTGAAATTGAAGCTGGGATCAAAAATCTCCCAAAAAGCAAAAGCCCAGGACCAGATGACTTCACAGGAGAATTCTATCAAACATTTAGAGAAGAGCTTATCCCTATCTTTCTAAAATTCTTTCAAAAAATTGCAGAGGAAGGAACATTTTCAAACTCATTCTGCAAGGCCACCATCACCCTGATACCAAAACCAGACAAAGACAACACAAAAGAAGAAAACTACAGGCCAATATCACTGATGAACATAGATGCAAAAATCCTCAACAGAATTTTAGGAAACAGAATTCAGCAACACATCAAAAAGCTCATACACTGTGATCAAGTTGGGTTTAATCCAGGAATGCAGGGATTCTTCAATATATGCAAATCAATCAATGTGATACACCATATCAACAAACTGAAACTTAAGAACCACATGATCATCTCAATAGATGCAGAAAAAGTCTTGGACAAAATGCAACACCCATTTGTGATTAAAACTCTTCAGAAATGGGCATAGAAGGAATCTACCTCAACATAGTGAAGGCCATATATGATAAGCCTAAAGCAAACATTATTCTCAGTGGTGAAAAACTGAAAGCATTCCCCCTAAGATCAGGAACAAGACAAGAGTGTCCACTTTCACCACTGTTATTCAGTATAGTTCTGGAAGTCCTAGCTACAGCAATCAGAGGAGAAAAATAAATAAAAGGAATCCATATCGGAAAAGAAGACATAAAGCTGTCACTGTTTGCAAATGACATGATACTGTACATAGAAAACCCTAAAGATAGTATCAGAAAATTACTAGAGCTAATCAGAGAATTTTGCAAAGTTGCAGGATACAAAATCAACACACAGAAATCACTTGCATTTCTATACACTGACATTGAAAAATCAGAAAGAGAAATTAAGGAATCAATCCCATTCACCATTGCAACAAAAAGAATTAAATATCTAGGAATAAACTTACCTAAGGCAACAAAAGAACTGTATACAGAAAATTATAAGACCCTAATGAAAGAAGTCAAAGACAACATAAACAGATGGAGAGATATTCCATGTTCCTGGGTAGGAAGAATCAATATTGCGAAAATGACTATACTACCAAATGCAATCTACAGATTCAGTGTGATCCCTGTCAAATTACTTGTGGCATTTTTCACCAAACCAGAATAAAAAATTTCACAATTCATGTGGAAACATAAAAGATCCCAAACAGCCAAAGCAGTCTTGTAAAAGAATAATGGAACTGGAGGAATCAACCTTCCTGACTTCAGATTATAGTACAAAGCTACAGCCATCAAGACTGTATGGTACTGGCACAAAAACAGAAATGTAGACCGATGGAACAAGATATCCCAGGAAAAAAACCCATGCACCTATGTGTACCTTATTTTTTACAAAGGAGGCAAGAATATACAATGGGGCAAAGACAGCCTCTTCAATAAATGGTGCTGGGAAAACTGGACAGCTACATGCAAAAGAATGAAATTAGAATACTTCCTAACACCATACACAAAGCTAAACTCAAAATGGATTAAAGACCTAAATGTAAGACCAGAAACTATGAAATTCTTAGAGGAAAACATAGGCGGAACACTCGATAACATAAATCAAAGCAAGATCCTCTATGTCCCACCTCCTAGAGTAACTGAAATAAAAACAAAAGTAAACAAGTGAGACTTGACTAAATTTAAAAGCTTTTGCACAGCAAAGGAAACTATAAGCAAGGTGAAACAACAACCCTCAGAATGGGAGAAAATAATAGCAAATGAAACAACTGACAAAGGATTAATTTCCAGAATATATAAGCAATTCATACAACTCAATGTCAGAAAAACAAACAACCCAAACAAAAAGTGGGAAAAAGACTTAAACAGACATTTCTCCAAAGAAGACATACAGATGGCTAACAAACACATGAGAAGATGTTTGACATTGCTCATTATTAGAGAAATGCAAATCAAAATTACAATCAGATATCACCTCAAACCGGTCAGAATGGCCATCATCAAAAAGTCTACAAATGATAAAAGCTGGAGAGGGTGTGGAGAAAAGGGAATGCTTTTGCACTGCTGGTGGGAATGTAAATTGATAGGTCACTATGGAAGACTCTATGGAGATTCCTTAAAAAACTAGGAATAAAACCACCATATGACCCACCAATCCCACTGCTAGGCATACACCCTGAAGAAACCAAAATTGAAAAATCCACATGTATCCCATTGTTCATTGCAGCACTATTCACGATAGTTAGAACCTGGAAGCAACCTAGATGTCCAGAGACAGATGAATGGATAAAAAAGTTGCGGTACATATACACAATGGAATATTAAACCATAAAAAGGGATGCATTTGAGTCAGTTCTGATGAGGTAGATGAACCTAGAACCTATTATACAGAGTGGAGAGAGTCAGAGAAACATAAATATTGTATTCTGACACATATATATGGAATCTAGAAAAATGGTACTGAAGAATTTACTTAGAGGGCAGCAATGGAGAAACAGACATAGAGAATAGACTCACGGACATGGGGAGAGGGGAGCAGAGGGTGAGACGTATGGAAAGAGTAACATGGAAACTTACATCACCATATGCAAAATAGACAGCCATCGGGAATGTGCTGTGTGGCCCAGGAAACTCAAACAGGGGCTCTGTATCAACCTAGAGGGATGGGGTGGGGAGGGAGATGGGAGGGAGGTTCAAAATGGAGGGGATATGTGTATACCTATGGCTGATTCATCTTAAGGTTTGTCAGAAAGCGATAAAATTCTGTAAAGCAATTATCCTTCAATAAAAAAATAAATTTAAAAAAGCAGAGATATTACTTTGCTGACAAAGGTCCGTCTAGTCAAAGGTGTGGTTTTTCCAGCAGTCATGTATGGATGTGAGAGTTAAAGAAAGCTGAGCACTGAAGAATTGCTGCTTTTGAACTGTGGTGTTGGAGAAGACTCTTGAGAGTCGCTTGGACTGCAAGGAGATCAAACCAGTCCATCCTAAAGGAAACCAGTCCTGAACATTCATTGGAAGGACTGATGCTGAAGCTGAAACTCCACTACTTTGGCCGTGTGATGTGAAGAACTGACTCATCGGAAAAGACCCTGATGCTGAGAAAGATTGAAGGCAGGAGGAGAGGGAGATGACAGAGGATAAGATGGTTTGATGGCTTCACCAACTTGATGGACATGAGCTTGAGCAAGCTCCGGGAATTGGTGATGGACAGGGAATGCTGTCTTGCGGCAGTCCATGGGGTCACAAAGAGTCAGTTATGACTGAGCGACTGTTCAGAACTAGCCCTTTCATGGGCTTCCCCAGTGGCTCAGTGGTAAAGAATCAACCTGCCATGCAGGAGTTTGAGGAGACACAGTTTCAATCTCTAGGTCAGGAAGATCCCTGGAGAAGGGCATGGCAACTCACTCCAGTATCCTTGCCTGGATAATCCCATGGACAGAGGAGCCTTGTGGGCTACAGTCCGCAGGTTCACAAAGAGTCAGACACAAGTGAAGCCACTTAGCATGCACACACATAGCCCTTTAATAAACTTGGCCTTTAGTAAACCATGGTAGGTGAGAACCTTACAGTTAATCTCCTTAATATGGAAAACCAGTGAATCAAAAAGAAAAGCTATGGTAAGAAGTAACAGTTTCAAATTCAACCAGGTGTCCCAAGGTTGTCATTTTTAGTGGCGGATAGAACTGACAGCATTTAAGGGTGAGAGAAGAAGTCTGAATGATCTGAAGAGACTGGTGTTACAGGAAGGAGGAAAGAAGCACTTCATTATCTACTGTGTTTTTGTTGTAAGAGAAGTAAGAAGTCTGCTGATAAATGGCTACAATGAGTGTTTTTCCTGGATTAGTTATTTTTTTCATACCTGTCTGTGAAACACGCCCTGTGCTTGGTTTGTGGCTGAACTCAGTCCTCAGCTCCTGAAATGTCTACGGCATGAACGAATGGACACACTATATGAAATGTCGGAAGGAAGTTCTCAGTCATTAGTTTCCACCTTCTCCTTCCCTGAGGCTCATCAGAGCTGATAATTGGGGTAAAACGTGTTTCTCTTCATCACTGGTGTTGGTTTTTATCACTGTGGTGGGAGGAGAGATGGCCAGGGGCCAGGGGAACCCACATTCTGATGTGGTTTGCTGATGTGATCCTCATGATGGACCAGGAAATCCATGATGTAGGGGACGAGGGGCTGGAGTCAGAGAGACTTGCTGTTGGGAGGGGCTCACAGTGAGCTGTGGTGTTGGGTTGGGAGGTTTTGGTCAGGGTGAGGAGGGGGGTTTGCTCTGGATTGAGTACTGCTGGGAGGTGAGGTTATGTTGTCTGGGGAATGTTTGGTCCATTTTCTGATGTGGGTAGTGGTTTTTATTTTCCTCTCTGCTTAGATCTAATTATGGAGTCATCTCGTTTTTGTCTTATTCAGTAATGGTTACAGAGGAACCTTGTCTAATCTGAGTTGTTTTTGCTAAGTAAGGAGCTCGTTGGCCTTATAGCTCATGCTAAGCCGTGGACTTTAGACAGCTGTGTTATATATACCTACAGACAGACACATACTCACACACACACATACACATACCCACATACCCCACACATATACCCACTCTCACGCAGTCACTCCCCTATACATGCCCACTTCCATATTCACACACACACAAACCACCCACACCCACCCTAACACCATTTGTTTGATTGTGTATGTGAGGTAGAAACCTTGAACTACCCTCTCTAATCCTTCCATTCATCCTGATACTTGCATTCAGATATTTGACAATCTGGTCAGAATAGCTAAGTGATGTTCTTAACTAGAGTTGACATCCTAGCATTTTAAATCCAGAGATCAGGGAACCTGATACCAGTTCTTATGCATTTGCAAACTGTCACGGCCATTCACAGTTTCTTTAAAGAATAAGGACAAAACAGGGAAAACAAACCTGACTGATATAAACCTTAGAAATGTGGACTTGCATTTGAAAATGAACTACTTAGAGTATAGGAAGTTAGGGTCTGATTAGTTAAGAGGGCTGGTGAATGATAGCTTGTCTCTCAACATGGCACCCAGTGAATCAAGCCTCCCAGTCCTCACACCTCTGCCTTCCGTCCTCTCTTGAGCTCAGCTGGCCCTCTCTTGCACCTTTGACCAGTGGGGTGCAGTGTAGTGACACTGTGCGGCTTGCAAGCTGAGGTGCTGAGAAACCTTGCAGTATGGGCCTCATGCTTTTGGAATGCTTACTCTAGGAGAAGCCGTCTGCCACGCAGAGGCCCCATTACCCTAAGATTACAGACTGTGCGGAGCCTGGATTCATCTTGTGAAGAGGCTGCATGAAAAGAGACAAACGGCCAGGCAATTGCCCCTGCTCCCAGTGTCCTGCAGAAGTAGTGAACCTGGGAGAAAAGATGCCTTCAGATGATGCTAACTCTTGCCACCGTCTAATTGCCTGGAAAGACCCCACGTGAAACCACCCAACTGAGCCAGGCTGGTAGTGAGCTGTGCAGGCAAAGATAACTAAGGCTTACCAGGTGGCTCAGTGGTAAAGAATCCACCTGCCAATGCAGAAGATGCTTGGGTCATCTTCTGGTTCAATCTCTGGGTCAGAAGATGTGTGTTCAATCCCTGGGAGAAGGAAATGGCAACCCACTTCAGTATTCTTGCCTGGAAAATCCCATAGACAGAGGAGCCTGGCTGGCTACAGTACATGGCAGGTTGCAAAGAGCTGGACTTGACAGCAATTGAGCACGCACGCATGCAAAAGTTAGCTAAAGTCATCACTGATCTTACAATAAACAAGACTGTCATCTGTGGCAATGGCTAGGAAAGTGTTGGCAGTTACAAAAATCAGCTCTGCTGGTTTGAATGAATTGTGTTAATATTTATTTGACTAATCATGCCTCTTATATGAAAATAAAACACTATTTAGTGATTGACAAAGTTAAAATTTCACCCTGCAATCTTCTTTTCATTATTCATTGGCAAACAAATATGTCCCAAACTGATCAATGCCATTTTAATTCTCATTTGGCACTCAGCTCAGACTCTTAGGACTTAAGACCCCAGAAATCATGAGCCTTACTTTTTTGCCGTGTTGTCCATAGGGTATGTTTGGGAGACAGTGATACTAACCAAATATTCCACTTGCTTCCCTGCATTGTTCTTCCCTGTGCCATCGGATGGTACCCCAAGACAGATTTCAGCTGAGATACTGGTGGCGATGGCATGTCACTTATGTTTGGAGGCTGTGCAGCCTTGCAGCTTCCATCTCCCAACACAGGACAGAGGGACCACATGTCTCAGTTACAAGATAGTGGGGTCCCCATGGTCTGGATCTTTCAGTGAGTGAGAGGGGCAGAGCACCTTGTTAACTTGCAACAGACAGTAGCGCAAGCCAGAAACAAACCCTTAATTATTCTTAAGCCATTGTGATTTGGGGTTTCTTTGAATCTGCAGCACAGTCTCATCTCTTGGGAGTAATACAGGAGGCTTTAATGTCCCCTAAGCTCTCCATCACAACCATCCAAGCCATTCAAAATCAACTTGAAATCTAAATAAAAATAATGTGATTTCTATGTAAACAGATCTTCAAGACAGACTTTCTGATTATTTCTCCAATTAGATTCATATCCCTAAAACCCTCAATATAGAAATTCTGGCAACAACACTGTTTATTTACTTGGGTGATTGGAGAACACTCGACACTCAAATCATTCTCAAATCAAGTTGCTTTCTTTTTTATTTTTCAGAGTAATTTTATGGCAGATTATTAATAAAATAATATTTTAAAGGACTTAAATATTTATTCAAATTTAATAAATCTAACAAAAACATCTAAGTTTTTTTTTTTTTACTTTTAAAACTGGTTATTACAAAATTTCCAAATACATGAGAGTAGAGAGAATGGTGTAATGAACTCCATGTACCTCAGCAGTGATCAACATGTGGGCAGTTTTTCAAAGAGAGTTTTTGGCTCCACAAAATTTTACTCTGATTGATTACCCTTTCAAATATCAGAAAATAACTACTTTTCCCCTCCACCTCCAAAAACAGACCTGAATTTTCTATGAACACATGTGCTTTGTAGTCATCATCCTCATTTATTTCCAGCTTTGCCCTTTAAGAATAACTTCAAAATATTTTGCTAGAGTGGCTTATTGAGAGGGTGACCTTTTCTCCCAGTCTGACCAGGAGAGTCACAGTTCACACCTGTTGTGTTGTATCTTATTATTAGCACCCACTTACATTCTCATTCATAATTGCTGGAGAGAAAATTATATAGTTATCATTGTTATTAAACAGATGGGCCCATTCCTCTGTCAAATTTGTCTGTTTTTTTTACTGTTTTCCAACAGCTCTAAACCAATCCTGATCAATGGAGCCTTATCCCAACATGCATGGGTCCTTGCAGTATCTTCAGTGTTCAAAATGTCTTTGGCATCCATAATGGCCAACACATAATGGCCACATAATTCCTGGGGCCCAGTGCAAAATGTTAAAATATTATTGAGAATTTCAGTATGGTGACAGCAAATCATTAAACCAGGTGTGGAACCCTTGATTTAATGGTAGCAGCAAAGGTAGCTCACCTGCGAAGCCAGCCCTGGGCCCGCTACCCCCTCCCCCTTACCTGCCTCCCCAGGGGGACCAGTTTCAGGATGCGTTTCTGCACTTGACCCTTGGCTGTGCGAATTTATCCTCAGTCCTTCTCAATAGGGACTTCCCTGGTGGTGCAGTGGTTAAGAATCCACCTTCCAATTCAGGGAATGTGGGTTTGATCCCAGGTTGGGGAACTGGGTAGGACCCAACATGCTGCAGGATAGTTAAGCCTGCATGCCACAACTACTGAGGCTTCACACACAACTAGAGAGGAGCCCTGTGCATTGCAACAAGCAATCCCAGGTGTCCAACTAAGACCTAGTGCAGTCAAATAAATACTTAAAAAAATCTTCTGGATCATCTGAATGCTGGCCTGTCTGGCTAGTGTCACCATTGAATGACCATTTGCTATTACTTATGAGCAGCAGAACCAGAATTCAGCACAAATGTGCTTGACTTCAGAGTGAAGGATTATAATTTCTCCTGTTCTGACACTTAACCCTCATGGCTTAGCTGACTCTTGGCAGGGTTCCCACCAAGTCTCTTGTCTGGATTCCCAGGAACAGAAGCTGGCCATTTATGAACAGATGTCCGGGGACTATGGTGCACTTTTGCTCTCTCTGCATTCCCATCTGTCACCTTGGACTTCTCTCTGATGGGTGCACTGGCTCAACTGTACCTTCTCGCCTAATGACTGTACCTACCATGATAAGCCTGAGCTTGAACTCTGAGGATCTCTTGGGCTTACCTCTGGATCTAGCTTAGTTCCATCCACTCTAAAACTTCCTTCCTGGTCTCACTGGTTGCTTGTGGCTTGAGCCTGGCCTGGTTTCCCCCATGAACGTTTGGAATTAATTGGAACGTACAGTTTTTTAGGGGAAAACGTGTAGTCATACCTGTGTTTTCTCCAGCATCATTTTTTTTAAATTGCAGTATAATTGGTTTGCAATGTTGTGTTAGTTTCTGTTGTCCCACAATGTGAATGCGTATACATATACCCCTCCCTCTCAGGCCTCCCTCCCTCCGCAGCAGACCCAGCCCTCCCATCGCTCTGGGTCAGCACAGAGCACTGAGGAGCCCCCTCTGCCACCTGCAGCTTCCTACTGTCTCTTTGACACGTGGTAGTGTAGACATGTCAGTGCCCCTCTCTCACTCTGCCCCACCCTCTCCTGCCCACCCCCTAGCATCAGTTATTTTTATTTTATAGACATAACTTCCATCATTCTGATGACCCCTGGTGTTACTGAAGTTTTTATGGAACCAACTTTAAGCTCTTCCAAGAGATGGAACTAAGAAAAGGGAATGATTCATGGAAGTATATACTGGTATAGCCATGATGGAAAAAGTCTGAAGTTTCTTCAAAAAATTAACAGTTGCTGTATGATCCAGCAGCTTCATTCCTGAGAATTTATCCAAGAGAAGCAAAATCACTGACTCGAGAAAATAGCTGCACCCCCATATTTATCGCTGCATTATTTATGATAGCAGGATATGAAAACCACCTGTGTCCATTGATGGATGAATGGATAAAGAAAACATGATGTGTCTACAACATCATATTATTAAGCAATAAAAGAGGAAAATCCTGTCATTTGCATTGACATGAGGGCATTATGCTATTAAAAAAGAGAGAATGAGAGAGTTGAGTCTGAAGTATGATGGATGTTTTCTTAAAAAATAAATCTCGCAATTTGTTTCAGCTTGAAAATGAGCAGTCCTCGTAAATACTATTCTTAAAAAAAGAAAGAAAATGTGGGGTAAACAAAGAGGGTGGAGGAAGAAAGTAACTTAAGTACCATCAGTGATTCTGTTTGACGTTCTCTTCAATAAATGAAAATCCTGGAGAGATGAGTTAATGTATTTCCTGTGACCCCAAATATCCCAGTTACCATGGACCCTTATGTAAGTGGCTATCTTGCTGTCCTGTGTATGATTTTATTGCTCAAATATGCACACTTGCTGTATAATGCGACTCATAAATGTAAACCATCCATCCCCGAATGCCCAAAGTAACAGAGATCTGTTTCCTCTTTGGAGGAAAAAAGGCGTTGAATGTATTGAGAAATATGTATTGATATCCAATGTGATGATTTCCAAAGGGAATTTCATTTTTGCCTTCTACTGTCTGTGGGACTTTACCTCTGTTAAGGGGAGTCTGCACTCACTTCAATATAAAAAGAACCCACATGGACCAAAACTCCTGTGAGTTCTTTTAAAATAGTTACTGTGGAAGAGAGAAGTTATTAAGGGAGTCAAGTAGTCAACTATTTTGTTTAAGGAGTAAGCTTAGATTCCTTCTTGATCATTTTGTGTCAAAGAAAGTATTAACATTTCTGTACAAGTTTTACGATGCATCATTAATACGGAAATGAAGAATGAGGCTTGAAAACAATGAGGCTGTCATACCCTTTCTATATTATTATTGTTTACTTCCTCGCAAAAACAGATCCTGAAGTGTCTGTTACTAGATCAGCTGTGAATGGGGCTATTACTGGAGCATGGGTGGGTGTTAGAGACCACATGATATAAATATAAATGAAAAACATTTATTCTCTTATGAACAAATGTCTCCTGTGGGGAAAAATCATGAGCAGAGCAAGAAGAGATTCTGTGTCCATCTGATATTGACACGTCCACGTTAGTGTGATGGACTCTCACGGAGCAGGTGACTTCTTCACTTCCACCTCAAGGGAAGCACGGCCACCTCAGTGGTCGGTGGTGCTCTTCAGCCTTGGGGGAATTCTCCGTGGAATAACTGGAGAGACATCTGATGTTTTGGGGACTGTGGAATATGAAATAAGTTGGCGATCCTACTTCTCTATAGGTCCACTCATCAGTATTGTTGAGCCCATTGTTGTTGATATTCAGTCGCTCAGTCGTGTCCCACTCTTTGTGACCCCATGAACTGCAGCACGCCAAGCTTCCTTTCATCATCTCCCACAGCTCGCTCAAACGCATGTCCATTGAGTCGGTGATGCCATCCAACCATCTCATCCTCTGTTGTCCCCTTCTCCTCCTGCCTTCAGTCTTTCCCAGCATGAGCGTCTTTTCCAATGAGTCAGCTCTTCGCATCAGGTGGCCAACGTATTGGAGCTTCAGCTTTAGTCTCAGCAAATTAAATGCCCATTAGCAAATTAGACATGAATTCCTGAAGGACAGAAGCCTCTGCCTGATGTTAGCAGGGAAAAAGCTGGAAAATAAGACACTAAAAGCCAGGTAGTTGTTCTTAGTGCCATGTGGTTCAGCGGAGATGGACTGGGCGTCTTTCTTCTCCGGTTACTGGTTGCTACGTGGGGACCCAGCACTGGCTTCACTGGCTTTGCTATGCTGCACGGCGGTCTCTGCTCTGTCACTGAAGTTGCTTCCTTTTTTTCCTCTTTAATTTCTGTCATCAGTGTTGTTCTGGGTTTTTAAAAAAATATATATATATATCTATTTTTATTTATTTATTTGTCTGCACTGGGTCTTAGTTGTGGCATCCAAACTCTTAATTGTGGTGTGTGGAATCTAACTTCCTGATGAGGGATTGAACCCAGGCATCTTGTGTTGGGAATGCAAAGTCTTAGCCGAATGGACCACCAGGCCAAGTCCTTGCTGTTGCCGTCTTCATGGAGCTCGATACCCTGCTGATGTCTTTTAGGACTGCAGACTCTCAGAGAGTATCTCTTTGGAATTCGGGGGAAAAGATACAAGACTTGACCTCAGAATGATATGATTAGTATGAATAGCCTTTAGTTCCATAGTGAGCTATGGCTCTATAAGATGAGATATTGTTTTGATTTATAGGGTGTGTGTGTATTTAACATCTTGCATACTGGCAGGAGAAAGAAAATGATGAGACTGTTGGCTTGTTGTTTTGGGTGGTAGAGGCAAGGAGTTCTTGTGACAATAATGGTTAAGAACTGGGACCCTGAGACATGCAAAGCTAGATTCCTATCCCAAATCTGTCACTAGCTTGATCTTGGGCTATCTCTGAATCTCTTAGCACTTGATTTTGTATCTGTAAAATGGAGGAAGTGATTGAAGTTAACTCATAGAGGGTTATGAGTATTAAATATTCAGTCAGCAAAACCCTTGGAATTTTAGTTTCCTATGTGAAGCATGCCATGATGATAGCTAAGCCATTTCCACAATTTGGCAATGAATGGTACTCCTGTGCTTAAGGGTTGTTGTATGAGCCGTTGCTCGTGCCTGTAGAACTAGTGTTTCTGCATAGACCATCTGAGACTTAGACCCACATTCACTTGTTACTATTCGAGATTGGGTTGGAGTCAGTTTATTAGTCCAAGTGATAAACTCTTTTGACCCACAGGTTAGCTTAACGAGCTTAAATAGATAGTCACTTTCCAGAGCGTCACTTTCCAGAGTGTGTCTTCTGACTGGTGAATGTCTGGTGATGCTCATCTCTGTAACTGAGGACAGAAAAATGCAGACTGTTAAGGAAACTAAAAGATTTAGTTGATGCTGAGCATACCTAGAGAAGAACTCTCCACATCAATATTTATCATCTTCTTTCGAGCTTATATTGACAGAGTTGACACTTTTCTTTGTGGCCAACATGAACATTATGACTATTATAAGTTCTAATTTATATAAAATATGTTAAATTGGATTTCCATCTCATACTAACCATACTCTTTTTCTATAAACATTTGGAAGAATTTTCATTACTTTGCTTTGAAATCATTTCACTACAAGAACAAATACAATTTCTAAGGGGCTCTCATTTCTCAATTACTGTGCATACATGAGCATTCTTGCAAAGTGAGAAAAATTGAATCTAAATTATTTTCAGATGCAAGGATGTTTTGTGAATACTAAATTTAACCACTGATGAGACAGCTGGTTTTAAGTGCTATTGATATTTGTGGTCTGCATTTTGTAGATTTGGCGTTATTGAAAGTTAAAGCAGTTAAACCATGAAAAAATAAATCTAGGCATTACCTCCCCCACTCCTCACTGGTGACCACTAGTCTGTTCTCTATACCTGTGGGTCTGCTTCTTTTAATATTCACTAGTTCGTTGTACTTTTTAGATTCCACACATAAGTAATATCATACAGTATTTGTTCTTTGTCTGTCTGATTTAACTTCATAGAAGTCCATCCGTGTTGCTACAAATGGCACGATTTCTATTTTTTATGGGTTAGTAGTATTCCACTGTATCTGTCTGTCTGTCTATATCCCTATCTATCTACCTATACCACTTCTTTCCCCATTCATCTATTGAAGGACACTTCAGTTGTTTCCATATCTTGGCAATTGTAAATAATGCTGCCATGAACACTGGGGTACATACATATTTTTGGTAGTGTGTTTTTTTTTCAGATAGCTGCCCAGGAATGGAATTGATAGGTCATATGGTAGTTCTTTTCCATGGGGATGGTCTTGATCCCTGTCTCCTGTATAATGTCACAAACCTCCATCCATAGTTCATCAGGTACTCTGTCTATCAGATCTAGTCCCTTAAATCTATTTCTCACTTCCACTATATAGTCATAAGGGATTTGATTTAGGTCATACCTGAATGGTCTAGTGGTTTTCCCTACTTTTAATACGTTGGCCACCTCATGCGAAGAGTTGACTCATTGGAAAAGACCCTGATGCTGGGAGGGATTGGGGGCAGGAGGAGAAGGGGACGACAGTGGATGAGATGGCTGGATGGCATCACCAACTCGATGGGCATGAGTTTGAGTAAACTCCGGGAGTTGGTGATGGACAGGGAGGCCTGGCGTGCTGCAATTCATGGGGTCGCAGAGTTGGACGCGACTGAACAACTGAACTGAGCTGAACTGAACTGATGGTAGTTCTGTTTTAGTTTTTTGAGAACCCTCCGTACAGTTCTTCACAGTGACTGTACCAATTTACACTCCTACCAACAGTGTAGGAAGATTCCCTTCTCTTCACACCCTCTCCAGCATATGTTATTTGTGTTCTTTTTGATGATGGCCATTTTAATAGGTGTGAGGTGATATGTCATTGTGATTTTGAGTTGATGTGCATTTCTTTGATGATTATTGATGTTGAGCATCTTTTCATGTGCCTGTTGGCCATCTGTATTTCCTCTGTAGAAAAATATGTATTCAGATCTTCTGCCCATTTAAAATTTTTTTTTTGATGTTGAGTTGTAAGAGCTATTTCTATTTATTGGATATTAATCCCTATGTCCAGATGTATTGATACTTTTTAAAATTCAAACTTTTTTTTGTGTTTAGAAAGTTAAAACAGCTTATATTCCATATACTTTTAACACTCCTAAAAGAGTTTTGAACAATGTCCTTGATCGCATTAGCATAGGGCTAAATAAATAAAAAGCTTCAGATTATGTCAGGTCAGTTTTTACCACTAAATCTGTTCATGTCAGATAAATTCCTGCTGTAAAATGCCTTATTAAAAAAAACAGTTTTCCCAGCATTTTGAGTTTTGGAATACCTTTGAGGAATTATTGACCTATGATCTCTAGCCTATTATTGGAATTAGATAATTTAATATGGTTTATAGATTAAGAAGGAATATCATCTTCATTTTATGGCTGGCTAAATTGAGATACAGAATAACTTAATGACTTTTTCTAGGTGACAGAGCAAGAATGTTATGAAAATAGAGATGGCATCAAAATGCTCTGAGGTACCCCCACCCCCAGGGATCCTCTTAATTTTTAATGCAATCCTTAGTTATTTAAATGGCTGTTTCATCATAGCTTGCTTGAGCCTTAAAGACGCTAGTTTCTGTGGACAGGTGAGGACCTCTCAACATCACTGTGCTGCACCTTTTCACTGGGTTTTGCTGCACTGGGGCACTGGTTGTGTAATTGTGCTATAGAAAACCTCTAGGGCTTACACACCAAAATATACAGGTGTGACATTATTGAAGTGAAGTGAAACTCACTCAGTCATGTCCAACTCTGCGATTGCATAGACTGTAGCCTGCTCGGCTCCTCCGTCAATGGAATTCTCCAGGCAAGAATACTGGAGTGGATTGCCATTCCCTTCTCCAGGGGATCTTCTGGACCCAGGGATCAAATCTGGGTCTCCTGCACTGCAGGCAGATTCTTTACCATCTGATCCACCAGGGAAGCCCTTGTGGCATTGTTGGGATAGGCTAAATTAGGTGTTATCTGTTCCTTGCAAGGTTCATTTGCTAGTATTTTCCTGGCCTCCCTTTGCTGAAGTCAAGAGGATTCCTGCAGTATCTCCTCCCAGCTGTTAACATTTCCTGCTCTGTTTCGCAGGCACAACCCATGTCAGGATCCAGGGCGTGTTTCATTGCTGCTGCTTTACTCACTTGTTTTTGTCAGCACAGAGCTTAGTCTCAGAAGTGACAGCTTAAAATAATTCATTTGGTGCTGTCTTTGTGGACATGTGAACTCTGAATGACTTCACGATACCTGAGTATGCAGAGAAGCCTGTTGTGACACTCGTGGTATCTTTAGCAGAAGCTAATATTAGCATTCAGGTTTTTTTCTTTGCATGTAGGCGTTCATTCATTCCTTTGTTTTTCGGTTTATCCAGGAAGCATATATTAAAACCCTAGGAGGGAGCTAGAGCTCGGAAGGTCACACGAAGATCACTGTACAGCTGTCTCTCTGGAAATACAGCAAGGAGAGAATGCTTCTCCTCCCAGGCACAGCTATGTCATAAATTAGCCGAAGCACTCACAGCTTTCCAGTGGAGTGAGCCAGGGCTTCATTCATTTTTTACAACCACACCTAAGAAGCTAGTTTAATGTCATGGGTTCGCAGCACTGGGCTTTGGTGACATATGGCTGGGGTTCAAAATCTGACAGACCATTTACCTTGACTTTTTTTGTTTGTTTTGTTTTTGCATCCTGCTACCTTGCTGAGTCTGTTTATCAGTTCTTAGTTTGTATGTAGGAGTCTTTAGGGTTTTCTACAGGTAATATTAGTATCAGGTCAACTGACAGTTTTACCTCTTTCTTTCCAATTTGGGTACATTTTCTTTCTTTCTTGTCTAATTGCTGTGTGTCAACTTTCAATACTATTTTGAACAGAAATGGTGTGAATGGGCATCCTTGTCTTGTTCTACATTTAGAAAGAGGCAAAGTGCTTTTCACTGTCAAGTATCATATTGGCTGTGGGTTTGTCAGAAATAGCTTTTGGTATGTTGAGATATGTTCCCTCTGTAGTCATTTTTGTAACAGTTTTTATCAGGAATGGATGTTGAATTTTATTAAATGGTTTTTCTGCATCTATTGAGATGGTCATGTCATTCTTGTCTTTTTTGTTGTTGATGTGGTGTATCACATTGATTGATTTGCATGTATTGAAACATCCTTATGACCCTGAGATAAACTTAACATGGTCATGGTGTATGATGTGTATCTCTTTTATGTGTTGTTGTATTTGGTTTGCCAACAACTTATTAAGAATTTCTGCATCTATATCCATCAAAGGTGCTGGCCTGTAATTTTCTTTATTGGTGGTACCTTGCTTGGTGGTTTCGCAACCCACTCCAGTATTCATGCCTGGAAAATCCCATGGACTGAGGAGCCTGCAGGGCTACAGTCCATGGGGTCGCAAAGAGTCGGACACAACTGAGCGACTTCACTTTCACTTACACTTTGTCTGATTTTGGTTGTCAGGGTGATGGTGGCTGCATAGCATGTCTTGAGGGGGGGCGGTGATGTGTTTCCCTTCTCTTCAGTCTTTGGAGAAGCATCAGAAGGAATATGTGGGTCCATTTGAGAATCCTCTGATTTTGGTTCTATGGTCTGTGAGATGAGGGAGCTTAATGAAGCTATTTGTGGGTGTGAATTCACTCTGATGGTGACATGAGCAGTAAATAGTCTTCTTTCCCTTCATTGCTGCCCTGTAACCTGTTTTTTGATCTCTCTCTCAGCTGTCTCTTCATGAGAAATTTTCTCACTGTTTATTGACTTTTACAATAAGAATAGTATTATTTTCAGGCATTGAAATTTACATAAACAAAAGAGTGAGATGAGATATTTCAAATATATTTAATTATATATTAATTTATATGTAATAGTGTTAGTTTATATATATAATTATATAATACATTAGCATATTGTATATACAAATATTGATTATATATTGTGTTGGCCAAGATGTTCATTTGGGCTTTTCCATAAGATGTTATGTAATATAAATTAATTACATATTTTCCATATTTCATAAATATAAATATTATGTATAAATATATATTTGTATATTACATACACTATTGATATATAACTATAATATATGAATCTATTATATATTAACTGTAATTGTGTTTGTTAAAATAAATACATTTAATATCAATATATTATAATACATGTGTACATTATATGTTTATATTAATATATTTATATACCTCAAATATATATTTATGAAATACCTTAAAATTACTATAATTTATATCATATAATAAAGTGATATATATAGCTATAATATAAATTATCTATTATATACATTTATAAATAAAATGTATTATATAACACATTAATATAAATATATAATATATTCATATATGAATATATGTGTATAATGTATATGCTATATTAATGTGACTGTCACTCAAAGTGTCTGACTCTTTGCAACCCATAGACTATAGTCCGTCAGGCTGCTCTGTCCATGGGATTTCCCAGGCAAGAGTACTGAAGTGGGCTGCTATGCCCTGCTGCAGGGGATCTTCCCCACCCAGGGATCAAACCTGGGTCTCCTGCATTGCAGGCAGATGCTTTACTGTGTGAGCCCCCAGAAACTACCACAGCGTTGTAAATAAACTGTACTTCATTAAAAAGAAGTTTTTTAAAAGGGTTTTTAAAAAAAAGGAGAGAATTCTGCTAGGAGAAACCTTCAGCTCAAAATGAAGCATCAGCTCCTCCCTGGGTTTGCAGGCTACTGCCCTCCTTTGCAAATTTTGGACATGCTACATTCCACAATCACACGAGCTAAAACTGCTACTGTAAGCTACGAGCTAGGAAATGAACTAAATGCCGAAAATACAAAAATATATAAGCTGTGAACTTGAGCTTCAAGTACCTTCCCTTTGAGGATGGACAGGGACCACTCACTTCCTTCTTTATCACTATTACCTGAAGGCAGAAGGTCTTTTCTCTGGAACACATATTAAACATATATTGACTCCTGTAGTCACTTTTGGGCAATTGGTTGTCTAAGGAATACATCTGAAAGTCAATATATCTATGTTGAAAGGGCGTAAAGTTGCTGCCAGGAGGGACACACATAGAATATAAAAGTGAACGTCAACAAAGATCACAAGTTTAACTCCCTGTCTTGTTATCTGGAGTCTCCTAGTTCTTAAAATCTAGAGGAGTTTGATCCCAACACCTAGGTTCGTGGTTTTTAGAAGTTCAAAGTTCTTTTCTTTCACATGAAAAATTTTTTTTTAATTTCAAAGAATGCTTTTGTTTGATAAAGGATCCTTTCTTGATATTTTTTTTCTTTCGGGAATTTAAGTCTGTCATCCACTAACGCTCTTCTTAAGCGTTCTCTCTTGCTTCTGCTGCTGAGCTGCTCAGTCGTAACTGATTCTTTGTGACCCCGTGAACCGCAGCCCACCGGCCTCCTCTGTCCATGGTATTGCCCAGGCAAGAATACTGGAGTGGGTTGTCATTTCCTCCTCAAAGGATCTCTCCGACACAGGATGGAACCTGCCTCTCTCACATCTCCTGCATTGGCAGGTGGATTCTTTACTTCGAGTGCCACCCAGGAAGCCCAGGTGTTCTTTCTTACCCTATTTCTATTATGTGGAAGTGGGCATTTTTCATCTTCCGCATGGCATATCTCCTAATCCTCCCTCCAAAATAACTACAAATCAAGAGTTTTATTGCATGTTGTGGGGTTTATGGGGAAGGGCTACACTAGATGCTATAGAACAAATAATTAGAGTATTAAAAACAAACAAACAAAAAACTCTATCAAAACATTTCCCCCCCCTCCCAGCACCACTTTATCCTATAGCTTTTGGAGCAGAAACCTCAGCATCTTCCTGGTTCCTCTGTGGGCTGTATTAAAACCCTCCTTGTCTCTTGGTGAGGATTTTATCACTCAGCTTTTGTGGTCTCTGTTTCTGCCAGCCCACAGGCCCACAGCCATCTTCTATACCAGTAGGGCTAATTTCTCAAGTAAAGGTAACTCCTCCTTCCATCTAGTCCTGCACCCACTCTGGTGAGGAATTGTTTACAGTCCTCACCTAGGAGAATAGCCAAATCCAGCCTTGGAGACCATTTTCTTCATCCTAGCTCATTTCCATTCCCGAAAACATCTTTTCAGGAAAGCAGAAAAGCTGAGTTTGATTCAAGAAGGCCTGGCCATAGTTTCTCAGCGATTATTAGAACCAGAGGAGTAAGGGGTAAAATATTAAGAATTTTCTGAGACTTGAGAGACAAAGTGGCCTTCTTTTATACTCTAAGGAGGGACTTTACATCTTTACATTTCAAGTTTGTTCTCCCTGAAATGCATCCCCGGACTCCTTTCTACCTAGAAACCCGTTTCTTCTGCTCCTTCCCTTCCTCCTCCTCCTCTTTCTTCATTTTTGGTGTTTCTTCTGTTACAAACAACTTGAGAAACATTTCAAAATTAGCACCAGAAATTTCATCCCTGTCTACCATGATTTCTTCTAGCCCTTCTTTCTCTAATAAAGTCGTTACTTTAAGACAGTACAATTTGACTGTGTCTACCTTTCTTACTAAACTGTGAATTATTTGCAATTTGGGACTGTGCCTGTTCTCAGGATTTGTTCTGAAGAAATGTGTGTTTCTTAAAGTGGTTGGTAAATTAAAGAAAGATAGCATTTAAGAGGAAGTTGTGCTGATTCCTATGTGAGTTGGCCCAGAATGTTCATGTTTTGAAGTGATCCGATATAAGCTTTCTTATGATTAAAGAAGAAAATTCAGCTGCATGTAAGAAAAACACCTAAAATGTTGGCCAGTGTACCTTTCTTTACCAAGAAACAGATGATTTAGTGGCTTCAGGAACTGCTAGCTTTCTGCTATGTTATTAAGAGATCCATACATTTGTTCTCTACATCTGGGGTGGGATGAATTGGGAGACTGAGTTTGACATATATACACTGTTATGTATAATGTAAAATAGATGACTCATGAGCATGTATTGTACAGCACAGGTAACTCTACTGAGTGATCTGTGCTGGCCTAAATAGGAAGGAAATCTAAAACAGAGGGGCTATATGTATAGGTATTACTTACTCACTTTGCTGTATGGTAGAAACTAACAACATTGTAAAGCAACTATACTCCAGTAAAAATGTTTTTAAAAGAGAGCAAAAAAAAAACAATCAAAGGAAGTATCTGTTTGGGTCTTCCTCCCACTTTTTGGTTGCGTTGTTGGTTTTTCTGATGTTGAGCTGCATAAGCTGCTTGTATATTTTGAAGATTAATCCTTTGTCAGTTGTTTCATTTGCAATTGTTGTTCTCTAAATTTAATTTTATTTTTGTTTGGAGGATAATTACTTTCCAATATTGTGTTGGTTTCTACTGTATATCAACATGAATCAACCATAGGTATACATATGTCCTTTCCCTCTGGGGCCTACCTCCCACCTCCCACCCCTTCCTACCCCACTGCATTGTCACAGAGCACTGGATTTGGGCTCCCTGCAGGATACTCAAATTCCTGCAGGCTCTCTGCTTTACATATGGTAATGTATATGTTTCAGTGCTATTCTTTCGCTCTCTCCTTCCCCTACTGTGACCAGAAGTCTGTTATGTTTGTATCTCCTTTGCTGCCCTGAAAATAGGCTCATCAATACCATCTTTCTAGATTCCGTACATACATACGTTAATGCATGATATTTTTTTCTCTTTCTGCCTTACTTCACTCTGTATAATAGATTCTAGTTTCATCCACCTCACCAGAGTAGTCAAATGTGTTCCTTTCTCATTTGCAATTATTTTCTCCCATTCTGAGGGTTGTGTTTTCATCTTTTTTATAGTTTCCTTTGCTGTGCAAAAGCTTTTAGTTTAATTAGGTCCCACTTGTTTATTTTTGTTTTAATTTCCATGACTCTAGGAGGTGGGTCAAAAAAGATATTTCTGTGACTTATATCAAAGAGTGTTTTTGCCTGTGAGAAGTCGTGACACATATTGACAATGGAATATTACTCAGCCATAAAAATGAATGCATATGAGTCAGTTCTAGTGAGGTAGATGAACCCAGAACCTGTTACATGGAGTGAAGTAAGTCAGAAACAGAATAAAAATTTTTGTATATTAAGGACATATATATTCAGAATATAGAATAATGGTACTGATGAACCTATTTGTAGGGCAGGAATAGAGATGCAGACATAGAGAACAGACTTTGGACCCAGTGGGGGAGGGAAAGGGTGGAACGAATTGAGAGTATAGCATTGACATATATACACTACCATGTGTAAAATGCATAGCCAATGGGAAGCTGCTGATTGAGCAGAGGGCGCTCAGCCGGATGCTCTGTGACAACCTAGAGGGGTGGGATGGGGTGGAGAGTTGGGGGGAGCTTCTGGAAGGAGGAGACATATGTGAAATTGTGGTTGATTTATGTTGTTGTATGGCAGAAGCCAACACAATATTGTAAAGCAATTAACCTCTAATTAAAAGTAAATTTCAAAAATCAAGCGAAGAATCTATCTATTGCTTGAGAACAAAGCAATCTCTCTATCTTTATTCAAATAAATTTCCAAATGAGCAAAACAGTTATTAGGAGAGATTTCAAGTATAGATAAAGATGTTGCAAAGATACTTCCCCATGTTTTACAAAAATTTGTGAGTGTGGAATTTCCGGTATTATTAGGTTTTTAGTGAAGATTAAGACTTTTCATCTATCCTCATAGGTTGTGTGCAGAGGCCTGCAAATTAAACCTACAAAGACAGATCAACAGGAGAAATGCATGCACATTTTACTTGATGTTAATATTTTATGTAGCCTGAACGCCTTCATAGAGAAGAAAAATGGTACAGGAATGGGATAGACCTGAGAACTTCCATGCCTAACTGTTCTAACAAAGAACAGTTCACTGTGGAGATCATACATGACGAAGGGGCTGGGTTGGGGATGCTAAATTTTGGGAAAGTTAGGAAATATATGGGGTCAACTAATGAGAGGCAAAGGTTATTTTAGTAAATATGTTTGCACAGATTCATTGTGGCATCCGCATTTTATGTCTGGACAGAAGAATGTTCTCTTTTTCTTAGCACATGGGGGCACTTTTCTCACAGGAAATCCTATGCCCTATTTTTAGGTAGAATGAGGGTGATCAGAGAGTCCTTCCCACATCTGCTGTTTGTCAAGTACTTGCAGCTCAAAATAATCCACATGGCAGGGTGGCGATTTGGGGCTGGCATGTTCTGATCCCCTTCAGAGTGTAAGGATTTTTTCCCCTCAAATCACCACCACTACAGTTATTTGAGGGAGAAAAGATCAAAATCTTATTAGGAACTTTTAAACTGGGTAGGACCAGTAGGACCTAATATCTGGGTGTTCACAGCTGCATGGGAGACCAAGTCCAGCGCATGAAGTGTCATCATTAAAGCAAGAATGGAGGACACGTTCTGAGCATTCACATGATGTCTCATTCAGAAAGTGATTTTTCTTATCAGAAAAGTAGTGTTGAGAAAAATGAAGGCAGAACTTACCAGAACTTCAGCACAAGTCCAGACATGATGGTGGCTCTTGAAAGGGAGTCATACGCTATTTACAAAGCAGGAGAGCAACATTCCCAGCCAAGCTGTAGGATGAGAGCCAGGGCTGGCTGGAGGGGTTTGAACGGGATCGTGGCACCTGATCCCATGAGTTTTTGCCTGACTAGACCTGCCCCCGCACAAGGCAGACTTGGTAAATCTTCAAATAAGAGGAAAGTGAAAGTGTTAGTCATTCAGTTGTGTCTGGCTCTTTGTGACTCCATGGACTGTAGACTGCTGGGCTTCTCAATTCAGGGAATTCTCCAAGCAAGAATACTGGAATGGGTAACCATTGCCTTCAGGAGGTCTTCCAACCCAGGGATTGAAGCTGGGTCTCCCACATTGCAGGCAGATTTTTTACCATCAGATAAGTGGAAAACTCAGCAGTGGCCACAGGACTGGAAAAGGTCAGTTTTCATTCCAATCCCAAAGAAAGGCAGTGCCAAAGAATGCTCAAAGTACTGCACAATTACACTCATCTCACATGCTAGCAAAGTAACTCTCAAAATTCTCCAGGCTAGGCTTCAACAGTATGTGAGCAGAGAACTGCCAAATGTTAAAGCTGGATTTAGGAAAGACAGAAGAACCAGAGATCAAATTGCCAAAATTTGTTGGATCATAGAAAAAGCAAGAGAATTCCAGAAAAAAATCTGCTTTACTGACTATGCTAAAGCCTTTGACTGTGTGGATTACAACAAACTGTGTAAAGTTCTGAGAGAGATGGGAATACCAGACCACCTTACCTGCCTCCTGAGAAATCTGTATGCAGGTCAAGAAGCAACAGTTAGAACTGGAAAAGGAACAGCAGACTAGTTCCAAGTTGGGAAAGGAGTACATCAAGGCTGTATGTTGTCACCTTGTTTATTTAACTTATATGCAGAGTACATCATGCAAAATGCTGGGCTGGTTGAAGCACAAGCTGGAATCAAGTTTGCAGGGAGAAAAATCAATAACCTTAGATATGCTGGTGAACACCACCCTTATGGCAGAAAGCAAAGAGGAACTAAAGAGCCTCTTGATGAGGATGAAAGAGGAGAGTGAAAAAGCTGGCTTAAAACGGTCAGCATTCAAAAAATAAAGATCATGGCATCCAGTCCCATGGCAAATAAATGGGGAAACAATGGAAACAGTGAGTGACTTAATTTTCTTGGGCTCCAAAATTACTGCAGATGGTGACTGCAGTCATGAAATTAAAAGACACTTGCTTCTTGGAAGAAAAGCTATGACCAACCTAGATAGCACATTAAGAAGTAGAGACTTGACTTTACCAACAAAGGTCTGTATAGTCAAAGCTCTGGTTTTTCTAGTAGTCATGTATGGATGTGAGAGTTGGACTGTAAAGAAAGCTGAGTGCTGAAGATTTGATGCTTCTGAACTGTGGTGTTGAAGAAGACTCTTGAGAGTCCCTTGGACTGCAAGGAGATCCAACCAGTCCATCCTGAAGGAAATTGACCCTGAATAATCATTGGAAGGACTGATGCTGAAGTTGAAATTCCACTACTTTGGCCTCCTGATGCAAAGAACTGACTCATTGAAAAAGACCCAGATGCTGGGAAAGATTGAAGGCAGGAGGAGAAGGGGACAACAGAGGATGAGATGATAGGATGACATCACCATGACATCATCACGTCAAAGGACATGAATTTGAGCAAGCCCTGGGATTTGGTAACGGACAGGGAAGCCTGTTGTGCTGCAGTCCCTGTGGTCACAAAGAGTTGGATAAGACTGAGCAACCGAACTGAACTGAAGGGGATTCTGCTGCAGTTCCCCAGCCCTACCCGCTGCCCTGGGTCTAACGGCAGCCAAGCCACTGAGCCCAGGTTAGCCCCCACCCAGCCCCTGCTTTCGTGCAGGCACAGGGCGAATATGGAACCTGGAGACCAACTGGGCTGGAGGTCTTAAAGGTGCTCAGAGATGATCAGACCTCATCCGTGGTGCCCAGGCTGAGACAGTGTGGGTTTGTCTGTATGTGTATTAAAAAAAAAAACACAAAAACAAAAACTTGAAATAGAGTCAACTTACAATGTTATGTTTCAAGTGTATAGTAACATGGCTGGATTATATCTATGTATGTATCTTTTTCAGGCTGTTTTCCATCATAGTTTATTACAAGATATTGAATTAGTTCCCTGTGGTTTACTGTAGGTCCTGTTGTTTAGGGGCCGCAGTGTTTTTTCAGGTGGTTCACGTTATTCTGGGCAAAGCAGGATTCTGATGACACTTGGTGGTAGAAAGGTGTGGGGGCGGGGGGGTGCTGCAAAAAAGTTGGCCCCACCCCCTCAGGTCCTTCCAGCGGTGGATCCAGACTTGAACCCTGTGGAGTGAGAGGGGAGGCCCCGCCTATAGCCCACAGTTGTTCACAACCATGGGATCCACCCACCAGCAGGAAGAGAAAAGTCAGCATGCTCACTGGCATCCCCATCACAAACTTGGGTGGGCTCCCGGCGGTCAGTCCGACTGGAGCTATCATCCACCAGGTGTGCACTGAGGGAGGGGCCAGCAGGTTATAGTCTCGCAGGAAAGCCGCGTCTCCCGGGAGGTGAGGGACTCAGCTGACAAAGAATCTCAGCAAATCTTGCCAACGGAGCTCAACTCTCTGCTGTGCTTGGCCTCTGGCCCCATGAAATGGACCAAGCAGCTGTTGAGATGACACCCAGGGGGTGGGTCGGACGACATACAGGACATGTCTAGGAGGTCTCCTTCTCTGCCCTCTTCAGAGAAGTCCCCGTGTCGTCCTTGTTGGACACCTTCTCCATCGCATCTGGAGGAAAAACCTTCACGCTGCCCAGGTCAGTGAGAGGCGGGTAGATGTCAGCAAAACGCTCAGGCCTTGGAAGAGCCTGTCTTCCCATCCACTTGCAGTGTCCTTGGCACAGGTGAAGAAGTTTGGAGGGTAGAGGACCTTCCTCCCCAGCACACTGATCCCAATGGTGGGGGCTCACCACCCATCTGATGAGCAGCTTCACGTAGAGCGGCAGGGGACTGACCACTATCATGCTCATGCCCAGCGCCATGAAAAGACCTCAGTGGTTAGGTCAGGGACTGGTCCCCAAAGCCCAGGGCCTCAGCACATGGTGCCTCCTGCAGGCTGAGGGTGGGGATGCGCAAGGCGGTGCAGGGATGCATGGGTGTGGATTGAGAGCAGGTCTGGAGCCCACCTCAGCTCCTGCTCTGGCTCCCACCACCCTTGGGTAGCCCTGGGCACCATGCAAGCCCAGGGCCCAAACTGTAGTTTTCATTTTGATTAAACTGGCCTCTGTTAAATGTTTTCAGGCCCTACATCTCTGAAGAGGATGTGGGGTAGGAAAACAAACTCCAAGGTACAGGGCTTGTGAGAGAGGGTAAGTTCAAGTGATGCTGGAGATTTACTTCCACTAATAACTTTTATTAAGATTATTAGTATGTGTGTTAAAGTTCTATTCCGAAGTTTCTTAAGTTTTGATTGAATTTCCCCCCCTCCTATTTTTTTCCCCCATAATACAGGATGCAACGTTTTTTTAGTAAAGTGTATTTAATGTTAGAGCAGAAATGCACGTATCTGCAGTTCTTAGCAAAAAGAAAGTTCTCAAAAATATTTGCTAATTGGGCAGGAAATATAACCATGAGGATATTCCCAGAACAGTTTACCTGAGTGTCTCTTATTTATAGCTGAGCTCACCTTATCTCAGATTCTTAAAAAATTATCTACCTCAACAGCCCTAATTCCTCTGTGAAATAAACCATTTCTGTTTCTCGTTATGCCTTATTTATTCTCCTCCCAACACGAACTCTTAATTACCTGTGTGTCTGTGTTCCCCATTAGACTATGAGTTCTACCAGACTGGGTGCCTGATAGGCACTCCACAAACACAAATTGTTGAATGCATGAATCAGTGTCGGGCGTATGCATATCAGTTGTCAGCCTGGAATCTTAATTTCTCTTGGGAGAGATAGAAAAATGACAAAGTGTATCCATCAACAGCAGGAAAGCTATTTCTAATAATGTCTTGCATTTATTAAGTAATACATATGGACAAATGTTTTAATATCCTCATAACTATCATATCAGAGCTTCCCTGGTGGCGCAAACAGTGGTAAAGAATCTGCCTCAATGTG
The DNA here is from genome assembly GCF_023699985.2 of Odocoileus virginianus. Taxonomy (NCBI): domain Eukaryota; kingdom Metazoa; phylum Chordata; class Mammalia; order Artiodactyla; family Cervidae; genus Odocoileus; species Odocoileus virginianus. The sequence continues at coordinate 1,789,205 of NC_069699.1, forward strand.
GGAGATTCAGGTTCAATCGTGGGTCAAGAAGATCCCCTGGAGAAGGAGTTGGCAACCCACTCTAGTATTCTTGCCTGGAGAATCCCATAGACAGAGGAGCCTGTCTATACAGTCCATGAGGTTGCAAAGAGTTGGACATGACTGATCTACTAACACACACACACACATACATCATATCAAAGAGTACTATTTTGCCCTCACTTCATAGATGAGGCTTACTCCTTGGAAGAAAAGCTATGACAAATATAGACAGTTTATTAAAAAGCAGAGACATCATTTTGCCCAATACATCCATATAGTCAATGCTATGGTTTTTCCAGTAGTCATGTACGTATGTGACAGCTGGACGATAAAGTAGGCTGAGCGCCAAAGAAATGATGCTTTCAAACTGTGGTCCTAAAGAAAACTCTTGAGAGTCTCTTGGACAGCAAGGAGATCCAACCAGCCAATGCTAAAGGAAATCAACCCTGAATACTCATTGGAAGGGCTGCTGCTGAGGTTGAAGCTCCAATGCTTTGGCCACCTGATGTGAAGAGCTGACTTGTTGGGAAAGATCCTGATGCTGGGAAAGATTGCGAGCAAGGAGGAGAAGGGAGCGACAGAGGATGAGATGATTAGATGACATTATCAACTCAAGGGACATGAGTTTGAGAAAACTCCAGGAGATAGTGAAGGGCAGGGAAGCCATGGGGTTGCAAAGAGTCAGACATGACTAAGTGACTGAACTGAATTGAACTGAACTGAAATTTGCTTCTGAAATGCCATAATCTCATATAGATTGAGACATGAAGAAAATTTAGTCAAGGAGAGACAAAATGACATAAGATAATGCTTTATAAATGCCGAGTCCAGGAACTTCCCTGGTGATCCAGTGGTTAAGAGGGACTCTGCCTCCACTGCAAGGACTGTGAGTTCAAACTGCAGTCAGGAAGCTAAGATCCCACATACTTTGGTGCCAAAAAACAAAATACAGAACAGAAGAATCATTGTAACAAATTCAATAAATAAAGACTTTAAAAATGGTCCACATAAAAAAAAAAAATTCCGAGTCCAAGTTCTGTATAGGACTATACAGTCATCAGAAGCAGGTCAGCAAAATGTTGCCTCATGAAGGCCCTTTGAGAGCCTGTTCTAAAGGAAGGACTCAGAATTAGCCAATTCACTGATCTATAAATAGTTTCTACTCCAGCATGTAAAAATTAAAAAATTTAAAAAATTGAAAACAGGTTATTCTGTTAAGTAAACTAAAATAGGCCCATACCTCAAATTATCCCCTAGGTCATAACCTCAAAATTATCTGGGTTATTTCATTTGTTTTCAGAGCCAAGTTTTTATCCATAAGTTTCTGTTTCATTCTTTCCCAAGTAATTGAAAATTCAATATTTGAAAGCCTGTGGTCTTAAGGTTTACTCCATTTGTTATATAGAAAGTAGAGTTTGTGTGTATGTGTTTGTCAGTGAGAGCAGGCATGTAGGAACACATATGTATGCATACTTATATGTATGTCATGTAGATTACCACATCCCATATAAAAGTATTCTTATTAAAAAGAGGAAAACTGGAGAAACACATTTATGTAACTCCCCTATGCATAAAGAGTTTTTTTTTTTAATTTATCTGTTTGCATATTTGTTTTCTCTGTATATCTGAATTGTTTTGTGATAGCTAGTCAAAGTTTATTTGAACAGTTTGGCTGAATAAATGAGGAAAGAAGAGTGAGAATAAAGACAAGTGGGTATAGCTTGATTTTGTGAGAAACCAGAAGGCAACTTTAAAAGATTTTTCTCAATTCGGGATGTATAAGGAAATGGTGCCCTTTACAATTTGCTATTCTTTGAAGCTGGTATTTCAGAGAATTTTTTTTGTGCTTTAAATTGGATAATTTATAAATGAATGCTCCCAAAGGAACTCTTAAAATCAAAGAAAAAATATGCTGCTGGAAAATTGATTTGTCACCAGTACATTTTAGCCTAAATATTTTTCAACTTTGATAATGACTTGATTTAAAATTTCATTTGCGGAACATCAGGAATATGCAAATAATGTAGACGGGAGGGATGGATGTGGTGAAGGTGTCTCCTGGGGAAATGTTTCAGTCGCATCTCTCATATCATCTCATGGGAATAGATCATTACTTGCAGTTGTACTTATATACCTCAATTTTAATATTTGGTTCCAGTTGGAAAAGGAGGAAAACAATATTCATGCTGGGGCTTCTGATCATCAGGTGCTGTGTTTGGTGTTTTCTGGATGTCTGGGCAGATCTGATTTAATTCTCAAGGCGATCCTGAGAGCAAGGCGGTACCTTGGTTCTACTGATGGGAAAGAGGAGGCAGAAAGGCTGGAGGGAGTCATTCACAATGACGGTCTTAATAACCATTTTTAAATTGAAATATGGTCAATTGCAATTGCTGTTACTTTGCCAATAAAGGTCTGTATAGTCAGAGCTATGGTTTTTCCAGTAGCCATGTATGGATATGAGAGCTGGACCATGAAGAAGGCTGAGTGCTGAAAAATTGATGTTTTTGAACTGTGGTGTTAGAGAAGACTCTTGAGAGTCCCTTGGACTGCAAGAAGATCAAACCTGTCAATCCTAAAGGAAATCAACCCTGAATATTCATTAGAGGCACTGATGCTGAGGCTGAAGCTCCGATACTTTGGCCACCTGATGTGAAGAGATGATTCGCTGGAAAAGACTCTGATGCTGGGAAAGATGGAAGGCGGGAGGAAAAGTGGACATCGGAGGATGAGATGGTTGGATGGCATCACCGACTCAGTGGACATGAGTTTGAGCAAGCTCCAGGAGGTGGTGAAGGACAAGGAAGCATGGTGTGCTTCAGTCCATGGGGTCGCAAAGAGTCAGACACGACTGAGCGACTGAACAGCAACCATTTACAAAGTTGTGTTAGTTTCAGGTGTACAGCAATGTGATTCAGACACACACACACATATATATAGATCTATCTATCTATCAATCTTCTCTGGTGGCTCAGATGGTAAAGAATCTTCCTGCAATGCAGGAGATCCGGGCTCGATCCCTGTGTTGGGAAGATCCCCTGGGGAAGGGAATGGCAACACACTCTAGTATGCTTGCCTGGAGAATCCCATGGACAGAGGAGCCTGGTGGGCTACAGTCCATGGGGTCACAAAGAGTCAGACACAACTGAGCACGCACACAAATATATAACTGTTTTTGTTGTTATTATAGTTGCTAAGTCGTGTCCATCTTTTATAACCCCACGAGTCTTGAGAGTCCCGTGGACTGCAAGGAGATCCAACTAGTCCATCCTAAAGGAGATCAGTCCTGGGTGTTCATTGGAAGGACTGATGCTGAAGCTGAAACTCCAATACTTTGGCCACCTGATGCAAAGAACTGACTCATTTGAAAAGACCCTGATGCTGGGAAAGATTGAAGGCAGGAGGAGAAGGGGACGGCAGAGGATGAGATGGTTGGATGGCATCACTGACTCAATGGACATGAGTTTGGGTAAACTCTGGGAGTTGGTGATGGACAGGGAGGCCTGACGTGCTGCGATTCATGGGGTCACAAAGAGTCGGACATGACTGAGTGACTGAACTAAACTGAACTGTGCTGTAGCCCTGCCAGGCTCTGCTGTACATGGGATTTCCCAGGCAAGAATACTGGAGAGGGTTGCCATTTCTTTCTGCAGGGGATCTTCCTGAGCCGGGGATTGAACCTGCATCTTCTGCATTGTCAGGCATATTCTTTACCACTGAGCCACCAGGGTACATATGTACGTATATATGTGTGTGTGTGTGCGCGTGTGCATGTATATATATACACACTTTTTCAGATTCTTTTCCATTGTAGGTTATTACAAGATATTAAATATAGTTCCTTGTGCTATATACCAAGTCCTTGTCACTTACCTCTTTTGTATATGGTACTGCGTATCTGATAATCCCATACTCCTAATTTATCTAACATCCTCCCAAGCTCTCTGCTTTGGTGTAACCATAAGTTCGTTTGTTTTCTTTGTCTGTGAGTCTATTTCTGTGTTGTAAGGAACTCTGCTTACACCATTCTTTTAGATTCCACATGTAAGTGGTATCAGTATGATTTGTCTTTCTCTGACTAGCTTCACTGAGTATGATCATGTCTAGGTCCATCCACGTTGCTGAAAATGGAACATTTTCCTTGGTTTTCGTGGCTGAGTGATGAAGTAATGAAATTTTAAAAGGTTTTTATGGCGCTTTCCAACTTCTTCCACTGCAGCAGCAGTTCTCAGACGTGAAGGGGCATCACAGTCCCCTGGAGGCGGGTGCTGGGCTCCACCCTCAGACCTGATGATCCAGGGGGTCCTGTGGAGCAGTCGAGACTGCATTTCCATCAAGTTCCCAGGTGATGCTGCAGCTGATCCTGGGGCCACACTGTGAGAATCAGTGTCCTGTCCCAGAGGATGGGGTCTCGAAACCCACATCAATCACTCTCTGTTAATGAAAACTGAGTCTCCAGGGCCTGGTTGAAGCCTGCAGCCTGCGGTGCTTTATCACTCCTCAGATATAGGGTGTGTGCCCTTGGGAATAAGGTGGTTTGCCTGGGGGTCCTCAAAGCTATAGGGTAAACACCATGCATCTTCAAGAGCACCGGTTTTCTTTGATGCAATTTTTATATTAAAACACACTGCTAGGCTCTGGAAGAGCATACAAATTGATGTGCATTCCTAAATAAAACTCTAGACTTCAAAGCAAGTCTGCCCTTGTGGTAAGCAGCTTTAAGCTGTGCTTCCAGTCTCAGAGGGTGCAAGTTGGCTGTCCTCTGGCAATGACAGGATTTAGCCGAGGAAAAAAAAGAGGTCACTTTATGTCGATATTAAATACTTTCTTGAGCTGCAAGTTTCTGTTTCTGGGTTCACATTCTAGTCTCTTGCTGACCTGATATTCCTTCAGGACCAGGTACATTGGCCTTTTTCTGAGGACACACAGAAACTTGACATTACTGTTTCTCAGAACTGGATGGTATAAACTTCAAATTAAAAAAAAATTATATGTGTGTGTATATATATGTATAAAATAGCGGCACAGGGAACTGTATTCAATATCCTATGACAAACCATAATGGAAAAGAATATGAAAAAGAATGTGTGTAGCTGTCTAACTGACTCACTTTGCTGTACAGAAGAAATTAACACAACATTGTATATCAACTGTGTGTGTGCTAAGTCACTGAATCGTGTCTGAGTCCTTGCCAACCCCATGGATTATAGCCCACCAGACTCCTCTGTTCATGGGATTCCCCAGGCAAAAATACTGGAGTGAGTTGCCATGCCCTCCTCCAGGGAATCTTCCAGACCCAAGGTCTCTTAAGCCTCCTGCAGGCAGTTTCTTTACCACTAGCACCACCTGGGAAGCCCAATGTTAAGTATTGGGCTTAATAAAGTAAAATCTAAATAAATCTAAAATCTAAATAAATCTAAAATCTAAATAAAACCTTCAATAAAATCTAAAAAAAAAATTAAGGAAATTAAATATACTTTAAACCTGTTGTCTTCATGGAGGAAAATAATTCAAAGTCAGCTTGGGTGATGTTTCCCTTCACTGGGGGCCTTAGTAAAACCTGGGATTCATGGCATGGGCCTCTGGATGATACCCAGCCCCCAGCATAGACACAGGGACCCAAGTCAGGGCCCTGTCCCAGATTCCACTGTCCATCTGGAGTAAACGTCCTGCTCCATGCCAGGCATGAGCAAGGGGCCCTATCTTTGGTCCCCACTTTCCATCTTGGCTAAGGGTAGTGACATTTACTTCTTCCTGAAAGTTCTCTCACTACCAGTTTCATCTGACCCACAAGTGAAGAGTGGTTTTGGTTTTAAATGGCTGAAAATGATCAAAACAGGAATAATGTTTCATGGCACATGAAAATGATAAGAAATTAAAATTTCTGTGATAGGAAAGGCAGTTTCCATAAATAAAGTTTTATTGGAACACAGCCACGCTCATTCCATTTTATTGTCTGCAGCAGCCTTTGGCTGCCTTCCCACTCCAAGGACAGAGATGAGTGGTTGTGACAGAGACTCTGTAGCCCACAAAGTCAAAACAAAGAAACTGTTCAGCAGAAAATGTATATAGATTCCTGCTCTAGACTATGCAGGAGGTGAGTTCTTTCTGTATGTCCGGATTAGATCTAGAATCAGACAGGTCTCTTCCCCTTGTCCTCCCTAGAATAGATTCTCTCTTCTGTCTGTCCTTCCCCTAAGGAAAACTTTGGTAGCTGGTGGTTGTCTGAATACCTGAGAACTCTGAAACAGAAAAGTAATGTATCCTTAAAATGGGGTACGTTACTCAGGCTCAGAACTCAAGGCTTGTAGAGATGAGGAAGGGAAAAGTATCTCTTATTTATTCCTATCCCAGGATTAAAAAAAAAAAAAAAAACTCTAAATTAATGTCAGTACATTTTCTTACCCTAATTCTTTTTTATTTTTAATTTTACTGAAGGGCTTCCCAGGTGGTGCTAATGGTAAAGAACCCATCTGCCACCGCAGAGATGTAAGAGACGAGCGTTCAATCCCTGGTTTGGGACCCTTGGAGCGGGGCATGGCAACCCACTCCAGTATTCTTGCCTGGAGAATCCCATGGAGAGAGGAGCCTGGTGGGCTACAGTCTATAGGGATGCAAAGAGTCAGACACAACTGGAGCAACATAGCACATAGTTGATTTGCAATGCTGTGTTAATTTCTGATGTACAGCAAAGAGATTCAGTTATATGTATATAAGTGAGTATATATATATATATATATAATTCTTTTTCATATTTTCTGTTATGGTTTCTCAGGGGATGTTGAATATAGTCCCCTGTGCTATACAGAAGGACCTTGTTGTTCAGCCATCCTGAATATACTAGTTGGCATCTGCTAACCCCACACTCCCAGCCCATCCCTCCCTCACCCCCTGCTCCCCTTTAGTAAGCACAAGCCTCTTCTTTATGATCTAAGTCTGGTTTTTTTTTGTGTGTGTGTAGATAAGTTAACTTGTGTCATATTTTAGATTGCATATATAAATGATATCATATTTGCTTGGGTTCATAAAATCTTCAAGAGGAAAATTTGTGAGAAAATAGGAATGGATATGAGGTTTGTTCTTTATCCCATTGATGCAAGAAAGTAAAACAGGCAAAAACCTTGAGTGTCTCCCTAGGTAACTATGTTGGTAGTGGTACCACCTGTTCACATTTTCTCCAAGGAGAAATGTACTCACTCACAGACACCTATGTCCATCCTGCCTTCTTCCCAGAAAGCAAAGTCTGAATCAGGGCTTGCATGCAGCTGGTTCATTATGAAAGGAATAGACTCGAGAGAGAGGAAAACAGGATTAGAGGAAAAGGGTGCAATTCTTTAGTGTCTTCATTCTTAAAATAAAAAAGCCTTTTTTGGGGGGATATAATCCACATAACATAAAGTTCCTCCATTTGAAATGTTTAATTTCATAGTTTTTGTGTATCCAAAGTTGTTGTTTTGCAGAAAGTTTTCACTTTCATCTCAGGTTCAAAGGATTTGTTAACAAAATAAGCCACTAGTTATACACAAGTAATACCAATATTTTTTAGAGAATTACCTAGCTTACTGTCAATATATGAACATTAAAAGAAAAGAGAAATAGAAACAGCAAAGGATACATCACCAAATTGGGTTCTGACCAACATCCAGACTCAAACAGTGCTGGGAAGTCCTGTATCACAGCATATCTGGAGTCCCAGTTTTGAAAAGGTCCCAGGCAGCCCATCTGCTCCATGGGTGAGACTTTTAGAACTACAGTTTAGGGTTCCCGCTTATCATCCCAGGGTGCAATGTGATATCATCATCAATCTGTGAGCAAACTGCCACTCCGGGTTCATGTTAATGCAGTTTGTTCTGTCCTGTAAAACTTGGAATGTTAATCCTGGGGCTTGGTTGGCCAGACCCCCTCGAGGGTCTCAACAGCCTCAAGATTCCTCCCCTATCTTATCCATGGTGCGCTCACAGCAGGGAGGCAGGGCATTCACAGTGCAGGGTCCAGGCAGGTTAGAAGCGAGTTCGGAGGCCTGCTCTGCTTTGTCTCCGAAGCCTAAAGGAGAGTATTTAATTTCCCTCACAGTTGTGCAGCCTTCACCACAATCAAATTTTGGAACATTCTCAGTATCCCAACAGAAACCTTGTTTCCTTTACTTGTCCCTTCTCCTGGGTCCTGGTAATTACCAATCTACTTTCTGTCTCTATGTGTTTGCCTACTCCATGCAAGGGGAAGCACATGAGACCAGCTTTTCACTGAGCATGTTTTCAAGGTTCAGCCATGTTTCAGAATGTGTCAGCCCTGCACATCTTTTTATTGTCAAATAACATTCCCTTGTATGGACAAACCACATTTAATTATTCATTCACCAGCTGGTGGACATTAGTGTTGTGCCTACTTTTTGGCCATTGTAAGGATGCCAGGAACTTTGGTACAGTATACAAGGTTTTGTGTGGACACGTGTTTTCAATTTTCTTGGGTGTATTCCTAGGAGTGGCATTGCTGGGTCATATGGTAACTCTATGTTTAACCTTCTGAGGAGCTTCTGGCCTGTTTTCCAAAACGATTATACCATTTTACATTCTAACATGCAATGAATGAGGGTTTCAATTTCCCTACATTCTTGGCAATGCTTGTTATTGTCAGTCTTTTTTATTTTGTCCATTGTAGGAGGTGTGAATTGATATCACATTGAGACTTTGGTTTGCCTCTCCTGGCTAATGATGGTGAACACCTTTTGTGTGCTTTTTGACCCTTAGTATATCTTTGGAGAAAATGTCTATTCAGACCCTTTCTCTATTTTTCAATTATTTGTCTTTTGATCACTGAATCATCAGAACCTGATTATACCATGGAAGTGTGCATTCTTCAGTCTATCAGTGATGAATTCTGCCACATCCCTTTGAAGGATCAGGTGTTTGAGAAGTGTCCACCAAAAGGACAGAGAGAGGAGCATTTTTCTATCCACACTTCTCATCCCCCACCTCTCAGTGTTTCCTCGTAAAGTGTTAGCTCTCTTGCACTTTCAGGATTTCCATGTGTGAGTTCTTGCAGCTGGTCTCTACTGCAGATTCAGGGGAGCAGCCGGGCAGCTGAAGTGATGTGCTGTTATGCGTCATGGCAGGTAAAGCTTCCAGGTAGAAGCCTGTTGTTGCGCCAATGGCTGGAGTAAATGGTTTGATGGAAAATGTGAATTAGGGTACAAAGCTACTCAATATAGTGTGTCCACAGAAGTACCTCCACCTCCTCATGCTTTCCACCATCTTTAACATTCACGGAGATTTCAAAGCTGTGGTCACCCCTCCAAGTCTACAAAATGCTTAAACATGAGGATCTGTGGAATTAACTTCAGTTATTACTTCTGCAACTCCTTCTGGGGCCACAATTAACATTCACTGCCTCTCTCTCTCTCTCTCATTATTTATTTCCTTCACCTTTAGTCAGCACTTCAGTGCAGACAAGTTGCATGCTTGGGTGGGGTAGCTCAGAGCTTCATCTCTGAGGGATATAAGTCCTCAGTTGTTTTACCTTTCCTGAACTGTGGTTTCTGCAGTTTCCCATTTACAATTATTACTGAGCACAGACGCACTAAACGATGCCCAGGGAAGCCCTGAAGTACCATACTGTGCTCCTTCCTGCTTGTGGTTGTGTAACAGCATCCCTCACGTGGTAATGGGATCAGTTAGGACTGCCAACATAATAATGCCTTTTCTTGTCTGATGTTCTGCTGTACCGAGGAGCCCCCAGCTGGCAAGGTGGTAGCTGTAGGTTAAGGTTATGTGGAATCTGACCCAGCAGAATCTAACATTTTAGGGACAAGAAGAACAAATTTCAGAAACTAGAACCTGGGCATGGGAAGTGTTCTCTCTCTGGCTTGTGCCCCTGGGTACCATTCCAGCCCATTGACTCTGGCTTTGGGGGACATAGCGCCATATGTATCAGCCACTGCTTCAGCACCAAGCCTCAGAGCACGGTGTCCGAGACCCCCAGGGTGTTGTCCCTGAGGTGGGCCTCATGGCAGACTTCAGTGAGCCACTCCGTCATGCTGTCAGGCCGATTGCTTCTGAGTGAGGAGATGTATGGTGGATCAACAAAAAAGCGTCTTTTAGTTGGTGATGATTGGTATCATAGGCAGCTGTAAAGATGTTCTGATAAATCTGTGCATGGTTCCAACAGAGGGACTGTAGGCTGGGAAGGCAATCCCGTGTCTGGAAGAGGTATCGATTCCAGTAAGTAATATTCTAAATGTGCTGTGTGTGTGCTAAGTCACTTCAGTTGTATCTGACTCTTTGTGACCCTAAGGACCGTAGCCCACCAGGCTCCTCTGTCCATGGGATTGTCTAGGCAAGAAAAGTGGAGCAGGTTGCCATGCCCTCCTCTCGGGGATCTTCCTGACCCAAGGGTCAAACCCATGTCTCTTCTGTCTCCTGTAATGGCAGGCAGGTTCTTTACCACTAGCACCAGCTGGCAAGCCCAAAGGCTGACTTGTCAGGTTCCAGCAGAGGGACGGTAGGCCAGGAAGGTGATTCCATGTCTGGAATAGGTATCAATTCCAGTAAGTAAAATTCTAGATAGGAGTCATCTAATAAATCAATCTACCAGGAAGTGGCTGGCAGCTCTTGTCAGGAGACAGTGCATCAGATTCTGCTCTTGGCAGGCTGAGTATTCGATGGTGACCTTGGTGAGAGGAGCTGTGTGACGCACATGCCACCTCCATTTCTGTCACCGTCACACAACAACACTATTCCTGGGCCCTTTGCTCAGGCTCTGGGGCAATGGTCACGTTAGAGTGAGCTCCAGCACGAAACACAAACGAGCCTGTTTGTGTCCTTTGCAACAAGTTCACCCCGTGTCTATTTCCCAAACTCCTTTGTTTCTGCTCTTCTGGTCTCACTCTTTCCTGGCAGCTGACCAGTACGTAGAGACATTCAGCAGTGCCCAGAATTGGATATTATTGTACATTTCAACGCGGGTCATTTCTTTCTCCATACAAAGCAAAGACCACATTTCCTGTTCTTGCCTTTGTCCACTGGGAGGATTTCCCTCAAGGTCACCTCAGACCAGGCTTCTGCAGGGCATCATTAGCACCAATACCCAGAGCCCATGTGTCAGGGACCTGGACCCACGTGTCTCCTTCTAGGATGAGTGTCCCTCTGAGGATGTAACACATGAGTTCAGAGATGGGCCGCCTCCTGCTGTGAGTTCTCTGTGAGCCGTCTGTGCCTGATCCTGGAGGCACCATTTCCATCATAGGAAGGACTGCTGCAGCCACGCTACATTATGGTTTGATGGATCTGGTAGTACCAGTTCATAATGAGCAGCCCAGACACACGCTTCCTTGGTGTTCTCTGGTCAGGCTGTTAAGATTCTCCTAGGGCTTCAGAATCTGTCTTCAATACAGGAGACCTGGGTTTGACCCCTGGGTTGGGAAGATCCCCTGGAGTAGGAAATGGCAACCCACTCCAGTATTCCTGCCTGGAGAATCCCATGGACAGAGGAGCCTGGCGGGCTACAGTCCATGGGGTCACAAAGAGTTGGACACGACTGAATGACTAACACTTTCACTTTCAAGGCTTTTTAGCGCTCCAGGAACTGTTTTCCAACAGTTTCTCCTGCTAAAAACATGGCCTTATTCTAGAATCCAAGGTATATGCACTAGACTCTTCTATCAAGGCTTGTCAAGGATGATACACTGCATTCTTATTCAGCAGGAGTGTCCCTAACACCATGACATCTGTTAATCTTATGGCCTCAGTGGCAGGATAGCTCGCCCCACACCCTGGAATGGCTGCAGAATCTTCTCTTGCTCTGAACACCCCTTTCTGCATCCCCTGATAAATGGCTTAGAACAATATTCCCAAGTGAGGTATGAGTTGCCTCTAAAATTCACAGAGACTCACCAAATGCTGTACATCATTTTTAGAGCTATGGAATAAGGGCGGCGATGTCTCCTCTGCTTCGGGGAGGCTGTCCTGCTGTGCCAGACCCTGTTCCTGAGATACTGTGGTCTGTGCTCTCTAGTCACAGATTTTCACGGGTCAAGACTCCCTGGTTGCCAGTTTGGCTTTGTTTTTCCTCACAGTAATTTCATCCATCTTGCCTCTGTCTGTTAAGTAATGCCACATGGCCTCTGCGATCATACGATCCCACTGTCCTTATTGAAGCTATAAATCCCAGCGCTTGTCAGCATCTTCTACTGTTAATGTTGTCCTGCAGGACCCAGCACCAGGGAGCCTGGAAAAGAAGCTCGAGTTCTCGTCATGAATGAAGTGTCCACGCCACCTGCTTACTCTGTCCTGAGCTTATTCTTGTGTCCAGTCTTGGGCTGTTACTGATTTTTGAATGTTCTACTTCACTCTTCTACCCAAATCCCTGTAAGCACCTGGAGATCAGTTCCCCATATGCCCCAGGGTGGCTTCCTCATGTCCTGACCGTAACTGGGACCTTGGGAAACTCCTGTGTTCAAAAACCTCAGAGTATATTCATAAGCAAGCCATCTGTTCTCAGAAGTACCCACTATTTCCAGACTCATTTCACACACTTCCTGTACCTGGGGTCTAAATCCAAGAGGGTTGGAAGTGACACAAATTCCTTACGGGTTCTGGCTCTTTCTTATTTTCCTGAAATCCTGTTTGTTTTCTCCCCAGCTCAGGGCGAGTTTGGGCCTCACCGAGGAGTGTCTGGAGGTGTGGGAGCCCCTGTCAGTGTTCACTGATACTTGCTCCCCTTTCCTTTTGGGTAAACTAGCAACACAGCTTCTGGCCTCGGTGCAGTGAGGCAGAGCCAGATCACTAGTTCCCAAGGATGGTCTGGGGTCAGATACATTGTCACCCTGGAGCTGAGGCAGGTGCGTTATCAGTTAGCTCAGGCCACCAGGACAAAATGCCAGACTTCTGAAACTTCCCTGGAGGCCCAGTGGGTAAGACTCCACCTTCCACCGCAGGGCAGCAGGGTTCAATCCCTGGTTGGGGAGCTGAGATCCCACATACCATTTGGCCAAAATAAAAAAAAAAACCAACTAAAACAGAAGTGATATTGTAGCACATTAAATAAAGACTATTTAAAAAACACATCAAAAAAAAGTGTGGGACATGAAAAACAAAAGAAAGCAACAAACGTCCTTTTCCTCACAGTCATGGTAAAAGGTGCTGGCAGCCTGGAATTCTGAAGATAGCTGTCCCCCTGGTTGTGGACGGTCACCTGCTTGCTGTGACGTCACGGTCCGCACAGGTGGGCAGAGCAGGAGAGCCAGCAAGAGTCCCAGCTTCTGCTCCTGATCAGGGCACCATCCTCATCAGACGGCGGCCCATCCTTAGGCCCTCATTTCATATTAACCAAAATAAAGGTCCTGTCTCCAGATACAGTCACCGGGATGCCAGGGCTTCAACACAGGAATTTGGAGGAGACACAGCTTGATCCGTAATAGCAGGCACATCTTCTGGGTCCTCCTCCAGCTTGCCTGATCAACCCTGGAAGCTCTCTGTCCAGGTGGCACAGCTTTCCAGATGAAAGGGATGTGAGTGCTGAACCGCGGCGCTTGGGAGGCACTACCTTGGCGGACAACGGGACTGTAGAGAACTTGGGTTAAGGGGCAATGTGTGTGCGGTCATAGAGCTACGGGGGCTGTTTCGTTACTGCAGCACAACCCATCCTATCCTGATTCACAAGGGAAACTGTAGCTCCTGCCGTGCATATGCTGCCTAATTCCTTTATGCCTCACGGCTACTGTCATGCAGGCAGTCAGTCGGTTCAGTCACTCAGTCATGTCTGACTCTTTGCGACTCCATGGACTGCAGCATGCCAGGCCTCCCTGTCTATCACCAGCTCCTGGAGTTTACTCAAACCCATGTCCATTGAATCGGTGATGCCATCCAACCATCTCATCCCCTGTCGTCCCCTTCTCCTCCCGCCCTCAATCTTCCCCAGCATCAGGGTCTTCTCAGATTAGTCATTTCTTCACATCAGGTCACCAAAGTATTGCAATTTCAGCTTCAACATCAGTCCTTCCAATAAACACCCAGGACTGATCTCCCTTAGGATGGACAGGTTGGATCTCCTTGCAGTCCAAGGGACCCTCAAGAGTCTTCTCCAACAACACAGTTCAAAAGCATCAATTCTTTGGTGCTCAGCTTTCTCTATAGTCCAACTCTCACATCCATACATGACCACTGGAAAAACCATAGACTTGACTAGATGGACCTTTGTTGGCAAAGTAATGTCTCTGCTTTTTAATATGCTGTCTATGTTGGTCATAACTTTCCTTCCAAGGAGTAAGTGTCTTTTAATTTCATGGCTGCAGTCACCATCTGCAGTGATTTTGGAGCCCCCAAAAATAAAGTCTGATACTGTTTCCACTGTCTCCCCATCTATTTGCCATGAAGTGATAGGACCAGATGCCATGATCTTAGTTTTCTGAATGTTGAGCTTTAAGCCAACTTTTTCACTCTCCTCTTTCACTTTCATCAAGAGGCTCTTTAGTTCTTCTTCAATTTTTGCCATGAGGGTGGTGTCATCTGCATATCTGAGGTTATTGATATTTCTCCCAGCAATCTTGATTCCAGCTTGTGCTTCATCCAACCCAGCGTTTCTCATGATGTACTCTGCATATAAGGTAAATAAGCAGAGTGACAATATACAGCCTTGACATACTCCTTTTCCTATTTGGAACCAGTCTGTTGTTCCATGTCCAGTTCTAACCATTGCTTCCTGACCTGCATACAGATTTCTCAAGAGTCAGGTCAGGTGGTCTGGTATTCCCATCTCTTGAAGAATTTTCCACAGTTTATTGTGATCCACACAGTCAAAGGCTTTGCCATGGTCAATAAAGCAGAAATAGATGTTTTTCTGGAACTCTCTTGGTTTTTTGATGATCTACTGGATGTTGGCAATTTGATCTCTGGTTCCTCTGCCTTTTCTAAAACCAGCTTGAACATCTGAAAGTTCATGGTTCATGCATTACTGAAGCCTGGCTTGGAGAATTTTGAGCATTACTTTACTAGCGTGTGAGATGAGTGCAATTGTGCAGTAGTTTGAGCATTCTTTGGCATTGCCTTTCTTTGGGATTGGAATGAAAACTGACCTTTCCAGTCCTGTGGTCACTACTGAGTTTTCCAAATTTGCTGGCATATTGAGTGCAGCACTTTCACAGCATCATCTTTTATGAAATATTTCAACTGGAATTCCATCACCTCCACTAGCTTTGTTCATAGTGATGCTTCCTAAGGCCCACTTGACTTTACATTCCAGGATGTCTGGCTCTAGGTGAGTGATCATACTATCATGATTATCTGGGTCATGAAGATCTTTTTTGTATAGTTCTTCTGTGTATTCTTGCCATCTCTTAATGTATTCTGCTTCTGTTAGGTCCATACCATTTCTATCCTTTATTGTGCCCATCTTTACATGAAATATTTCCTTGGTGTCTCTAATTTTCTTGAAGAGATCTCTAGTCTTTCCCATTCTATTGTTTTCCTCTATTTCTTTGCACTGATCACTGAGGAAGGCTTTCTTATCTCTCCTGGCTATTCTTTGGAACTCTGCATTCAAATGGATATATCTTTCCTTTTCTCCTTTGCTTTTTGCTTCTCTTCTTTTCACAGCTGTTTGTAAGGCCTCTTCCAACAGGCACTCTGCCTTCTTTCATTTCTTTTTCTTGGGGATGGTCTTGATTCCTGTCTCGTTTACAATGTCACAAACCTCGGTCCATGGTTCATCAGGCACTCTGTCTATCAGATCTAGTCCCTTATATCTATTTCTCACTTCCACTGTATAATTGTAAGGGGTTTGATTTAGGTCACACATGCATGGTCTAGTGGTTTTCCCTACTTTCTTCAATTTAAGTCTGACTTTGGTAATAAGGAGTTCATGATCTGAGCCACAGTCAGCTGATTTTGCTGACTGTATAGAACTTCTCTATCTTTGGCTGCAAAGAATATAATCAATCTGATTTCGGTGTTGACCATCTGGTGATGTCCATGTGTAGAGACTTCTCTTGTGTTGTTGGAAGAGGGTGTTTGCTATGACCAGTACGTTCTCTTGACAAAACTGTATTAGCCTTTTCCCTCCTTCATTCTGTACTCCAAGGCCAAATTTGCCTGTTACTCCAGGTGTTTCCTGACTTCCTACTTTTGCCTTCCAGTCCCCTATAATGAAAAGGACATCTTTTTTGGGAGTTAGTTCTAAAAGGTCTTTTGGGTCTTTTGGGTTTTTTGGGTCTTCAACTTCAGCTTCTTCAGCATTACTGGTTGGGTTATAGACTTGGATTACTGTGATATTGAATGGTTTGTCTTGGAAATGAACTGAGATCATTCTGTCATTTTTGAGATTGCATCCAAGTACTGTATTTTGTACTCTATCTGTTGACCATGATGGCTACTCCATTTCTTTTAATGGGTTCCTGCCCACAGTAGTAGGTATAATGGTCATCTGAGTTAAATTCACCCATTCCTGTCCATTTTATTTCTACTGATTCCTAAAATGTTGACATTCACTCTTGCCATCTCCTGTTTGACCACTTCCAATTTGCCTTGATTCGTGGACCTAACATTCCAGGTTCCTATGCAATATTGCTCTTTACAGCATCAGACCTTGCTTCCATCACCAGTCACATCCACAACTGGTTGGTGTTTTTTCTTTGGCTCCATCTCTTTGTTCTTTCTGGAGTTATTTTTCCACTGATCTCTAGTAGTGTTTTGGGCACCCACCGACCCGGGGAGTTCATCTTTTGTTGTCCTATCTTTTCACCTTTTCATATAGTTCATTGGGTTCTCAAGTCAAGAATATTGAAGTGGTTTGCCATTCCCTTCTCCAGTGGACCACATTCTGTCAGACCTCTCCACCATGATCCGACCATCTTGGGTGGCCCTACACGGCATGGCTCATAGTTTCATTGAGTTAGACAAGGCTGTAGTCCATGTGATTAGATTGGTTAGTTTTCTGTTACTGTTGTTCAGTCCGTCTGCCTTCTGATGCCCTCTCTCAGCACCTACCGACTTTTTGGGGTTTCTCTGACCTTGGACATGGGGTATCTCCTGTTGGCCACTCCGGCACGGTGCAGCCGCTGCTCACCACTCCACATGGTTAGTGTAAGGTCCTTTAAATCTAGGAAATCTTATTTGCATTTTTCTGTATAAAAGTGGCCATAATTTCAAGAGTAGGTACTATTTTATGTACTGCTTTCTGCCCCATGTCATCATATAGTTTCCATAAGGATCATTTTATTGGCTCCACAATACTTCCATTCAAAAGCTGAGTACTCTAGTTTTGAAGATATTTATTTCATATAAGTTATTATTCTACATCTAATTTTGTTTGCCAATGCAATGCTTTTCTTCCAGTGCCTTTCCTGGAGTGAATTATGAGTTAAAAAATATAGCCTATTTGTCGCATTAGCTTTTATTTGAGTATCGTTGCTTTACAATGTTGTGTCAGTTTCATGCGTACAGGAGAGTGAGTCAGCCACATGTGTACACATCTCCCCTCCTCCTTGGACTTCCTTCCCATCAATGTCACCACAGAACATTGAGTAGAGTTCCCTGTGCTATACAATATATAATTCTGTTTACAGATTTAACACACAACTGATGCTCATTAGTTAGCTATTTTATACATAGTGTCAATGGTGTATATGTGTCAATCCCAATCTCCCAACTTTTCCCCTTCCTATTTCCCCCTTGGCATCTGTATATGTGTTCTCTATATCTGCATCTCTATTTCTGATTTGCTAATAAGATAATCTATATCACTTTTCTAGATTCCATATATATGCATTAATATGCACTATTTGTTTTTTTGCTTTCTGACTTACTTCACTCTGTATGATAATATACCTTTGTTTTTAATTTAAAATGAACATGATGTTCAGATTCATGAAGCCATGGTATCATTCACTTCTCAAAACATGGCATTTTTATCTACTCTCTTTTGCTTTAGCTCCCAAGTAGTTTTATTTATGTGCTACTCTCGAGGTACAGAGAGCTTTCTCATATAATGAGGTGTGTTGTGCAAAGAACAGAAAGTTCTTCCCCTAAGGAGCTTGGAGTCAGCAGGCACGTCACCTAATCCAGAATGCAGAATAAAGAACAAGAACTGTGTGAGGGGTGGAGCTGTTTCTGGAAAGATCAGCAGCACAGTGTTTTTTTTTTTTTTTAGCCTCGCACACAGTTGATGCTATGGTTCAATAATATATCAGGTAAAAGGAGACATTTAACAATGAAACAGTTCATTAGGAAGCCACCAGTGGGTCATTGCAGCAGGCATTTCCATTTTAAGGATGGCCTCAGCCTGTTGCTGGGAATGATACAGAAATGCTTACCTTGTGGAGATCTCAGTATGGCTAAGTTATTTTTTAACTGTATTTCTGTGGTCTCTGAAGGGAACACAAGAGGACGGAGGAGCAAATACAGTCAGCCCTCCATCAGCACCAGTGACAATACCATCTCCAGTTATAGCCCTGTCTGAGATCGCTGAAATTGTGTTTCTGAAGTGGTCATTTATTAAAGGCTTAGGGCTCTTCTGATAAACAAACTGGGAGGGTCTGTCATTCTGTTGTCAGAGCCGAGGAGCCAGTGCTGGGGCTGAGTGCACCATCAGGGCCGTGTGGGCAGAGGAGGGGGTGAGATGAGGCTCAGGCTGTGATTCAGCACCTGAGTGATGAAGTGACAGGCTGGAGGCGACTTCATGATCTGCAGCGCGGTGGCCCTGTCCATCTAGAAGTGAGAACCTGGTGAGTGGGCAGGAAGCACATGATGGGGAAGGAAGTGGCAGGAGCCACAGCAGGCGGTCTCGGGAGTGAAGAGAGCTTCATGTGGATCCTGATGAACAGGGGATTCAGGACAGGCTCTTCAACTTCTCTGAGCCTCGACTTCCCTGTCAGTAAAATGGGAATGAGAACAGTGCCTCACATGAAACCTGTGGTACATAATCAACAAAATAATGTGTAAACTGAATCACTTGGCTGTCCAGCAGAAATTGACACAACATTGTAAATCAACTAAACTTCAGTGAAATATTGAAAAAGTTAACAAAAAAAATTAATGTGGATTGGACCTTCCTGGCGGTCCAGTGGTTAAGATTCCGTGCTTCCACTGCAGGCGGCATGGGTTCTATCCTTGACTGGGGAACTAAGATCTCACATGCTGTGCAGTACAGCAAAAAATAAATATTTTTATAAAAGTAATGTGGCTTAAAATACTGAGTCTAGTACCTGAAAACAACCACAGTAATAACAACAACATTCACTTCTGTGACCACTTGCTAGGTGCCTATGGATATAAAATCATATACAATCTTCCACTTAAGTTTAACAGACCTCTGCAAGGTACCACACTCATCTTTGTAGGAAACTGAGGGGAAGTGAAATTTGTAACTTGCCCAGGGATACACAGTGAGTGGGGTAGCCTAGATTCAAACCTAGATTTTTTAGCAGCAAAACTGGCCCTCCTTGCACTGGGTCACCCTACAGACAGGCTGAATAAACATGTAAGACAGCTGGGCAGAAACTATTAGCTCAAGAGGGATATAGAATAAAACAAATTATGTTCCTTGTAATCCCTACAGAACAACTTGAGTATCTCGACTACTTGAAAGACCAATTGGTCTAGGAGGATGGCTTAAGGGGGAGATTGTAGTGGATGTTTCAATGTGTGAGTTGGGATAATAGAAATATTTATCATTTTCTTCAAGTATGTGGACAAGATAATTTAGATGATAGCTACACATGCTATAAAATACTAGCCATAATTAACTAGAATTATTTGATACAGAGTCTATGCATGCTAGAATTTCAACTGATTCTTCTAAAATTAGATATTCTAAGCTTCCTTCACCCCCTAGGTCTGGTTTGGTTCCATCAAGGAGCTGGAATAAATGTTTTATATGAGGATTGTTTGTGTGCCAATAGGCCGAAGGGGTGATATAAATGTAACTTAGAAAAGAATGGACTTCCATTCTAGGTGTGATGTTGCTTCAGAGCATTGAAGATGGCTGGGGCAAGAGCCGGTAGATGTAATTCCTCACCATGGCTCCATGCTTCCTGAGCTGTGTCCAGACTCACCAGTAATCTATTCATGGGTTACTGGATCCAGATTTGACTAAGAGTCAGTCTTTGCACCGAAACTAATCATCTAGTAAAGAAGACAAATTCATAAGCACATAAGAAAATCTCTCCCAGAATAGACATGAAAGAGTATACGGTCATTTCAGTTTTGAAGGGTGAGGTGAATCACCTACCTGGGAAACAATAAAAGGATTTTAATGGCACCATTCACTTCTGCACACATTTTGAAGTGCCTGCTATATGTGAGGAACTATGCTATTGACTGAAGTTATGGGTAGAAAAAAATGAAAGTGATGCCTGCCCTCAAGGACTTCACAGGAGAGAATCAGGTATATAAAATATGAATCGCCTTAGTATGGGGTCGACACGATAATAGAAGCCCAGATATTAGCATTAGGGAGGAGAATCATTGCTAAGACCGTTATGTTAATGAGGTTCTTGTTGGTAAGCAACAGAAATCATTTGTGGGTCTTTTAAACTGAAGAGGAACTTTGTAAGACCTCATTAGGTAGATCACTGAAATGCTTGGAGGAATAGAAAACTAGTTGGCAAAATAGCAGAAAATGGAAGCCAGAAACACCAGACCAAATCCTTCCACTGAGTCTATCTGCTGAGGATGGCGTGGCTGTCCCCACTGAGTATCAGCACTGTCCTCAGCTGTCAGAGCCACCAGCCCTGGGTGCTGCCCATTGATCCACTCTGGACTCAAGGCCTCTGCCACCTGCGCCGGTTTGATAGAATGTAGGTCTCATCCTTTCTCTCTTACTGCAGAGGAAGCTGGGGAGTGAGTCTTGGGCAGCTTCTAAAATTGGAGTACGGGTCTCTTTTTCCCTTATATATATATATAAAATTTATAAGGTAAGGTGAATTCTCCAAAGGTAGGAAGGGATTTCAGACACTGGCCAGCCAAGACCACGTGTTGCAGATAGTGGAAGGTATCATCTTCATCTTTGCTGATTTTCTTGTGAAAGTGTTAGTCACTCAATTACGTCCGACTCTTTGTGACCCAGTGGACTGCAGCCCACCAGGCTCCTCTGTCCATGGAACTCTCCAGGAATGGGTTTCCATTTCCTTCTCCAGGGGATCTTCCCCACCCAGGGATCGAACCTGGGTCTCCCACAATGCAGGCAGACTCTTTACCAACTGAATCATCAGGGAAACTTGTTGTGCCTATCAGTTGAAAAAAAAAAAAAAAAAGGAATCAGACACAACTTCATGACTGAACAGCAACAACATCAGTAAAAAGCAAGTTGATATAGTATCATTTCATATTTATGGATGGATATATGTAAGGCTACCGTAATATGCACAGTAATTGATCATCAAAAGAAAATCTCCTGTCCCTATACCTCCATAAACTGTGCATTTGCTCCCTATTTGTTTCCAAGCCAAGCATAAGATCTGCACTTACACAAGCCCCCACCTCGAATCATGGCTCTGTACCAACGAACTAATAAGCAGGCCCAGGGTTCTTTTGTTCTCTGTGTTTTTTTGAATAATTACTTTCCCTATTTCTTTCTTACCAATCCAGGCAATATACTTTGTCTCAAGGAAATTGCATTTGCTCATGTAGGTGTGTGAATAAGCAGAAAGACGAGAGCTTGTTTCAGTTAGAATTAGATAGATATTGTAATTATTTGGAGAAAGAACGTTTCCTTAAATTCAGCCATGAATCCTCTACAGATCAAAAACAAAGACGACTTGAAAGATGGTTCTCTTGCCTTAGTACATATTATATTTTGTGAGCATATAACAACCTCTTATGATGTGCTAAAATACTCTTTTTGTCTTTGAGGGAAACAAATACATTCTGCATTTCATTATAATAGGGAGAACAGATAAGGTGAGTTTTCTGGGTCAAAAAACAGGGGATTATAAGCTTTTCAAGTGTGCGTGATAAAGACTGAAAAGGAACTGTCATGGATGGTTTTGCAGCTCTAAAGAGTATTAAACCTGGCGTATCCACTTAGGATTATAACTAGAGTTTCCTTTCCTGGCCAGGTTCTACCAGGCCCTGTTACCAATGGATCTGGACCCTATGGTCCTTCCTCCTCTGTCCTTAGCCTGCCTTTTGTCTGTGGAGAAACTTTAGTCAAACAATAACTTTAATCAGAGAAGCAAGAAAATGCAGAGACACAGGAAAACAGTCCAACAAGACCAAACAGTAGCAGTTTAGTTACTAAGCAAAGTCAAGGACTTTTAGTTCCACAAGGGCTATAGATAACATTCAGAAACATGTCCTGTGAGATGTCTTATGGATACCGAAACGCCTGCAGGTGGAAGAAGTTAACTACATGATGACCAGCCTGCGACCCCATGGACTGCAACCTACCAGGCTCCTCTGTCCATGGGATTTTTCAGGCAAGAGTACTGGAGTGGGCTGCTATTTCCTTCTCCGGGTATCTTCCCAACCCAGGGATCGAATCCGGGTCTCCTGCATTGCAGACAGGCACCTTACTTTCTGAGGCACCAGGGAAGCCAGTAGCCATGACAAGCTGCCACAATTCTGAGAACTGGCTCCGAAGAAAAGGGAACAAACTGCCCCTGGAACTGAAGGCCGCACTTAAAACAATCAAGATGACACTGATCAGAGCACTGATGACCAATTTCAGGATGACCATCAGAGCTGACTGTGAAGTTTCTGCATGGGCCCCTTCCCCCATCCTTAAAAGCTCTTGCTCACTGACTGGTGGGGGTGGAGTCAGCCTTTGGACAGAAGTTCCCCTCTCGGTTGCAGGCCTTGGAAATAAAGCGAACTCTCCTTTCCACTAACTGCCTCATTAGCTTTGGAGCCTCAAGCTCCTGAGCCCACTTTAGCGAAAGGATTTTGGCGCACAGGTGAGGCTGTGCTCTCGCGATGTCTGGCTGAGGGCGGGAGTACCAAATGGAGCTGCCGCCATGATGATGCACCTGAGAGGCTGGGAGGAACCGCAGTTTGTGGCTCGCTGGCCCTGAGGGGGGCTTTGGGGGTCGTTCCCAGCAGCTGCCAAAACCATTTATTTTGGGGATCCTCCCTGTTTCTCCCCTGCTCGGCACTGAGTGCCAGCCGCCGCTTTTCCTTGGTCAAACGGGAAGACGCCTCTGGACAAGGTGACGAGCTCCAAGATCCAGTAAGTCCACCGTGTGCACCCGGCTAACTTCTCTTGAGGGCAAAATGCTATTTGGGCATTTTGCCAGTTGGTTCTGATGTGTGCCTGCAGTTAAGGACACTTTATGAGCACCGAGTGTCATTTGGGTGTCTTTGCTGGTGGTTTCTGACGTGTATCTGACATCGAGGGTTATTTCTGTTGGGAATTGCTTGTTTGGGACTCCATATCCTCTGGGGGTTTGTGACAATTCTGTCTTCTGATTTGTGAATGTGTTTTCTATTTGTGTGACTGGTATTCTTGCTACCTTCTGCAAAATGGGAGCAATATATGGCAAGAGTATTATTTAGACTGGAGAAAATTCTTTAGGATGAAACTAGTTTGAAACTCCAAAAACTGATTCTTTTTGCATATGCAGTTAGAGAAATCTGACTTAATAAAATATTATTTTCAGAATCCTTACCCTCAGAGAGCAATGTTTCCAGTTTCAGTAACATTAGGTGCCCCTTTTAGGGTTTCTGTTACCAGCCCATGATCTACTCTGCTCCAGCATATCTCAATTTTTGGTTTTCTTGTTTCTTTCCCCTTTTTTTGAGGGAAGAAACTGTATTCTTCTCTTTAGAACTCTTAGCTCTTTCCATGGCTCTACCAGAATCTGATGACTTGAGCATAATCAGCTGAATAGTGTCTTGGAATTAAAGTAGATATTTATGTTTTATTCAGAGTAATATTCCAGTCAAACAGTAGATTTTGAATATGTTCTATGAGCCCAGTGGTGTGTTAAGTAAGGCTATTAGATATGACATGTAACAGACATGATCTTTCTTGGATCTTGGAATCCAGAAGAATGTGCTTCTAGGGGCAAATAATGTAAAATTATATATGGCTCAAGGGGTAGAGAAGAAATTCCAAAATGCATTTCTGGCCAGATGATTCGCGAATTATCTAAATGAGCAAAGATATTAATGTGCTATGTAGATGTGCTGCTGATAACAGGTTTTAAAATCATTATACAGTTTTTATTTAATATTTTGTCTGGTTAGCAAACAGTGATGACACTATCTCTCTGCTTCTCTATCTATACATGAAAAATTACATGTATTAGGTTAAGGATAAGGAGGAAAATCACATCCTATAATATACTAGAGCAAAGAGGGATGGATAAAACACAAAGGTGAAAATGACACAGATGGTGCTATAAATATTATGAGTTTTTCTAAGATACTTTTTCATGAGGAATAATCAAGGACTTTTTGATGATGGCTCTTCTGACCTGTGTGAGGTGATACCTCATTGTAGTTTTGATTTACATTTCTCTAATGAAACTTACTCAGTTGTGTCCAGCTCTTTGCTATACAGTCCATGGACTTCTCCAGTCCAGAATACTGGAGTGGGTAGCCATTCCCTTCTCCAGGGGATCTTCCCAACCCAGGGATCGAACCCAGGTCTCCCACATTGCTGGCAGATTCTTTACCAGCTGAGCCACTGGGAAAGCCCAAGAATACTATAGTGGGTAGCCTATCCCTTCCGTAGTGGATCTTTCCAACCCAGGAATCGAACTGGGGTCTCCTGCATTGCAGGAGGATTCTTTACCAGCGGAGTTACCAGGGGAATCTCGTTTCTTTAATAATGAGCGACAATGAACATCTCTTCATGTATATGTTGTCCATCTGTATGTCTTCTTTGGAGAAATGTCCGTTTAGGTCTGCTGACAATTTTTTGATTGGATTGTTTTGATGCTGATGATGTGCATCGACTGTGTATTTTGGAATTAAGCCCTGGTTGGTTACATTGTTTGCAAATACTTTCTCCCATTCTGTAGGCTGTCCTTTTGCTTTATGGTTTATTTTGCTGTCCAGAAACTTACAAGTTGATTAAATAAGTTGATTGAAAAACAAGTAAGTTGATTAAATCCCATTCGTTTATTTTTGCTTTTATTTCTGTTGCCTTGGGAGACTGAACCCAGAAAACATTGGTACAATTTATGTCAGAGAATGTATTGCTTATGTGCTCTTCTAGGAGTTTTATGGTATCATGCCTTATATTTAGGTCTTTAGGCCATGCATAAAAATTACTATTGATTTCTTTTTTGGTAGACTTCTAGATCAGGTCTAGAAAAAAAATCAAGGTCTTCATTAATTTCAGCAAGACATTTGACAGTTTTCACTAATTTCCTGTTGACAGATTGCTACATTGTCAATAAAGAATGTGGTCATGAGGCATTTCTCTGAGGGTGGCCATGGGATGCCCAGCCTCCATGCCCTATGCTTGTCCCTGACCCTTTCGTAAAGGCAAATGTGGATTGAAAAGGTGTGCAAATGACTGAAAACCGAGGATCACATAGCATAGCAAACGTGGAGTTCAAGATGGCTTAGGTGGGTTGGAACAAACAGCCCAAACCAAGACAACTCCACTTATCAAGATTAAATTCAGATACAATTGTTGGGGTTAGAAAACAATGAAGAACAGAGGTGAGGGGACCTCTCTGGGCTGCTGTCAACATATACATGAACAGATTTTTATGCAAATAAAGTCTCCTGTAAGGGAACAGAAGGATGTAGCTGTTAAGAATTCTGATTACTCTTTGGATGGCATCAGTAGCACGTTAACATGAAGTCCAAGGGATCTGATGATCCTTTCATGCATGCTGGGCTTCCCAGTTCACACCAGCGAATGGTATTAATATCTAGTAGTTGCTTCAGTGATAAGCCAAGAGGAGAGTGATCTGAGACTTTCCCTGAAATTAAAACAAAAACCAAAACTCTGATGGTACTCTGGGTATTTGGCTTAAGGGAGAAAGATTTAGGGCTGCTCAGATAACGGTTTTTGTTTATAAAGGGCTTTTATGTAGAGCAAAGAATAATTTTGCATTATTCTAGTAGATGGTAGAAATCATAATAGTGTGGAATGCAATTCATCACAAAGAACTTATTAATTATTAGAACTGTGTGAAACTGGGGAAGAAAGCCTTAGGAGGCCTTGCGCTCCCATGGTTGTTAGTGTTCAGACGTGAACTGACAGCTTTCCAGGTGGGGATTTTTATTTGAAATGAAAGTTAAATGGTAATCTAGAGACTTCTAACTCTGAGGTGGTCTGAGCTTATAATTCTGTTTACTTTTTAACTCCAGAGGCTAACTTATTATCTTAAAATCACTCTTATATTACAAGATGCCTCACTAAAGATAGTGAACAGAATCCATTGGGAGGAGACACATTGCATTTGGCTTGCCGTTCTTTGGTAGGTCTTAGCTGAGATTGACATTAACCATGGCATGTATATGTGTCAGGTTCTATCTCTACTCTTGGTTGTTACTTTTTGCTTGTATACAGTGCTGTCACTCTTCACATATTCCAATCTTTCTTTTAACTGCCCTCAGAGTTAGCTCTAGCAATCAGTAATAACTTTGAATCATTACATTTCAGTATGCTTTTAAATACCTGTAACAAGAGTTCTGTATTTGAATTGAATTGTAATTCTAAGTGGCACACGGATTGTTAGTGTAAACTTTCATAGCCTAGGTACGTAGACAACATTGCTAGGCACAATTGTATTCTACACTAATACTATAGTTATTGCTATGTTTGTTGTATATTTTATCCTTTGCTGGACATACTTGTCACTTCATGTGCTTTATCTTGTTTAATCCTTACAAAAATTCTGATAAATAACACTCCTGTCTTATGGATGGGGAAACTACTATTTAGAGGTTGTAAGCTATTTTTTATGGTGATTGAGAGCAGAAGTTTTGACCATATTATCAACGTAGTATAGCAGGATTTATTTTGCATGCACAAGAATCTGCATTTTCATTCCACTCACCTGCTTCAGCCACTCAGGAGCAAACACTTCTGAAATTTTCTTTAAACTGACCCCCCCCCCCCACTTTTTGATATGCATGAAAAAAATAAAGAGGCATTGGCTTTTGGTCTAATTATTTCTTCTACCCAGCCTATTTACAAATTTTAGTTCTAAACATTTAGGCCTGCTTCCAAAGTGTAGTTTGTGAGATTTTTGCACTCAGGTCATTTTAAACTATGCAGTGTTCCCAACCATCATCTTCCCTAAAAATGTCTCCAAGCTTCACCTACAACAGTCAATCAGCTGGGACCACTGGATGGAGTCTACAATGGGTAGAGTCCTGACCTAGTTGCCATGGAGAGTAACCCAGGGAAGAGAAGATTTTCAGCCTACTGAAACACAAAGTCATGCAAGAACACATTCAGAAGGATATACATGGAGCAGGGATAAATTGATCACACAGTAGGGGTCAACTAGCTAATCTGTTGTATTTCTATGGAACATTGATGACCATGGCTGAGTGTGTTATTTAAAGGTTTTCAATGCAAATATTATAAAAGGCATTATTCAGTCAGAGCAGACTCCCTACCTTTTCATTCGTTCCAGCCATGCAAGATTAGTCATTGATTTCAGCAACAAGGACCACATACAATATCATCACCTGCTGTTGATTGCCTTTCTCTTGTTCACTGAGCAGGCGACAGGAGACAGCAAGGTTACTTAGTGGGATATATTAATTCAGCCAAGTATCTAAATACACAGCCAAGCTATTGAGATAAGGCTGTGACATATCTGTAGCAGTTTTCTTCCCTTTTCTTATTTATATGACTGAATTTGCTTTCCTCATGGATAAATCCTTTGAGAGTCTCTTTAATTGGGTACCCTATTACAAAGGGGCCAAAGATATATCTAAGTCATTAGTTCTTTTCTTTTTGTTTAAGGGTCAACTCAACTTTATTCTCCCAATAATTGCAAGGCTTTCCTCACCAGCAGAATGAATTTGCTTAGGGGGAGGAGAACACGTTAAGATAGCAAATGGCAAATCCAGAATGAGTAATTTTAATTTTTTTATACTTAAAAAAAAACCTTAAGTAAAATATGTTGTTGATATAAATTATCTATATATATATATAATATGTAAACTAAAAAGATATAAAATATCTTTTTTCATAACTGTTGTTTATGTTGTTGTTTCATATTGTTGTTTAATCACTGAGTTGTGTCCAACTCTTTGTGACCTCATGGACTGTAGCCCACCAGGCTCCTCTGTCCATGGGATTTCCCAGGCAAGAATACGGGAGTGGTTGCCATTTCCTTCTCCATAAGTCATTAGTTCTTATTAGCTTGGGGACCACAGGAAAAATACTCTAGTGAAAACCTTTCTCTCTCCTCTTTCTCTTTGTCTCTCACTCCCTCTCTTCCTGCCTCTTATATGTTCGCTCTTATATCCCTTTCTCAGTTAAAATAGAATTTGGTGTCATTAATTGGCTCCTAAAATCACAGAATGAGAGAAGTTCTTTCTCTGCTATAATTCTTTAGGAAGATGGATTGTAAAAAATAAACAGATAGTAATTTTGCTGCGTGGGTGCTCCAGATTTCCATTGGAAAGTCTCTAGCCAAAAGTCTCATGCTTATTCAGAGACACAATTATCTGATTGGATGCAGGGCTTGGCAGGAGTCATGTTTTAGCTCAGACATGGGATGGCGACAGAGTTTCATTACGTTAATTTTATTTACAGGGCAGCCCGGTTTCCTGTGCTGTGTGCTGGGTGCTTATTCAGCTGCCTCGGCTTAGGTGGGTTTGCGGCACAGCATATTTTTGTTTCCAAACCGTTTTGGCCCTGGAAAGATGTCTGGCCTCGTTTCACTGTCATAAACTCTGATGAAAGCCACAGAAGATTCCAGGGAGTCAGAGCAGGCCACTTGTGGGGCCCACCCTTGCTCTGTGTGAATGGCTGCTGGAGGGTGGGTTCTCATCATAAGAGACCCCTGTTTCCTGAGGCTTGTATCTCTGCATGAGAAAGGAATGC